>NW_022589704.1:5632610-6196492 GCF_004348235.1 Phoca vitulina | reverse complement strand
ACATACGTGCACACTCACACACATGCACACGGTCCACATGCACATATCCAACACACACATTTGCACACATTCACACACATGTATACACAGTCACACATTTGCACAATTCACTCATGTGCACACACAGTCACACACACCCTCGCAGACACTCACAGTCACACTGTCACACGTGCACATATATTCACGCACATGCGCACACTCACAGACATGCACCTACCCACCTCTAACTCTTCCTTGCCATCTCAGCGGAAATGTTTGTCTCCGAGAAGCCTTCTCTGACCACCTTTTTCCCACAATTTACATCAGACCTCCAATCATGTGCTTCCAGAGCATGCTAGACTTCTCCTCCCAGGAGCTATTATAGTTTCTGTCTCTGTGTTCCGTTTGCTGAGCTGATGGAGTGGCTGA
Source organism: Phoca vitulina (assembly GCF_004348235.1). NCBI lineage: Eukaryota > Metazoa > Chordata > Mammalia > Carnivora > Phocidae > Phoca > Phoca vitulina. The sequence goes on along the minus strand of NW_022589704.1, from coordinate 6,196,084 downwards.
CGTGTCTGTCCTGGGAGAGGCCAGCATGTGTGTGCGTGTGCGTGTGCACGTGCACGTGCGTGTGCGTGTGTGCGTGTGCGTGGGCTGCTCACCACTGAACCGTACTGCAGAGCTGGCCTTCAGCACTCGCGCAGTAAGTGAATGCAATGAGTAGCCAGAGCAATGGTGATTGTCCAAATGCCCCCAGAGGAGGAAGGGAAGCAATCATAGGACCATCAGCAAATGGAACAAAATGGAACCATTTAGACATTTCTCATGAAAGGTTTGTACTGACGGGAGAATGCTAATAAGAAGATGTTAAGAAAAATAAAATAAAATTCAAACATGTGTCTCTGCATACCTGAGATATTTGTTAAACTAGGAACTCAGTGTCATCTGAGTGTCACAGGACAAATGGCATTCTATTTTTAAACAAACTAAAACAGAGCATACCTAACATGACATAAACACAATTTTATATAAAATAAGTTATAAGCAAGTGGGATCCTGATTTTGTCTTCTAACCCCCCTTTTGTCGAAGCATTAGGAAACAGTCCATTTATTTGACATTAAAAATCCTTACCAACCAATTCTAATCCTTCCTGCCACATTTACTTGGTGTCTCAGCTTCAGATGAAGAAGAAACGGGAAAGTGGCTCAGATCAGACTCATGCAGGAACATTTGAGTCATCCCCAGGAGGTCAGGGGCGCCGCACTAACAGGGAAGAGGTGGCCTTGAGCACCCAGCTCTCCAGCTTGGCCAGGCAGGGAGCAGGCAGCCTTCACCCTGAACCTCACCCTGAGTTCACACATATGAGAACGTGGCCTAGGAGGATGCGAAGCTGTTCTGGGTGTGTGTGCACTGTCATGTATATTAATAGAGTTGGTATGAAATTGCACTGAAAAAGGAACAACAAAGTGACTCACTTGCCAAATTCTTGCATCAACTGGGGCGGAGTTGTCCTGGGTCAGCACCGGAAGTCACTGGAAATGTCTCAGATTGATCATAGGCCCCGTCAAAATTTATATGGCCCTCCCCCATGTTGGGTAGGTCCAGAGGCCAGTGTGAGTGGGGCCCCAGCACTGGCTGCAGCGAGGGGGCCGGACACAGACACTCAGGATGGATGAGTCCATGGGGAGGTTGTCATGCAGGGTGCCTGGTGGTCGGGACAGGAAGTGAATTCCTATGACCAGGGGGGTGTTTCTGGACTCTGCCTCCCTTTGCTAAGATGCTCCATCTGAACACACACTTCTCAACAGAACTTTCAGGAGCAGGGGGTCTTCTCTTTATAGTGTTCCCATCCCGGAGCACGGTCAGCCCTTGTAGGAAGGCTTCTGGCAGCTTCTAAGCAGGTAGAATATTCTGCTGATGACTCTGAGTGGTTAGTTCTTCCCCACACTGAGGAAAAAACCTGTTTACTGGAATGAATTCTATTCTTAGGACTACCAAGAATGTTCAAACCTCTCCTTTCAAAGAAAACCGTCCTAATACATGAGCAGCCCCAGAGCCTTCAGACATTAGTTAGGACATATGGTGTCCCCAGCCCCAGCGTTCTGGTTTCCAGAGCAGCACCAGGGGTTACGGGCATGAGCCTCGGCATCAGCGGGTCTCTATTTGAACCTGAACCCGGAATTCGCCCACCGGGACCACCTTGGTCCAGTCACCAGCATGTCCAAAGTTTAAAGATCTCCCCCTCTTCTGGATTAGAATGACAGTTCCTACTTCCCAGGGTTCTTTTAAAGTTCCATGGAGAGTGGGAATCAGAGGGCAGGACAGCACCTGGCACCTGGTGAACTTCCCATGTGTGTTTGCCCAGGACCTTCACGGGCCAGTTTGTGCAACGCTCTTCACGTGCATTGGTGTCAAATAATGGCTGTGCCCCCTGATCTGACTCACAGTGGAGGCCAGCCGTCCCCTTCACGCTCTGAGCCTGTTCTTCAAGGAACGGCATTCTTCAGGATGGACGGGGACTCTCCAGGGGCCACGGTCACATGGGCAGCCACACTGAGCTTAGGACTCAGTAAAAGCGCCATTCTTCCCACATGCTGCAGTTAACCCACACTCTGGCATCAAGTGGAATTGGCAGGCACTTTGGCCACGAGTGCCACCTGTTACCTGCTGCCTCGTAGCTCCTCCCACTTCTGCCGGCCCCAGTGTGTGCAGGTCCCAATATAGAGCGTGCAAGACATCACCCCGAATTGGATAGACTTATGTTCTAACCTCCTCCCTCCCCCTGCCCAGTCTAAGTTGCCGGGAGACCTTGATATGAGCACCAGACCCAGGGCCCCTGATGCTCATTTTGGTGGATGCTTATCCCTCAAACGCCACCAGGAAGCTTCGGGTGCACCTGCAGGAGTGTGCTGCTGCGCCACAGATTTCTAGAAGGACAGCAGTGCCTCTAGGGATTTTGTCAAATGCCTTACTGTACAGGGAGAGTGGTCTCCAGCACTCCTGTGGGCCAGCCAGATGAAGGTCAATGAAATGAGATAAACTGTATGCTGGGAAAAAAACTTGATGAAGGAATTAGAGATTTGTAAGATAGAATTTAGAAAATCAGTGGGAATGTAGCACAGATAGAGGAGATAGAGACATGAAAGAGATGTAGAGAAGCTATCGAAAAGCTCCCTATGTATCAAACAGAAGGGGGGAGAGGCAAAGTTAAATTAGACCATGACTACCAGACCGGAAGGAAATTATGAGCTCCCCAGACCGAAAGAACACATTAAAGACCCAGTGGGATAAACGTACAAACAAAAGTCCATGTTTTAGATGCATCCACAGCAAAACAACAGATCAGGGATGACAGATTTTCCAAACTATTAAAGAGAAATGACAATTTTATTTTATTTTTTAAATTTCATTTTTAGTAGGCTCCATGCCCCACGTGGGGCTTGAACTCAGGACCTGGAGACCAAGAGTTGCATGCTCCACCGACTGAGACAGCCAGGTGCCCCAAGAAAAGACATTTTATATTAAGGAATGGCCATCAGAGAGACAGCCGAAGATCAGGCCCAGAAGACAAGGGAGCAAAGTGTTGAGAGAAAATCACTAGCAACATAGGATTCCATGCCCAACTGAAGCACCTTGTAAGAGTTATGGCTATTTATAAATATTCCTGGACATACACACTGGTCAGGATGGCAACATGAGCAGAGAGCAAACCACAGTAACGTGGTAACTGAGCGGAGAATTTGAAGGGAAGTTAAAAAGTTCTTGGTATTGACCCGGGTGGTGAATTCATCATGAATCAAGCTTCTATATGTATGTTATAGTTTGCAATAAAAATGTTATATATTTTCTTTTTTTTTTTTTTTTAAAGATTTTTATTTATTCATTTGCGAGAGAGACGGAGAGAGAACAAGCACAGGGAGAGGCAGAGGGAGAGGGAGAAGCAGGCTCCCTGCTGAGCAAGGAGCCCGATGCGGGACTCGATCCCAGGACCCTGGGATCATGACCTGAGCCGAAGGCAGACGCTTAACCATCTGAGCCACCCAGGCGCCCAAAATGTTATATATTTTCAAAAGCTAGGTTCCTTGCCTTGTTCAGGAGAGGTGGATTCAATTTAGACTTTGAATTTAGAGAAATATATGGCATTGGGGCATTTTTTCCCCAACATGATTCTTCTAATGACACGTATCTCTCAATGGCAAACCAAAACTGCCTTTCTCTGTGTTGTCTCCTCCTGGAAATGCTTTGCAGGGATGTGGCTTTTTTTTTTTTTCCTTTTGACAGCGCCAAGATCTAGCCTATAATCACTTTCGTTTTGCATATGGCAATAAACATTCAATTAAAGACCCCAGCTCACAAGATCAGAATCTACTAGCTAACTCACAAAGCTGACATAATTACCTACCCTGAACGCTGGTTTAGAGGAATAGCAGATTACAGTTGTTAAATTATCCACAGGAGGGCTCTCCTGATGTTCCAAACACAAAAAGAGAAGCTTGGCTAAAAATACAAGGAAATAATTAGAGGAAAAACGGACTGAACCTTCACAATTTAAACAACATTTCCATCACTTATAAGCCCCATTTCCATCACTTATAAGATTCAGAGGGTGCCTTATCGGATACAAATCTGCTGCCACACATATTTATAACTATCCCATGAAAGACTCACTGGTACCAAAGAACAAGTGTTTTTCGATAAGCCAGTAGTCTAAAAGCAAATGGAATAATTTCAATAATCATTTCAATACAAAGACCAGGACCAACAAACTGGGTTTCTGAATATTTCATTGTCTAGTCCTCCTTTTACTTAAACAGTCTGATAATTGAAGAAATAGCACCTGGGGAGATAAGACTTGGTCAAGAGCCTTTAATTTCTTTTTCTCTCTCCCTTTCCTGCTCACCCGCTCATTTGTTAGCAAGGCTATTAATAGCAAAAACCATTATTGAGTTTTAAGAGGCTGATCAAGCACAGCCTCATCTATCTTCAGTTCTGAAGCTATGGAAAAATAAACACCAGAGAGGTAAGGATTCAATACAGCATTATCGGGAAGCTGGGTTGGAGAGTGCAATTTGGACTCAATGTGTGGTTATGGTATTTTATCCCTGTGCTCCAAATGCAACTTTCCTACTCAGCTGATGGTGGAGCACTTGGGGTCTGCAGACGTCTTCCCCGTATTTGCAATGGAGGACTGTGGACTTCGCTCCTAAACAGGCAGCTCCACGTGGGAGCACAAACCAGCACCCAGAGCAGGCAAGATGAGCTCTCCTCACTCCAGTTCTGACACCTGCAGGCAAGTCCCTCCAGAAGGCTGGAGAGAAGAGAAGAAGCCACCTGTCTAGTGCTTCTTCTGGGTTGAGAAGAAGTGTTGTTTAAAAATCCCCATTTTGCGAGGCAAGCAAGAAATAAGTGTTCTGTCCTTACTGTCTATGGATTGGCCAGACAGCTTTATGTATGTTACCTTGATGCTTTAGGTGTGGCAAATAATTGTTATTTTAATCAAATTATATTTTCCTAGTCCTAACTTACTGGACCGCTGCTCGATAACTGAATGCTGCCAACAACAGGACATGTGTCCTCACTTTCCCAAACACCAAGCATGCAAACTAGTATATTATTTTTCCTCTCCATTTTCCATTCTATTTCTCTTTATTTCCTCACATTTTTATTCCATTATCCATAGTGAAAGGACTTAAGATGGTGAGCACAGAAGTCAGAGGATGTGGTCAGCCCCTTCCCTTCCATCCTGCTCAACCAGAGAAGAGAACAATGACAGCGCTGGAGAGAAATGCATGCTAGGGAAGGGCGACCTAAATAATTTTGACAGCTGGTTAAAAATGTGAAGATTCAAAATATCCAAGGTCGAGATGAGTTGGGTGCTTTGGTGTTCAAGCATGGTTAAAACCAGAGTTATTTGATTCAGACTTACTGGATTCAGCAGTATTCCTACCTTCCGCACGATGAGTGGGAAGGACCTCAAATGATGTCTTTGTGTAGACTTTGAAAAAATCTTGTTCTGTTTTCTTTTCAAATATAAAGTTTCTTAATTTCTCAACTTTTTATTTAGGAACAATTATAGATTCAGAGGAAGATTCAAAAACAGTACAGAGAAGAACAGCATACCTGTCACCCAGTTCTCTCCTCGCTCACAAAATACGTGCATATCATTCTAGGACAATTTCAAAACCAGGAAACTGACCTTGGTGCAATTGACAGACTTTATTCTGTGCCAGTTTACACACATTTGTGTATGTGTGTCTAGTTCTACAGTTTTATCACGCATAACTCGTGCAACTATGACTACAATGAAGACACCCAACTGTTCCATCATCCCGAAGACTTCCCTCATCCTATCAAGTTCCTTAGTACTTTAATGCTCCTATACCCTGAAGAACAATCCACAGTGGCCTGTTCCTAGAGACAGTGCGTTCTGGATCAGACTGATATTCAAGCTGGCTGGATTTTACAAGCAGGGTTGGGAGTTGGAATAACGCAAGTCAGTGCTTTCTAAGATGTAGTTTATGGGTAATTCATAGCTATTCTTTTAGATTGGATGTTCTTGGGGGGCAGGCCTTGTTTGTTTTGTTCTCTATTGTTTTCCCTGTGAAAGCTGAGTGGTTGGCACATAATGAGAAATAAATAAGTACTTGTTAAGATAATGAGCTAACTGCTCAATCAAATAGGTTTGAGAAATATTACCTTAAACAAGCTTCCTAGTGCAGGACTTCTCAGGGACTGTGATACACAAATGTAAGGAGTGAGTCTCTGAAAAGGGGAATATAGAAGGCAATGTTCTCTAAACTAGCTCAACATGTAAATCTTAGTCACTGAGTGCTCATTAGGCATATTGTTAATACACTGGGTCCACCATGTACAATGTATTTCTTGTTGGTCATGGTCAAGAAAACTTAAAATTCCCATTTGTAGAAGGAAAGTCCATGAGTTTTTATCGCTGAGTTTCTAGAGCTTCCTTGTCTCTTGTTCTTCTGATATCTGGCTACTTGACCCTTACATCATCCTGTAAGCTCTCTAGTATCTTTCCACTGCACCCCCTTTCTTGCTTCTCTTAATCTCAGTCTGTTGCAACCCAGAAACTGTGTCGATTACACTTCTCCATGTAAGTGGTTCCATGCTTCTATTTGGTTCTCCATTCATCAAGAGTCTTTCAATTTCTGCTGGTCACAGAAACCAACTCAAACCAGCTTAAGTACAAAGACAATTTACTGGTTTGTGTAATTAAAAATCTGGTCATATCCTCAAACTAAATCATCACATTTCTGTTTCTTGTTCCGTCTCTCTGACATCTGTCTTCACATGGAAGGCTAATGGCTGCTGGAAGCCTTCAACTCACACCCTATCATTTTCATGGCCCCACCTGATTAATAGAAAGCATTTATATTATAGATCTGGCAGAAAGTTCTCAAGGAAGAATTTCATTATTCAAGTGTGGGTGAGATGCCTGTTTCTCAGCCAATCACTGCAACCAGAGCAATGGGGATACCCTGCTTGGTCAGGCTTGGGTCTTGTCCTATCCCTGTGACTGGATGGGATGATGTCTAGCCCACTCAAACCACAGGAGATGAATTTCCCACAAGAAGGAGCTTTTCTTTACCAGAGGAAAGGGAAAGGGATATTTAGCAAGGAAAACAGAGATCCATGGGCACTAATGGTAGGTCAAATACTATTGAAACCCAGACAGTGTCTTCTAATGAGCAATTCTCAGGCTTACAAAATAGAAGAGAGTTATGGGAACTGATCAGAACTGCTTGGATGGAAATCTTCTTCTCCCAGAGAAAGGTCTATACAGTTCATGATGAGGTTCATAATTTCCCAGAGATAAAATCTTGGGTAACTGCCAAATGGTTAAAATAAACATTCTGCTAAGCCACCTCCCACAATATACTTTGATTTGTTAAATGCAAATTTCATAATTTTCTAGAGATAAAAACTTGGGTAACTGCCAAATGGTTAAAATAAACATTCTCCTAAGCCAACTCCCACAGAACACTTTGATTTGTTGAATGCAAATTTTTACCCCAATATCTCCCAAAAGCAAGAGAAGTCAATCTGATATGTTAGGTTAATATAGTTCTTTTTCTCAAAGGGCTCACAGCCTAATGCAGGAAACAGAAGACCAGACAAGTGCAGAACACTTTGATAAGGGCAGTGAGAGAAGGCAAGGGGTCTAATGAAGAACACCCATCTCAAACTGGGAAGCCAGAGAAGACTTCTGTGAGCAGGTGAGTCTAGTGTTTAGGACAATGACACTCTGCTCTCAGTTGTCTTGTCTACCTGTGGGATCAAGCTCTGAGAGACACCTTGATGTGTCAAGGAGGGTTCAGAAATAGATATTCAGAAGGTGAAGAAATCAAGTTTGTGCCATATGGAGAACAGCTGTAGGAAGTAGGGATGATAGTCTTGAACATTTATTTGTGGAAAGGTATCTGACTTGCGTGTTGTCTCCAGAAGTATTATATTCAGTCAGTTCCTGGGAAGACCCGAAGGGAGTCAGAAGTTGCTTCTAGAGAAGGAAGCACTTTCTAACCAAAGGCCAACCTGGAAAGGAATGAGACATTTGAGGGGAAATGAGTTTGCCATTACTGAAAGTGTTTAAGGTCAGGTTGGATGGCTACTTGTCAGAGACATAGTGATAATTAAAGCATTGGGCTGGGGAAACGTTGGATGGATGCCATCTTTAAGAGTCTTGAGATAGCAAGATTTCCATCAACACTCAGAAACCTGTTGCTGTAACCACATATACATGTTCATTAATATGCTCTCCATTTAGGGTTTTCATAGCAAAATACTGGAGGAGGATTTGCCTTACAAATAAAAGACATTCAAAGGCTTCTATGCTTTAAGCTTTCTTAGAATTTTTTCCACACCAGCAAGTTATGCCAAGTCATCCCCAGTATAATTTTCTGGGTTGTCAGCCATGTTTGTAACCTCTAATTCTGCAGAAAGTTAGCATGACACAGAGGGTTTGTAAATGACCTATAATGTGATGTGAGTCAGGAGCCCAAGCTAATGTTTTGCAACTGTCTTGTCATGACACACGAGTGAACTACACATAATTCATTGGAGCCTCTTCTCCTTTTTCTTCTTCTCTGTATAATTTTTGGGTTGAAAACTCCATGTACAGACAGGTGTAGTGGAAAATGTATTATCCCACGAAGAAAGCAACTTGGTACCTCTCATCTATGCCTTGGGACAAGTCACTTCACTTCTTCCTTTCCTTCCACAAAGTGAGGATCAAATAAGATAAATTGAAAATCTTTGGATTTCTAAACATTAATGCTTTTGAGTTTATATTGTATTTATTTTTTACTCTCTTGGCCTCCCCTATATACACACACAAAGTTATCTCAAATGTAAACCTGGGTTTTAGTTTGCAAATAGGGAATTGATTCAAAGAAGGGAGTAGAGATGAAGAGATGAAACTATACAAGGAGATGCAATCAAAGACACTATAAGTAAGTCAGAATGAAATCCTAAAATATATCAAAGTGATCCACAGGAAGACAAGAAAAGAGAAACAAAGTAAGAACCAAAAAAAAAACAAAAAACAAAAAACAAAAAAACCCAAACAAACAGAAAACAAATAATAAAATAATAGACTCAAGCACTAACATACCAGTAATTATCTTAAATGAAAATGACCTGAATACACCAATCAAAGGACAGAAATTAACAGAGTGGTTACAAAAACATGACTCTATTATGGCTAGAAGAAATTCACTTCAAATACGATGATTTAGTCAGGTTGAAACTGAGACGGTGGAAAAGATATATCATGGAAACATTAATCAAAAGAAAAGAGTGGTCATATTAATACAATAGAAAGTAGACTTCAGAACGCAGAAAATTACTAGGGGCAAATACATAATGATAAAAGATCAATCCACTGGGAAGACATAATGATCCCAATGTGCATGCCAAGCAACAAAACCTAAAAATAGATAAAGCAAAAACTGGTGCTATAAGGAGAAATAGTTGGGGACTTCAACACCCTCTCTCAGCAACTGATAGAATGGACTACTAGGCAGAAAATCAGCAAGAATATAGAAAATCTGAGCAATACAATCAACCAACAGAATCTAATTGACTTAAGTCAACAAGTACAAAATACCCTTTTATTCAAGAGCCCATGGAACATTCACCAAGATAGACAATATTCTAGACCATTAAACAATTCTTAACAAGAATTGAAATCATAGAATGTGGTCTATGATTATAATAGACTCAAACTAGAAATCAATAATAGAAGGGCAACAGGGAGATCTATAATCCATTGGAAATTAAACAACATACTTCTTTAATGAAAGCAAAAATACAACATATCAAAATTAGTGGGATACAGCTAAAGCAGTGCTGAGAGGTAAATTTATAGCACTAAATGCTTATATTAGAAATGAGGAAATGTCTCTAATTAATAGTAACTCTAACTCTCTTCTTTGAGAAATTAGAAAAGCAAAGTAAACCCAAAGCAAGTATAAGAATGGAGATAATAAAGACAAGAGCACATATTGAAAGAATTGAAAAGAGCAAAACAATAGAGAAAATCAATAAAACACAAAGTTGGTTCTATTAAAAAAACAATAAAATTGAAAACCTCTAACAAGACTGAGAAAAATAAAAAGAGAGAAAGATGGGGGCACCTGGGTGGCTCAGTCAGTTAAGCGTCTGACTCTTGGTTTCAGCTCAGGTCATGATCTCAGGTTCATGAGATGGAGCCCTGCTTTGGGCTCCATGCTCAATGCAGAGTCTTCTTGGGATTCTCTCCCTTTCCATCTCCCCCCACCTCTTCTCTTCCCCATGCATGTGCATGAGTGTGTGCTTGCTCTCTCTCTCTAAAATAAATAAATAAAATCTTAAAAGAGAGAAAAATGTAAAAACCACCACTATCAGGAATGAAACAGGTAATTCATTATATGTAACCTGCAGACATTAAAAAGACAATAATGAAATATGACGATCAACTTTATGCTGCGAATTCAATAATTGAGAAAGAATGGACCAATTTGTCAAAACACTAAGTTACCAAAACTCAACCAAGATGAATATATAATTTGAATTGCCCTATAACCATTAAATAAGGCAAATTTGTAATTTAAATGTTCCCAAAAGGACATCTTCAGGTCTCATTGGTTTCACTGAAGAATTCTATGAAACACTTAAAGAGTAATTAACACCAGTTCTGTATAATATCTTCCAAAAAAGGAAAAGGGTAAAATATTTCCTAATTTATTTTATGAGGTCAGTACTACTCTAACACCAAAAGTAGACAAAGACAACAACAATAATATATTTCTCTCTTGAATTTAGATGGAAAAATCCTCAACAAAACATTAGCAAACCAAATCCAATAATGTATAAGAAGAATTACACACCATGACCAAGTAGGATTCATTCCAGTTATTCAAGGCCAGCTCAAGGTTTGAAAATCAATCAGTGCAATCTGCCATACCAACAAGTTAAAGAAGAAAAATGATATGATCCTGTCAACTGAAACAGAAAAAGCATTTAAAAAAATCCAAAGCATATTCATGATAATTACTCTCAGTCAATTAGGAATAGAGAGGAACTACCTCATCTTGACAAAGAGCATCTGTAAAACCCCACAGCTAATATTATACTTAATGGTGAAATACTGAATGCTTTCCTTCTAAGATCAAAAACCAAGCAAGGATGTCTGCTCTTACCACTCTTACCCAACATACTACTGGAAATTCTAGCCACTGCAGTAAGGCAAGAAAAAGAAATAAAAGGCATACAGATTGGAAAGGAAGTAATAAACCTGCTTCTATTTGCAGATGACATGATCGTCTATGTAGAAAATCTCAAGGAATCTACAAAAAAATAGTAAAACCAATGATGGAATTCAGCAAGGTCACAGGATACAAGATCAACACACAAAAAGTAATCACATTTCAATATACTCACAGGGAACACAGGGAAGAAGAAATTTCAGACTGATAAAGTCTGTATAGAATCTCCCTGGATTATTTTTTTAAGCTGCATAATCTGCAACTATCTCAATAAAATTTCAATAAAAAAGACACGTTTTCTATCTGGCAGGAAAACCCACTCTGACTGAAGACCCACTAGGTGTTGAGGCACCAGCAGAAAGGGACCAGTTAGAAAATACAGATTTTTGAGGGGTTATCCTGAAACAATTTCATTATAGGTAGTATCACCGACTCCCACCCCAAACTGGTTCTCTTGACATGTTCTCCATCCTTCCTGCTGTCAAAGGCATCTCCCCCAACAAACTTGCCACAGGAGGGAAAAAATCTCAGGAAATTCAGAGGGAGAGGGACAGTCTTTGAAGGACAACTGAGGACCAGGTAGTAAATTAGAGCTTGTATTACAACTGGAAACAATTGTAAGAGTCACATTGTGCTTCCTCTAGCCTACAGTGGGCACCCTCAGGTGCTGACTAACATGCACACAGAAGAAACAAGCCCTGAGACTGCATGAGCCATAGTCCCTGTCACACACAGCAGAGGAGCCCACTGACACTAGCCAAACTCTAGTAACTGGCTCCTCCCGGCTATTCTGTCGACCCCTAGCCTCAGCGTCACGTGGGAACTTGTTAGGAATTCAGATCTCAGGCTTCCCCAGAACCTGCTGAATCACTTGAATTATATTTGAACAAAATCCCACCTTATATTCTGAGAAGCACTGTTGTCCCACTAGCAGTTTGCTGATGCTCCTTGATTTATAATAGCTCTCATCTATTTCCAGGTGGAGTTGATGTGAGTTGACTATACCTAAGATAATTTGGGGATAGTCCCTAAAGTCAATCAAGGATAATATATTACCAAATATAAAAATATATTACCATCATTATAAAAAAACCCATTTTGATTTTCCCCCAATGGCTCTTTGTGACATGGCCAGACTTTGAGAGTGACTTGGTGACCAGGCAGCCAGGCAGCCCCCTGGGCTCCATACTGGAAGCAATTTTTTGATTGTCTGGGCAGATGTCTCTTTCCCTTGGCTCTTTGAGAAGAACCCTGAGCTCAGTTGAAGACTATCTTTCCTAGAGAGAAGCTGGGTCTTGGGGCAAGGGAATGAAGACATTACCAAGCCTACTAAGCCAAAATTCACGTACTAATTTGTCTAATTTCTAGCCATTTCTAGTGTTCTGTAATTTTCTGCTTCTGATATCTAATTAACACATGACCTTGTTTTTCCATCCTCTCCAAGTTTCACCATCCACCTTCTTATCAGTATGATTCATCCTGATCCTTTTATTAAACCTCTGGAGAGAGGTGTCAATTTTTTTTGAAGGTATTCTGGGCAGTGTTCTTAGAAGCTTTCCCTTTTTAAATCTGACCTCTATCACACTGTTTAAAATCAGCTTGTGACATTTCCCAAGATTTCAGTTGGTTTCAGAGATCTGATACTGAAGAAACATAAAGAGCTGACCCTTCCTCCCCAACAGTAAGCTTAGTTCCCCAAAAGAAAATGCGCTGGTCTAATGTGAAAATCCACTTTGCAAAAGAGTTATGTAACTTCTAATTATAATCTTTCTCATAGTTAAGAAAAGAGCTGGAAAAAAGAGAGTTACCAGCCAGTGAATAGTAGATATTGACCCAGGGATGCTAAAAATACTGCAGCGCTGGATATTATATTCAACTTGCCCTTTTAGTGAGCACAGAGCACAAAATAAAGATAGCTCGAGGTAATAGCTGTGGGAGGTCCTCAATTCCGAAGTTACTCAGTTCCAATAATCACAGTGCAGGATCGAGAGCAACCTCTGCCTGAAGCAATATTGTTCTATGAGTGGAAGGTAAGCAGAAGTTCTGCCTAAGCAGTCTTCCTACAGGAATTCACCCCACTGCAAGCACCTTGATCTCACCACCGGGAGCAAGGAGCATATTTAGATCCGAGTTTCATAGATTTCAGGCACAGGTAAAATTTGACTCCTCAGGCCACATGAAGGGTTTATACCTGAGGGGAGCTTGGAAGCTAGCTCAGCAGATACTTGTCATTGCCAAGCAATGGAAGAACCTTCTACCAAGCACAGAGATTATTTAGATGTACCTGGTGTGAGCCGCTTTACCTGCTTCAGATATAAACACTGTCACTCCGTTATTCTTCCAAATTGGTGCAGGTCATGCCTTCATGAGCTGGAAATCAAGCCTTTTACTGTCGAAGTCACAAGACCAAACCAAGTCCCACCCACATGATCCAAATTTTCTCCATCCTGGGGATGCCATTCTATTCCAAAAACCTTACTTCCATTGTAAGACCACGTAAAAGGAAACTTCCCGTGGGACCGATGGTGCTGTCACTTCTGTCCAGACCAGGAGGGGTCGCTGTTGAGCACCGGTGCTGGGACCTCTGGTGGATGCTCCTTTGGGCTGGTCCAGATCCCCCCCAGCACTGCTGCGGGACCCAGGCTCACCCTCCACCGTCATGGCTCTTGCTTTCCCTTCGTGTTCCTTGGCAGCTACACCCCTTGCGCTGAGTCAGAGAAGCTCTACGCTGCCAAGACTCGGGGCCAGAGGTGTGCAGGCCTTAGGGCCCTGAGAAGCATAAGAGGGGCTTAGTTATTTAAAAAATGCAGACTCCCAGGGTCTCCTCCAGCGTTTTCTGATTCAGTGCCTCAGGGATAAAGACAGAACAACATTTCTAGCATGCCACGAGGACCGCAGATGAAGATGCTCTGCAGACCACAGGTTGAAAAGCCTTGCCTTATGACCTGGCGGGAAACCTCATAATCAGCCCAGACTTCCTCCCCTCTCACGACATCCTCGTGGTGGGCTTTCTCTGCCAGCGAGCCTGCCCGTGGACTGGGCCACTCCACTAGAGCTCCAACTGATTTTCCCCACCGATTGTCCTCTCGGGAAGAAAGGTCTGAGGTTTCCACCTCCTCCACTTTTTAAGCCAGGACTCTTCTTCCCTAACACACACACACACACACACACACACGCTCATGCACGCACACGCATGCATACACACACACACACGCACACACGCACTGTTCTTATGGAAATGTTTCCTCCCCAACCTTCCACGGAAGCTTTGCCAAGTAAGAGTCATCCTGACTCCCTCTGCCAAAGGGACGTTCACATAACCAAGAGCACTGACCTAATACTTCACAGAGCAAAGGGGACCTGCCCCAAAGTGACTTTCTATCTCTTTGTGAAGAAAAAGTCCTAGAAGCTTCTTTCCTTAAACAGAAGAGTAAGGGTAGACCCCACTTCGGGCCCACAAAGATGTGGATCCGCCCTTAACACACTCTAGCCCTGAGTCTGCCTGCAGCCCTGTAATCGCCCTGAGAGATGGGCCACGTCTGTCTCGCTTATTACTTATCCCGAGCATGACTCAGCAGTGTTGGGAGCAGAGGATGGGGATGGACAAACATGTCCAGTTTAACTGGAACCTACTTGGACAATCATACAGGTGGCGCCAAGTATGGGCGGCTCATTAGCGGCCGTGTGCTGTCCATCTCCTAGTCCCAGGACCTTCTAATAAATGATGGGATGTCCTGGCCCTGGGGTTGGGTGGGGTCGGAGCCCTGGTTTCGGCCACTGAATTGTGAACAGAAGGGATGAGTGAGTGTCACCTCTGGGACATACATTTAATTTCTGGTGTGAGACTCTCCAGGACTGGCTTCCCCTCTGGCACAAGCAGCTGCAGCATCCACGGGGCTGACTTAGCCTGAGTCCCTGAGTCACTACAACAAGCAGAGCCTCCAGTGGGCGTGTCCTGCCGATGAGAAGCATTGCCATGCCGTTTTCTTGCACATGTGGACTGTTTGTTAGAGCAGCATTGCTGAGCCAGTCCTAACTGATGAGATGGACAGGGCGGGGCAGAGGGTCAGGAACCCAGTCCTGCGGCTGGGGCAATGGGGGCAGGCATTAGGACTTGGGCAACAGCGACCGGTCTAACCAGTCTAGGTGACAGGCTGTGTGGCAGGCGGGGGGCCATGTCTGGCCCCAGCCGGGGATGATTGCTAGCTGCAAGTGTGCTGTGTAGAGAGACACAAAGACACGTGCTCCCCCAGTCTCTCCTGCCAACTGGCTTTGCTTCTGAGCCGCTGTCCAGGCCCATCTCAGCTCTATAAACCTGCCCATTTCTCTCCTGCAGCCCCCGCCCCCCCAGACAACACTTCAAGGACCTGTGTTCGGGAGAATCACGTGACAGGTGGCTCCTGAGGTTGAGTTCTGTGGGGATTGAAAACAGTCAACCCGGGCGCCTGGGTGGCTCAGTCGTTAAGCGTCTGCCTTCGGCTCAGGTCATGATCCCAGGGTCCTGGGATCGAGTCCCACATCGGGCTCCCTGCTCTGCGGGAGGCCTGCCTCTCTCTCTCCCACTCCCCCTGCTTGTGTTCCTGCTCTCGCTATGTCTCTCTCTGTCAAATAAATAAATAAAATCTTTAAAAAAAAAAAAAAGAAAACAGTCAACCCTTCCCGGCCTTCTGGTCTTCCTCCTCTCCCCCTTAATCCTGTCCGACCTGCCTTCAGGCAACCAGGGCTCTCTTTTTCCCTTCCTTTTCCCTCCCTCAAGGTTCTGCCAGCTTCTCAGACCAGCTGTGTGATGTCTCCAAGCCTTACCTCTCGTGGGGCCAAACCCAGGCCCCTCACGTCTAATCCAGCCCCTGCAGGCCACACTCCATAAAGCCCTGGAAACCCGAAGATGCTCACAGATGACCCGCAAGGCCTTCAGCCCCTGAAGGAGCCACGGCTTTGTCCCCTGTGGGTGAGGGACCCGGGGGCTCTGCCCCCTACTGGCTGTGGCACGCATAGTGCGCACACTTCGGAAACTCGCCCTCTATTTTGGCTCCGCAGTTCAGGGAGGGGAGCTCTGAGTGTGGACCGTCCCTCTCAATAATTTACTACACCCATGCTTGGAGCATTGGAAGCTAATAAAAAGAGAAGTTTCTCTTCCCTCCTTTGAAAAAACTATGAGGACATCCACAGCTAGGCATGGCACTGATGACGTGCCCAAATGCTTTTCTCTTTACCCCCGGGAAGAAGCTTGCTACCTTTGTCTCTACGCTCTCTTAAAGGGGCTAAGGGCAAGGAACGCCCAGAAATGCCGAGACCCACGGTTGCAGGTGCTAGTTGAAGCAAGTGGTAAGTTTCTCTTCCTAAAAAATATAATTTATTCCTTTGTGTTCTCCAGTAACTCTTAAAATCCTACTTAACCATCCCTTTTCATTACGCATACCCTCCTTAGAGTCGAGGAAATTACAACTCATTATCTTGCCTAATTTGCATGCTTCCCAATTACATACCTAGTGATATAAAACACAAGAATACAAATGTTTAGTGGCAAACAATGATTTAAGTCTGATATAAACAGCTTTCTTTATTCTCATCACCAGTGTAATCCTCTATTTCATTGCCAGACACACAGAGGAGAGGAAATCCATTTTGGACAATGGAGTTACAGGTCTTTGGGGGGCTCTTTTATCCCCTAAAGCTTCATGCCAGGGAGAAGGCATTAGACAAAGACAAAACCCACACGGTACAAATACCTTCCAGATGTTCATTGGAAATTCAGGTTGCTCTGTTGCAGGAAGGTTTTCTTGCTCCCAGCCTCCCTTTCCCTAGCTCTGCAGCCCCAAAAACTCTGGAATCGAGGCCGAGGGGATGTTTTGCTGATTTGGGCGACCACACTAAGTGGAGGAGTAGAGGAGTCAGAGGGGTGATCGTCCCTGAGCCACAAAACAAACCGCCTGCGCTGTATCCTCCCCTGCTGGACGTGCCACGGGACTTCTGAAGGGCACTCTGATCTGCCCACCACCACCTCCCTCCCGAGGAAAGCCCCAGGCCCCACACCTCCCCACTCACTGGGCCCCACAACCCAGCATTGCACTCATGTCTACACGGCCAGCTCCCATTTCACCTCTCCTTCTCTCCGATCCATCTCACCAGTCTCCAGCTCTAGAACATTCCACACGTCTGGCTTCCCAGTTTGAGATGAAGCAACCCCTCCCCAAGGCCCCTCACGCCAGCAACCATGTCTACTCTCCTGTCTCAGCTGGGTCCTCAGTGTTGTTTGGCAGACTTTTTCCTTCTTTTCCTTCATCTGTCTCTGTTCTCCACCACAGATATTCCAGATAGTCATCATGTGAAATGCACACAGGTGGATTCATTTCCCAGGGCTGTCGGACAAATGGCCACATACCAGGTGGCTTAAAACAATAGAAACTCATTCTCTCCCAGCTCTGGAGACCAGAAGTCCAAAATGAGGGTGTCGGCAGGGTTGGTTCCTTCTGGAGACTCTGAGGGAGAACCTGTCCCGTGCCTCTCTCCTAGGTTCTGGGGTTGCCAGCCATTCTGTGTGCTCCTTGGCTTGTGGAAGCATCCCTCCAATCTCTGCCTCTGTCTTCACACGGACTTCTTTCCTTTATCTTCTCTGTGCATGAGCCCAAACGTCTCTCTTCTTACAAGGACACACTCATTGGGTTAGGACCCATCCTAATCCTGTGCGACCTCAACTCAACTTGATCACATCTGCAAAGACCCTGTTTCCAAAAAGGTGACATTCTTACGGACCAGGAGTTAAAGCTTAAAAATATCCTTTTGGTGAAGGGTGTACAATTCTACCCACTACAACAGATGTCCAGTTAGAAGCACTTAATAAATTTTAGCTTTCTTTTTTTTTTTTTAAAGATTTTATTTATTTGTTTGAGAGTGAGCACGAGAGCACGAGCGGTGGGGGGGGGTGTGTGTAGAGGGAGAGAGAGAAGCAGGCTCCCCGCTGAGCAGGGAGCCTGACATGGCGCTCAATCCCAGGACCCTGGGATCATGACCTGAGACGAAGGCAGACGCTTAACTGACTAAGCCACCCAGGTGTCCCAATTTTAGCTTTCTTTTAAAGAAATCATTATCTAACCTCTATACTCCCATCAGATTATTTGCATTTCCTTCCTGAGAGGAAAAATCATTAAATACAAATTCTCAACTTCCCCCTTATCATCCACATCACTACTCTCTCTGCTCCTGTTTCCCAGGGGTCCACTCTGTCTCCAAGGCTAGCCATCTATCTTTGTCTTTCTTTTATCCCTAATTTCCTGATTCTACTGGAAACTGACCTGACATCTCCTTGATTAAAAATCCACCCAAGGTACCCATTACCTCAATGAAATGTCATCCCTTTAGGAATTGCTAATGTCCAAGTGCTTAGTAAACCAGACTCCTAGCCCCACATAGAGATCATCTTTGTGGGCTTTCCAGAGGCATTCAGAAATTCCCTGCCCCTCTTGCCCATGACACGCTTCAATTGCTGTGGAAGTTCATGGCCATTTGCCCAGCACCTGGTGACCATGCAGAGTCACTCCATCCTGGAGAAGCATCCCTGATGTCAGCAGGCCGGGTCCAAGGATGCAGGGGGGGGTCCTGCCGGACCAGCCAAGGGGGTACCTGCCTGAGTGCAGGATAAAAATAAATGCGAGCCAGGAGGAGGTGAAGGCAGAATTTACTGAAGGTAGAGAAAGAATGCAGGTGTCCAGGAGACTCAGAAAGGAAAGGAGGGAGTCTCACCTTTTCTTGGGGTTTAGAGGCCTTTGTTGAGGGGTGTGATCTGGTGTACCTGTCTTCTCAGGCATCCAGGAACCTGTTAGAACAAAAGACGAGGGCTCAGTGTTATTCCTTGAAGCCAGGGGTTCCTGGCATTGAGATGTCTAGCACCGGTGGCCTGGGGTACGCATAGGATGGCTGCCTCCAGTCATTCTCACCTGGCCCTTCCTTAGATGTTTCCTATTCTAGAGAAATCATCAACTTCTTGTCCTCTACAAGGAGGACATACACTATTGCATTACAAGGCATGTGTAAAGTGGGGGTGCAGGTCCTAGCAAGAATAGAAGCAGGAAAAGGAGCAAAAAGCTGATTTTTTAAAAAATTTTTTATTGTTATGTTAATCCCCATACATTACATCATTAGTTTTAGATATAGTGTTCCATGATTCATTGTTTGTGCATAACACCCAGTGCTCCATGCAGAACGTGCCCTCCTCAATACCCATCACCAGGCTAACCCATCCTCCCACCCCCCTCCCCTCTAGAACCCTCAGTTTGTTTTTCAGAGTCCATCGTCTCTCATGGTTCTTCTCCCCCTCCGATTTCCCCCCCTTCATTCTTCCCCTCCTGCTACATTCTTCTTCTTCTTTTTTTCTGTCTTAACATATATTGCATTATTTGTTTCAGAGGTACAGATCTGAGATTCAACAGTCTTGCACAATTCACAGCGAAAAAGCTGATTTTTAAGGAGTCCTTCAGTTTCCCTGTCTCACTACTTCCAGAGAATTTTCAGTTTCTGTCAGTGAGGTGGGTTCTTTGACCATTACTCTGGGACCCATTACCAACATAGAGTTAAAGTGCTTTGAGCCTTCCAAGCTTCTGATCGGTCTATACCACGTTTCACAAACATTTAGCCCATAGTTAATGACAACCTGTATAACATTGTCAAGTGGCTTCCTTTGGATTCCACAGGCCTTGAAAGCACCTCATGAAGATGGGAAAGACTAGGTTTGCACATGCGGTCGATGGGGTCAATGGAGGGCTTTGGAGGGACTGTGGAGTAGGAGCCATGGCAGAGACCAGGGGTAAAGGGAACTGCCAATGAGTAACTGTCATTTTGTTTCTTTTAAAAGATGAATAAGACAAGTTTTTGCAAACTCTAGCTCAATGAGCTTGACACTGATTCCAGATATAACACTAGAATGTATTATGGAAGGATTAATGAATTCTAAATAAGAAAACAAGGAAAGTTTCCTCAGGCACACTCATTTCCTTCTGCGGTGGGTCAGTAAGGTTTTTTGTTTTTTGTTTTTTTTTTAAATTTTATTATGTTATGTTAGTCACCATACAATACCTCATTGGTTTTTGATGTGGTGATCCACGATCCATTGTTTTCGTATAACACCCAGTGCTCCATGCAGTACGTGCCCTCCTTAATACCCATCACCGGGCTAACCCATCCCCCCTCCCCCCTCCCCTCTAAAACCCTGTTTGTTTCTCAGAGTCCATAGTCTCTCATGGTTCATCTCTCCCTCCAATCCCCCCACCAATTTTCCCTTCCTTCTCCTAATGTCCTCCATGCTATTCCTTATGTTCCACAAATAAGTGAAGCCATATGATAATTGACTTTCTCTGCTTGACTTATTTCACTTAGCATAATCTCCTCCAGTCCCATCCATGTTGATGTAAAAGTTGGGTATTCATCCTTTCTGATGGCTGAGTAATATTCTATTGTATATATGGACCACATCTTCTTTATCCATCCATCTGTTGAAGGACATCTTGGCTCTTTCCAGAGTTTGGCTATTGCGGACATCGCTGCTATGAACATTGGGGTGCATATGGCCCTTCTTTTCACTACATCTGTGTCTTTGGGGTAAATACCCAGTAGTGCAATTGCTGGGTCATAGGGTAGCTCTATTTTTAATTTTTTGAGGCACCTCCACAATGTTTTCCAAAGTGGCTGTACCAACTTGCATTCCCACCAACAGTGTAAGAGGGTTCCCCTTTCTCCACAATCGCTCCAACATTTGTTGTTTCTTTCCCTGTCCATTTTTGCCATTCTAACTGGTGTAAGGTGGTATCTCAGTGTGGTTTTGATTTGGATTTCCCTGATGGCTAATGATGATGAACATTTTTTCATGGGTCTGTTAGCCATTTGTATGTCTTCTTCAGAGAAGTGTCTTTTCATATCTTCTGCCCACTTTTTGACTTGATTATTTGTTTTTTGGGTGTTGAGTTTGAGAAGTTCTTTATGGATCTTGGATACAAGCCCTCTTTCTGTAGTGTCATTTGCAAATATCGTCTCCCATTCTGTGGGTTGCCTCTTTGTTTTGTTGACTGTTCCCTTTGCTGTGCAGAAGCTTTTTATCTTGATGAAGTCCCAAAAGTTCACGTTTGCTTTTGTTTCACTAGCTTTTGGAGATGTATCTTGAAAGAAGTTGCTGTGGGCGGTGTCAAAGAGGTTACTGCCTATGTTCTCCTCTAGGATTTTGATGGATTCCTGTCTCACATTGAGGTCTTTCATCCACTTTGAGTTTATCTTTGTGAATGGTGTTAGAGAATGGTCGAGTTTCATTCTTCTGCATGTGGCTGTCCAATTTTCCCAGCACCATTTATTGAAAAGACTGTCTTTTTTCCATTGCATGTTTTTTCCTGCTTTGTCAAAGATTATTTGACCATAGAGTTGAGGGTTTATATCTGGGTTCTCTATTCTGTTCCATTGGTCTATATGTCTGTTTTTGTGCCAATACCATGCTGTCTTGGTGATCACAGCTTTGTAATATAGCTTGAAATCAGGCAACATGATGCCCCCAGCTTTGTTTTTCTTTTTCAACATTTCCTTGGCAATTCAGGGTCTTTTCTGATTCCATACAAATTTTAGGATTGTTTGTTCCAGCACTTTGAAAAATGTCTTTGGAATTTTGATCGGGATGGCATTGAAGGTATAGATTGCTCTGGGTAGCATAGACATTTTAACAATGTTTATTCTTCCCATCCATGAGCATGGAATACTTTTCCATCTTTTTGCGTCTTCTTCAATTTCTTTCATGAGTGTTTTGTAGTTCCTAGAGTATAGATCCTTTACCTCTTTGGTTAGGTTTATTCCGAGGTATCTTATGGTTTTTGGTGCTATTGTAAATGGAATCGTTTCTCTAATTTCTCTTTCTACAGCTGCGTTGTTAGTGTGTAAGAAAGCAACTGATTTCTGTGCATTAATTTTGTATCCTGCCACATTATTGAATTGCTGGATGAGTTCTAGTAATTTGGGGGTGGAGTCTTCTGGGTTTTCCACATAAAGTATCATGTCATCTGCGAAGAGAGAGAGTTTGACTTCTTCTTTGCCAATTTGAATACATTTTATTTCCTTTTGTTGTCTGATTGCTGTTGCTAGGATTTCTAGTACTATGTTGAACAATAGTGGCAAGAGTGGGCATCCTTGACGTGTTCCTAATCTTAAGGGAAAGGCTCTCAGCTTTTCCCCATTGAGGATGATATTCGCTGTGGGTTTTTCATAGATGGATTTTATGAACTTGAGGAATGTTCCCTCTATCCCTATACTCTGAAGAGTTTTAGTCAGGAAAGGATGTTGTATTTTGTCAAATGCTTTTTCTGCATCAACTGAGAGGACCATATGGTTCTTCTCCCTCCTCTTATTAATGTGTTCTATCACGTTGATTGATTTGCAAATGTTGAACCACTCTTGCATCCCGGGGATAAATCCCACTTGGTCGTGGTGGATGATCCTTTTAATGTATTGTTGGATCCTATTAGCTAGGATTTTGTTGAGGATTTTGGAATCCATATTCATCAGGGATATCGGTCTGAAATTCTCCTTTTTGATGGGGTCTTTGCCTGGTTTGGGGATTAAGGTAATGCTGGCCTCATAGAATGAGTTTGGAAGTTTTCCTTCTGTTTCTATTTTTTGAAACAGCTTCAGTAGAATAGGTATTATTTCTTCTTTGAATGTTTGGTAGAATTCCCCAGGGAATCCATCAGGCCCTGGACTCTTGTTTTTCGGGAGGTTTTTGATCACTGCTTCAATCTCGTTACTGGTTATTGGCCTATTCAGGTTGTCAATTTCTTCCTGTTTCAGTCTTGGCAGCTTATAGGTTTCCAGGAAGGCCTCCATTTCATCCAGATTGCTCAGTTTATTGGCATATCTTGTTGATAATAATTTCTAATAATTGTTTCTATTTCTTTGGTGTTAGTCATGATCTCTCCCCTTTCATTCATAATTTTATTAATTTGGGTCCTTTCTCTTTTCTTTTGGATAAGTCTGGCCAGTGGTTTATTGATCTTATTAATTCTTTCAAAGAACCAACTTCTAGTTTCGTTGATCT
Organism: Phoca vitulina; assembly: GCF_004348235.1. NCBI lineage: Eukaryota > Metazoa > Chordata > Mammalia > Carnivora > Phocidae > Phoca > Phoca vitulina. The sequence goes on along the minus strand of NW_022589704.1, from coordinate 6,172,830 downwards.
GATCTACTGTGTTTCTGGTTTCTAATTCATTGATTTCTGCTCTAATTTTAATGATTTCTCTTCTAACGCATGGCTTAGGCATCGTTTGTTGCTTTTTCTCTAGTTCTTTAAGGTGAAGAGTTAGTTGGTGAATTCGGAATTTTTCCATTTTTTTGAGTGAGGCTTGGATAGCTATGTATTTCCCCCTTAGGACCGCCTTTGCAGTATCCCATAGGTTTTGGAACAATGTGTTTTTGTTCTCATTGATTTCCATGAATTGTTTAAGTTCTTCTTTGATTTCCTGGTTGACCCAAACATTCTTGAGCAGAGTGGTCTTTAGCTTCCAAGTGTTTGAATTTCTGCCAAATTTTTTCTTGTGATTGAGTTCCAGTTTTAGAGCATTGTGGTCTGAGAATATGCAGGGAATAATCTCAATCTTTTGGTATCAGTTGAGACCTGATTTGTGACCCAGTATGTGGTCCATTCTGGAGAAAGTTCCATGTGCACTCGAGAAGAATGAGTATTCTGTTGTTTTAGGGTGGGATGTTCTGTAAATATCTATGAGGTCCATCTGGTCCAATGTATCATTCAAAGCTCTTGTTTCCTTGTTGACTTTCTGCTTAGATGATCTGTCCATTGCTGAGAGTGGAGTATTGAGGTCTCCTACAATTAACGTATTGTTATCAATATGACTCTTTATTTTGGTTAACAGTTGGCTTATGTAGATGGCTGCTCCCATGTTGGGGGCATAGATATTTACAATTGTTAGATCTTCTTGCTGGATAGACCCTTTAAGAATGATATAGTGTCCTTCTGTGTCTCTTATTACAGACTTTAGTTTAAAATCTAATTTGTCTGATATAAGAATTGCTACCCCAGCTTTCTTTTGAGGTCCGCTGGCATGGAAGATGGATCTCCATCCCTTCACTTTCAGTCTGGATGTATCTTTAGGTTCAAAATGAGTCTCTTGTAGACAGCATATGGATGGGTCCTGTCTTTTTATCCAACCTGCAACCCTGTGCCGTTTTATGGGAACATTTAGGCCATTCACGTTGAGAGTGATTATTGAAAGATATGAATTAATTGTCATCATGTTGCCTGTGAAGACGTTGTTTTTATAGATTGTCCCTGTAAATTTCTGTTGTATATCACTCTTGGGGTCTTTCTCCTTTTATAGAACCCCCCTAATATTTCTTGCAGGGCCGGCTTAGTGGTCACATATTCTTTCAGTTTCTGCCGGTCGTGGAAGCTCTGCATCTCTCCATCCATTCTAAATGAAAGCCTTGCCGGATAAAGTATTCTTGGCTGCATGTTCTTTTCATTTAGTACCCTGAATATGTCTTGCCAGGCCTTTCTGGCTTGCCAGGTCTCTGTGGATAGGTGTGACGTTATTCTGATGTTCCTCCCTCTGTACGTAAGGAATCTCTTCCCCCTAACTGCCCTTAAGATGGTTTCCTTGGTTCTAAGATTTGCAAGTTTTACTATTACATGCCGGGTGTTGGCCTGTTTTCCTTGATCTTAGGAGGGGTCCTCTCTGCCTCTAGGACTTGAATGTTTGTTTCATTCCCCAGATTAGGGAAGTTCTCAGCTACGATTTGCTCAAATACATCTTTTAGTCCTCTCTCTCTCTCCACTCCCTTTGGGATTCCAATTATTCTGACATTGGAATGCTTCATGGTGTCACTTATTTCTCTGATTCTATTTTCATGGATTCTGAGTTGTTTTTCCTCTTTTCCCTTTTTATCTATTATATTGTCTTCCAGGTCGTTTATTCACTCTTCTGCCTCAGTTACCCTAGCTGTTAGATTATCTAGATTGGATTGGATCTCATTGATAGCATTTTTAAGTTCTGCCAATTCACCTTTTATTTCTGCCCTTAGAGACGCTATGTTGCATTAATTGATTTCTCCATTCTAGCCATTGTCTTCACAATTGCTAGCCTGAATTCCATCTCTGACATCTTGGTTATATCTGCAACCATTTGTAAATCTGCAGCATAAGTCATAATCTCTGAGTCTTTTCTATTTTGGGGGCTCCTCCTCCTAGTCATTCTGTTGATGGGTGTTTGAGGGAATGTATAGAGTCCAAATTATTGACCAGAACCCAAGCAAGATGCACCTGTTTTCTTGGGACCTTGGGGTTGCTGGCCTCTTGTTTTCCCAGCCTGTCTTCTGCGGGAGGGGCCTGCCGCGCTGTTACTCAGGCAACCCTGTTTGGGCGGAGTTGCCCTGCACCCCTGTGGTGGGGGATGGGCTCAGCGGGAATCAGTCTTTGGGGCTTTTGTTCTCTGGCGGCTTTCCCTGGGGGCTTTCCGCGTCTCTTCCGCAAGTCAGAGCAGAAGAGACCGTTTCCAACCCTCTGCCTCAGAGCAGAGAGACCACAGTCTGTTCTTCAGTGAGCTCTCCAGGCCACAGTGTCTCCGTTTCTGTCCCTGCTGCTACAAACTGCAGCGTCCTGGGTTGTGCGCCCCTCCGCAGCGCCCCCAGTCCTGCCTCCAGGTCAGGGCACGTCTCTGCCCTTTGTGCTTCTAAAACCACCAGCCGCTCCCAGTTTGCCCGCACAACGCCACCGGTCTGGTTTTCCACCCTGGGGGCTGCCCTAAAGTCCTTTGCCCACCACTACCGGTCTGCGAGTCTGTACCCGTCCGCAGCGCACGAGGCTGTCACTCACCGGCGGTGCAGGATCCCCACGTCCAGGCACTGTTTATCCTCCAATATCTGCCCGCGGAATCACGGCTCCCCGCTTCGTACCTCAAAACCAACTGCCTGCGATATTCTGTTTGTAGAGATCCAGATCTTCTTACATCTCAGGCTGGTTTTGTGGGTGCTCAGAGTGGTCTGGTAGATATCCAGCTCAATTCCGGGGACCAGCTGAAATAGGGTTCCCTACTCCTCCGCCATCTTTCCCCAACTCCTGGGGTCAGTAAGGTTTTAAGAGGTAGATGAAGTGACTCAAGATTCATCCTGGTGTGTCCCATGGTGTCATCATTCCAAGTGATGTCATCATTCCAAGTGATGTCATCATTCCAAGTGTCCGGCAGCCTCCAATTGAGCACCTTCAATGATGGGAACTCATTACCTCCTGAGGTAGGTCATTCCGTCTTTTATTGGCTCAAATTGCAAAGAAATGTCTTTTTTTCCCCTTCTATTAGGCCAAAATTGGGCACCGAGGGGCTTCTCCCTATTGCTATTAATTAAGTTAATAAGTCCGTCATGTAGAGCCATCAGCACTGTCCATTAGGCTGACATCAGATCAGCAGTGTTGGCAGCCACATCACTCGGCGGACCCCTCCTGAGCTTCCTCTCAGCCAAAACACCAACGGTGTTCACATGTAGCAGCAGCTAAGTCACGGACACCATACCTTTTGTGTACTGTTGGGTTTCTTGTTCGACACAGGATCTGACATTATCTGTGTTGAATTTTCTCATATTCTGTTCAGCTTCAAGCTCTTGCCCAGTAAGTTCTTGATTAACAATGAGTGCCAGAAGCATCTGCAGAGCTTTCTCAAAATACAGATGTCTGGTCCTCTCTTCAGACTAAATAGGCCACATAATACCATACAGAGCACCCCCAGGGAGGATAGAATCTTTTCTCCATTTGTAGGACCGAAGAGCCCAGAACCCTCACAGCAGCCTGAACAGAAGGCTGCACCCAATACACAGAAGTTCTTGGATTAGTGGGAGAGGTGGGTCCAAGATATATGCTGTTACTGCTGTTACTATCATCGTCTTGCATCCTTAAGCTGATGCATTCTAGAAAAGCATGAACTGTTAAAATTAAAAAGCAGACAACAAATTAGGGAACAATACATGCAGTAAGTGTAAGAAACAAAGAGTTAATATTTTTATACACTCTGAGTTCATAAATGTCAGTAAGAAGAACAGTGGAAACCCCAGAGGTAAGCATGCTAATGACGTTAATAGATAACTTACAAAAAGGGAAGTAGAAATGATGAGCACATACGGAAAGAAAGTCACAAGGTGGTGGGTAATCAAAGAGATGCAAAATTAAAGAACACTGAGATTGTTTTCAGAGTCGTTTTTTCACTGGACGCTGTGCAAAGCGCTGTCGAGCCCTTAACACACGGCCTCGGCAAATGACTAGCAATCGTTTCCGCTTTGGGGAAACAATCATCAAGAAGAAAAATCTACATTACAGAAAGTACTTATGCCCTAAATGTTAATTTTAATGATGTTTAATAGTCTTTTTTTAAGTTTTTATTTTTAATTATTTTTTTAATTTTAATTCAATTAGCCAAAGGAATAGCCATCAATTAACTAATGATTAGCCATCATTAGTTTCAGAGGTAGAGTTCAGTGATTCATCAGTTGCATATAACACCCAGTGCTCATTACATCACGTGCCCTCTTTAATACCCATCACCCAGTTACCCCATCCCCCTCACCCACCTCCCCTCCAGCAAACCTCAGTTTGTTTCCTATGGTTAAGAGGCTCTTATGGTTTGTCTCCCTCTTTGTTTTCATCTTATTTTATTTTTCCTTTCCTTCCCCTGTGCTCAACTGTTTTGTTTCTTAAATTCCACATATGAGTGAAATCATATGATAATTGTCTTTCTCTGACTGACTTATTTCGCTTAGCATAATACCCTCTAGTTCCATCCACATCATTGCAAATGGCAAAAATTCATTCTTTTTGATGGCTGAATAATATTCCATTGTATATATACACCACATCTTCTTTATCCATTCATCTGTCGATGGACATCTGGGCTCCTTCCACAGTTTGGCTATTGTGGACATTGCTGCTATAAACATTGGGGTGCATGTGCCCCTTCAAATTGTGATGTTTGTATCCTTTGGATAAATACCTAACAGTGCAATTGCTGGGTCATACTGTAGTTCTATTTTTAACTCTTTGAGGAACCTCCATACTGTTTTCCAGAGTGGCTGCACCAGCTTGCATTCCCACCAACAGTGTAGGAGGGTTCCCCTTTCTCTGCATCCTCATCAACATCTGTTGTTTCTGCATCCAACACTCTAATCAAGGTGATATCAACCTGAATGTAAATTCTGTGAGTGGTATTGTAATTTAGTAACTGAAATTTAGTTACACCTGTCCGGAAGAAGGCCACGAAGATAGAAGAAGGGTGTTTGTTCGGTAGGAGGCACAGAAGGGAGAGGTCAACGACACGGGTCGGCAGTGTGTGTATACCACTGAGCAGGTGTGGCACACCTTGGTGCCCACGGGGATGGTCCAGTCATCATTCAGGACTAAGATAGGCTTGGGCTCTACTCAGATAGCATCTCGGGCCTATCAGGAAAGACAGATGATCCAACAAGTAATTGCAACAATGAGATCTATGACCGAGGACTTGCAGGAAGGTGTACCATGACATTGTAACCAAGCTGGTTAGGATCATGATCACTCCTTTAGAGAGGAGAATGGAGTTGTGCCTTTTTTTTTTTTTTGGTAGTAAAATTCACTTACATAAAATCCACCATTTAACAAATTTAAAGTGTACAATTATGTAGCATTTAGTACATTTATAATGTTGTACACCAACACCACTACCTAGCTCCAAAACATGTTCGTCACCCCAAAAGGAAACCCCTTCCCCATTAGCAGTCTCTCCCGACCCCAGTCCCCCCAGCCCTTGGCAGCCACCAACCTACTTTCTGTCTTTATGGATCAACCTAGTCTGGACATTCCATATAAATGGACTCGTACAATAGGAGGTCTTCTGTGACTAGCTTCTTTCTTTCACTGAGCATCATGTTTTCAAGCCACACCCATGGTGAGAGTGTGTCAGACTTCATTCCTTTTTATGGCTGGGGAATATTCCATCGTATGGACAGACCACATTTTGTATATCCATTCCTCAGTTGATGGGCATTTGGGTTATTTCTACCTTTTGATGGTCATGAATAGAGCTGCTCTGAACATGTATGTATCCATTTTCTGTGGACATATGTCTTCATGTCTCTTGGATATGCACCTAAGAAAGGAGATATGGGTCCTATGGTAATTCTATGTTTCACTTATTGAGGAAGGCTCATATTTTTAAAAATACCCTTCCAATTTAACTCTGGGTATGAAAGTCTGATCAGTAGAGCCAGGAGTCTGTGCCTTGTAGGGGGAAGGGTCCCCCAGGTCTGGAGGAAGTGCTGCTCACCAGTGCCCCCATCTGTGGGTACAACCCCAAAACAAGAAGACAGGACTGATGCCAGCCGGCTGCTGCTGCAGCCCCATGGCCGAGGAGCGGGCTTTAGGAGGCCAAGTTTGGTCCAACCGTGTACATGGTTCCCTTGCATTCAGTATCTTTCCACTTTGTTGATTTTGTGACTCTTGCTTCATGTTTTGAGGAATGAAATTTAAATTGGCATCAAAAACTATTTACCAAGGAAAGATTCTTTTCCAAAGAGTGTTTGAAGCATCTTTTGTAGGAAAGTGATGTGAGACCCTTAGGATAGAAAAAAAAAAAAATTGAAAATGTTTATCACGGTGACTTCCAGACTACCTTTCTAGATGAAATTTAATATGGATAATAAGCTTATTCAGGGGGACGCCTGGGTGGCTCAGATGGTTAAACATCTGCTTTCAGCTCAGGTCATGATCCCGGGGTCCTGGGATAGAGTCCCACATCAGGCTCTGTGCTCAGCAGGGAGCCTGCTTCTCCCTCTCCCTCTGCCTGCCTGTCTGCCTACTTGTGATCTCTCTCTCTCTCTGTCAAATAAATAAATAAAATCTTTTTAAAAAAACAACAAATAAGCTTATTCAGGGATGAGTACCATGCCTGAGCTGTGATCTGTCCTTGCTCCACCTACTGGGGAGGCAGCCTGGGGGTTGTGAGTCGCTCCATTCCTTGGCATGATAAGGGGCACAGCATCCGCCTTCTCCTTAGAAGAGCAGAGCTTCTGGCAACATATGGGCAGCAAAACCAGCCCCGGCCTCACCCCTGCCATTTTAATTATGCCCTCACTGTCTGCTGACAGAGGCCCCCCAGGTCCACACTCCCGCTGACTACCACCGGAGTTCTGCCGGGTTTATCGTCCACACAGCAGCTGCTGCTTCTCACAGCGGTGGAGGCTGAGGGGCAAGGGCTCAGCTGCAGGCATTCCCACTTCCAGAGCAAGCTACAGTTTTTCATGGAACTTTCTTTCAAGGACAACATCTAAAAAGGCAGAGAAGGACGTACTGTACTTGTTTGTTTAGGGATGATTTCTGCTCACGAGCCTGCATTTTACCTATTAGCAGCTGAGCACTGGGAAAGAGAGACAGGTGCAAAGCAGGGCGTTGCAGGAGTTGTGCTGACCGGGGCTGAGAAGGGCTCCTGCCCAGGGAGGGACACGTGCCCGGCTCGGGGGGCGCATGCTGAGGCCAGGCTCCCTCATTGAGCCTGGTCAGTTCATATCAAGGTCAGCTCCAGGGAGACCCACATTGGAGCTCTGCGGCCACAAAAATGACTTGAGAGGTGTTTGTACAACACACAAATGAATCTCCAAATTGTGCTTTCAACCAAAAGCCACACTTGTCTCCTTCCACATGTGGGAACTACCAAAGAGTTACAATAAAGTATCAGTAAATAAGTGCAAAGATACATTGTAAGCATGATTGCTGCATAGATGTATAATAAAGCCTGGGGTTCTCAAATACACTTGGGCATTACACTTGCCTAGGGAACTTGCTAAAATTACCTATCCCAAACTTCGTCCATCCTTCCAAATCAGAATCTGTAGGAGAAGTCAAGAGCAGGGGTGTCATGTACAGTTGTGAAGTTCGCACACTGTGCAAAGACACCTGGCCGGGGAGACTAGTGGGGGCTGGTATCCAGGTCACACTTAACTTATCCAGCATGTGCCTTGACTCAGGGCCGAGTCAACAAGAAGAAGGGCCATTTTGGGCTATCTGTCACACATAGAGTCTATGGGTGTTTAGCTGACACCTCACACAAAATTATTATTTTTTAAATCCCCTTTAATTTTGAAACATAACAAGGTTTGGGCATCTTTTGGACTTTAATGCAGTGGTCAAATTAATTTGTTTAGTTGGAAAAGGTGTTTTGGGGAACATTCTTAAGAGGTTAAAAATTACATCTCCCTGCATTGTTGCATGATCTGTTTAATGGGATTCTCTTTTTCTATTTTACTTTTCCTAGAGGCTTTCTTTTTGAGCCTATGGAACAACTGTGAAAACATCTAATAGTAAAAACAATAGTTATTCAGTGATCATCCTCCTACATCAGTTAATGAAGTTCTAATTTCCAGCCAATCCATATGAATTTTCAGCAATTTCACCAGCACTTTAGGCAGAAGCAAGCACATTGAAGCTATTTAGAATTCTGACCTTACTTCTAGCACTGTCCGTGGTATGTGAACTCTCAGAGGCAACGATGGGGCTGATTTAGCTGCATCCTTCTGTGTCACCGATGACAAACCTGTGTGTAGTGTGGTTGGCCCGAAGCCATGTGTCCACCTGTCTTTACAGGTAGACGGGCATCTTTGTGACCATCTTGTAGATTTCCCTGGTTGCCTAAGCATCTGTTGAGCTGGGTGTTATGTCAAGTGCCAAGAATACACAGGTGTCCAAGGTAGATTTTGTGTCTTCCAAGAGCTCATAGTCCAAGCAGATGGTGTCGATCTGCTTTAGGATCCACCACGGCATGAACACAGAGTCTTATGTCACATATGGTGTGTTCTGTTTGAATCCCTGACTTTGTCACCACCCTCTCAGAAATCCACATGGATGAGGCAACATCATTACTACATCAGAGTGGCCAGTCTTCTTGTCATCTGGGAGAGATGATGTAGTCCTCCAGCCCACGAAAAGGCCATGGTACTTACCCCTGTCATGCCTTCATGAATCACCTTGAGAATTTCCTTATTCCCTTTGAATATATTTTCTACCTAATCATGATACCAAGGTAATTTTCATACCTAGGTAACATAAAGGAATATTTCTTGGGTTTCCACATTCCCATTGGAAGAAAGGAAGGAAGGAAGGAAGGAAGGAAGGAAGGAAGGAAGGAAGGAAGGAAGGGGGGGAGGGAGGAGAGACTAGCCTGGATGAGGTTTGGGTTCTAGAATGAGGGACTCAAAGGGAGAACCCACAGGCCAGGCACACACCAGACCAATTACTTATCAGTTAGTTCAGTATGAACAGACTTGGGATGGAAAGATAAGTAAGATTTCTTCTCTTATCTCAAGGACTCCAGTCTGGTTGACCCATCTGGTGGTCGAAATGGGCACATAAACCAAATTATGTTGCATGCAGTGTGATAAACGTCTCAACAGAAGGGAGAACATAACACGGAGCAAGTTGGCAGATGGAGTGATCATCCCTGATGGCAAAAAGGATGATGTCTGGGAAGTTTCTCATAAGAAGAATGTCTGAGCTGGGTGTTATAAATAAACATCTTCCAGGTGGGCAAGGGGGTCTCAGTTCTAATTAATTTTGAGAGCCAACCTAGGTCACTGGCTTGATGAAATCTGTTAAAACAGTTCTTCTCGGAAGTTAATATGCATTGCGCAGAAGCACTGTTAAAACGTCGAGATTCTGGGGCGCCTGTGTGGCTCAGTCGGTTAAGCAGCTACCTTCGGCTCAGGTCATGATCCCAGGGTCCTGGGATCGAGCCCCGCGTCGGGCTCCCTGCTCGGCGGGGAGCCTGCTTCTCCCTCTCCCTCTGCCTGCCTCTCTGCCTACTTGTTCTCTCTCTCTCTGTGTCAAATAAATAAATAAATAAAATCTTAAAAAAAAAAAAAGTCGAGATTCTGATTAAGTGGGTCTGGGGTGGGGTCCAGAAGGCACCGCCCATGCAGTCAGGAGCCACATGTGAGCAGAGAGGCTATACTGAAATGGCTTCAGAGAGGGACACCTGCGCAAACCCACTAAGTCCCAGGCACTTCAGCAAGTTCAGGGCACAGTGGTGAACAGGATCAAGACGGTCTCTGTCTTCACGGGACTTCGAGTCCGGTAACAGTAAAGGAAAGAATAAAGCCCCGTGGCAACTCAATTTGATCTAGAATTTCCTCTAAACCTGCACTCATAAATTTTCTTTTTCCTTGCATTGTCTCGTGGCCCTAGGTATCTCCTGCTGTTCCATTCTCCTGGACTCTCAGGGAGCCTTGGAAACTGACATGGCTGGGATTAATGCTTCCTTGTTTGTCATGTAAAAATAGCTCTGTTTGATATGGTTTTAATTTAGTGGGTGCTTGAAAGGTGTTCTGGGAACAAGCAAGCGTCATCAAAGCACCATCTACTCCGGAAATGTTGACTATGCTCCTGCTACCCACCAGACACAGGGGATGACACAGCCATCTCTGGCCTGAAGTCACCGACAGGAAAATTGGTAAAGAAAACCAATGAAGTAATACGTTGAAAACTGGCAAGAAATGTACGTGTGCTATGTTTGATGGAGGCGTATGGTTCTAGGACCTTAGAGGAGAGAAGGGTTGTTTCTTGGAGCTTGATGTGGTGGCTGAGGACAGAGGTGTTATTCCAGAAAGTCCTGGCCTAGCCCAGCTAGCCTCCATGTAGACAGTTCCATCTGCTGGAAACCTCTCCCCTCCTCCTGCCATCTCATGTACTGAACACTTACCTTCCGGGTCTTCCTTCTCTCAGTTCCTGCAAGGTTGAAGGTAACCAACCATTTCCTGGGACATGAGACTTTTGCTGCCAAAATGAGAATGGTCTGGGCCAACTGGAATGTTGGTCATCATGGTTCTTCTGACACTTCCTTTGGCAGCACTCAGCAAATTGCAAGTCCCTTGTCTCTCTTCTCCTCGAAAAGAGGCAGCTCCACCAGGCCAGTGCTGACACAGTCCTCTTGGGAAAAGAGTAAGTGTTTATCAGATATACAAGGAAGGGATGAAGCTCTGGATTTGGAGAGCAGCATGTGCAAAGGCCCAGGGGCATTGAGCTTGATGAGTCTGAGGAGGGCAAGCTGTCCTTCACATCTTCTAGGGCATGAGGGGTCTGAGGCAAGACTTCCCCAGAGGAAACCCAAGGAAGAAGAATGAAGCTAGAATGAGGAGGGCTGCAAATATACCAGACCAGGGAGTTTGGACTTGTATTGAAATACTGGATCATTTCAAGAGGGAGTTAAATTTGTGGTTTTAAGATATTACTTTGCAGGTACTATGCCAGGAGAAAAACTATGAGGAGGCCCTTCAGCTAAGGTTGCAGCAGAGGGCAATGGTTAGGATGGGACAGCATTCCAGAAATACTCAGGAGGCTAATCTATCTGTGCTCATCACTTGGGTACGGGGAGGTTGGCAAAGGAGAAGGAGGGGACAAGGGCTGCACGTCTCATCAGCAAGTTGAGAAAACAAGGTGAGGAGCAGGTTTGGGGAGGAGCGAAGGTGTGTGGTCTGGAGCACGCCAGTGTCCAGGTGACCTGGTACCTACTTGACTCTGTGCATTTGGAGTTTAGCTACCAGTTCTGGGCCAGAGTGCTATTTAACTACCATCTGCTATAGCTATTCGTGAAAGGCGAGGAGCAGAGGAAGTTGCCAGGCTCATTCAGGCCTCGGGTGAGTACTGGTGATTCGGGCGTGGAGGAGGAGGGAGAGAAGGAGGGCCTGAGATAAAGCTGCTTGGACTTAACCCAAGGAGAGACCTTCAAGAAGGCCATGTTTCCAGGTCTGGACCCAGTGTGCCTCTAACTTAAAATGGCCAGCATGATGTTGGATTCTCCTCCCGCGGTGCCTGTGACACAGGAGGACCCAGAGCAGGTCACCCATGAGGAGCTCTTCGTCTGTCCCAAATGGTTTTGCCATAAGATGGCATCACCTCTAAGCAAGAGCCATAGGAGATGCTCCCATCGGCTTGGCCGGCTTTCCCTCCAGGATCTGATGCCACCAAAGCAGCCATGTGCCTAGGGCAGGTCCTGTAGCCCTTCCAGCTGTGGCTGCCTCAAGTACTTGGTGGCTCTGAGCTGCTTCCCACTGTGTCATCCCTGTGTCTCTGGCCTTACACCGTGGAGTGGACCACCCTGCTGGGGCCCTTGGTAGAGTTCCTAGCTGTCACTATCTCAATGCCCACTCCATGCATCCCTCAGCACATAGCTGCTGAGCGCCTGATCTGTTAGACTCTGGGCACGAGGGAGCACAAAATGGGCATGACGCATGCGCGGCAGGTGCCATGGGAGACACACGTTAAACAAATGAGCACATGAATGGTTACATCTTGTGATCCTCGCTAAGCTGGGAAAGAACTGGGTTCTGAGGGATGGCATATCCAGAGCCAGGGAATGCATGGCGTGACATTCTGGCCACATGAGAGCTAACGGGAGGAGAGGAGAAGTGTGTTGGGGAAGAACCAGCCCGTGCCCCACTGACACCAGGCTTGCAGGACAAGAGCCAGTGAAGGGGCCAAGAGCACAGGAGAAGCCAGGAGTGGCCATCCGGGCCACCTGGGGCCTCGCAGGCCATGGCTCGGGTTGGTCTGAGTCTGAGTCTGAGTCTGAGTCTGCCTTTCTCAGCTCATTCTGCTGTAACAGAACACCACAGACTGGGGGGTGGGGGTGGGGGGCTAGACAAGAGGAATGTCTATCTCGCAGTTCTGGAGCCTTAAGCCCAGGATTTGGATGTCAACCAGGCTCTTGATAAAGGCTCTCTTCCTGTTTTGCAGATGCCCATCTTGTATTTTCAGCTGGGGGAGAGCAGAGGGAGGAAGCAAGCTCTCTCATCTCTTCTTATAAGGGCACTAATCCCATCACAAGGGCTCCACCCTCAGGACCTCATCTCAACCCCACTGCATCCCAAAGGCCCCACCTTCAAATACCATCACACTGGGGCTTAGGATGCAAAAAATGAATTGGGGGTGGGGGGAGGACACAAACATTCAGTCCATACAGAAGCAGGAGCCATCAAAGGGGTGAGCTGGCATGGTCTGATTTTCATTTACAAAAATGTATCAAGATCACTTTTTAAACAGGACGAATTTTCTAATTTCATGATGCCCTACAAAATTTTGGAGAGCTTTGCAAGCGGCTTTGCAACATCACTTTGATAAATGAATGGAAACCATGGAAGGATGTACAGATCATTTAAAATGTCAGCCAAAGTTGCAACCACCATTAGTTAAACACTGTTTTATTTTTTAAATTATCATTTCAAAAGTAAAAGCTACCAAATTCCCCCAGTGGGTTAATATCTGGTGGTGAGAGGTGCTTTAGACAATAATTCCAGACCAGCTGAATGTTTGAAGAGACAGGAGGGTCTCCAGTGTATTTTAGTGGTTACTTTCATTTTGACCTTCGAAGAAAAGATCTCCCTAGACTGATGTCTATGGAGGGAAGCTGTGCATGAGAAGAAGGCGCCTTCCACTAGCTTCTATGACCTTCCTGTGGCGCCACGGCGTGTGGGGACATTTGGAGCAGAATCTGCAATAAAGTAGTTGGGGTCACCTTGCTAGGGTCTCAGAAAGGAGGGAGGAGAACCATGCAAACAGGTGGCTGAGCTCCAAGGTGTTTAGAGAAGAGGAACCAGGATTCCACATGTTAGGTGCTCGATAGACCTTGCATCACAAACAGTGAAAAGGTGGCCATCAACTCTGTGTACGGTGCCAGACCAGACAAACACAGCTTAAGATTCTTCCTGGACACAGCGTCAAGTATGCAGAACACCTTGAGAGTGAAGGCTTTGGGTGCACTCCAAGGCTCCAACCACATTAAAAAAATGGGCAGAAGACATGAACAGACACTTCTCCAAAGAAGACATACAAATGGCTAACAGACACATGAAAAAGTGTTCATCATCATTAGCCATCAGGGAAATTCAAATCAAAACCACATTGAGATACCACCTTACACCAGTTAGAGTGGCAAAAATTAACAAGGCAAGAAACCACAAATGTTGGAGAGGTTGTGGAGAAAGGGGAACCCTCTTATACTGTTGATGGGAATGCAAGTTGGTACAGCCACTTTGGAAAACATTGTGGAGGTGCCTCAAAAAATTAAAAATAGAGCTACCCTATGACCCAGCAATTGCACTCCTGGGTACTTACCCCAAAGACACAGATGTAGTGAAAAGAAGGGCCATATGCACCCCAATGTTCATAGCAGTAATGTCCGCAATAGCCAAACTCTGGAAAGAGCCAAGATGCCCTTCAACAGATGAATGGATAAAGAAGATGTGGTCCATATATACAATGGAATATTACTCAGCCATCAGAAAGGATGAATACCCAACTTTTACATCAACATGGATGGGACTGGAGGAGATTATGCTAAGTGAAATAAGTCAAGCAGAGAAAGTCAATTATCATATGGTTTCACTTATTTGTGGAACATAAGGAATAGCATGGAGGACATTAGGAGAAGGAAGGGAAAATGAAGGGGGGGGGGAATCGGAGGGAGAGATGAACCATGAGAGACTATGGACTCTGAGAAACAAAGTGAGGGTTCTAGAGGGGAGGGGGTGGGGGATGGGTTAGCCCAATGATGGGTATTAAGGAGGGCACATACTGCATGGAGCACTGGGTGTTATATGAAAACAATGGATCGTGGATCACTACATCAAAAACTAATGATGTGCTGTATGGTGACTAACATAACATAATAAAATAAAATTAAAAAAAATAACAAACAATTACTAATGCAAATATAAAAGTGGCAAGCCTGAAAATGAAGGCCATGTTTATAAAAATGCTCCAGCACAGAACTGACTCAATCAATTCACAGGCATTAAGTTAGCGAGGAAAAACTCCCTCAGAGCTGCTCTGCGGTCCTTCCAGCAGAATGTGTCCACCTGCAAACGTGATTTGAGCACTGGTGAAGCAAGGGGGGCTGGAGTACTTGCTCTGGTCAGTTTGGTGCCCAAGTGCAGGGCTCTTCCTCGGGCTTCCCCCCGGAGCGGGGGCAGGTGGACGTCCGTAAGCTCCTGGGCTAGTGAGGTCCTCCTGCTCCTACCCAAGGAGACCTCTGGTCTTCCTCCACCACCAACGGTGCAACCATGGCCCTGTCATATGGACGGCAGAAAGCCATAGAGACCCTTCCAGCAGCAGCAGGGCTGAGCTGTATCCCGCCTCCCTCCTGATCCTAGCAGCTTATAAGTCCCAATGCTGTAGGATGAGCTGATGAGTCCCGGGTTTGACCGTGGCCCGGTCTATTGATCAGGATGCATTGCTCCACAATTTTGTTGGAAAGAGGCTGTCATAGCCTGAAACCGTTGAGTTGTGAGAGGCAGAATCCATGCCCCTGGGAGAGAAGAGCACATGCCGTAGGTCTGCAGAGGACTCCTGGAGAACTTGAATGTCCAGGGCTCGGGTGTCACCAGCCATGGCTGCCTCCAGCTCTGTCCTGCTCTGCGAGCCTGTCCCACTGTCCTCCCTCCAGTGACTTCCTCTACCGGCTTCCTGACTTATGCCCCTGTGTGGCTTCGTCTAGAACCACGCTTAGCTAGCAATGCCCGGAGCCAGCTCTCCACCCAACTCTGTATGAACTGCGTGTCATTGAAGTGAGATTCTTATAACATAAAATTAACCACTTTAAAGGGCCCAATTCAGTGGCATTTGCTACAATCACAATGTGTGCAACACCACCCCTTTCTAATTCCAAAACAGTTTCATCACCTCAAAAGAACACCCCATACTCTTTGCCATAGACTAAATATTTATGCCCCCCCCAACCCCTGAAGCAATTCGTGTATTGAAATCTAATGCCCACTGGGATGGTCTCAAGAGGTGTGGCCTCCGGGAGGGGATTGGGTCATGGGGTAGAGCCCTCATGAGTGGGATTGTAAAAGAAACGGTACAGAGTCCCCTGCCCCTTCTGCCATCTGAGGACACCACAAAAAAATACAGCTTTCTATGCGGAAGAAGGTCCTCAACTGGGTATTGAATCTGCCAGCACCTTGATCTCGGACTTCCCAGCCTCCAGAACTGTGAGAAACAGATTTCTGTTGTCTGTAAGCCCCCCAGTGAATGGTGTTTTTGTTATAGCAGCCTGAACAGACTGAGAAACCCATTAAGCACACTCCCTATTCCCCCTCCTCCAGCCCCTGGCAATCACCAATCTGTTTTTGCCTCTGGATTTACCTCTAATGGAA
Source organism: Phoca vitulina (assembly GCF_004348235.1). Lineage (NCBI taxonomy): Eukaryota > Metazoa > Chordata > Mammalia > Carnivora > Phocidae > Phoca > Phoca vitulina. The sequence continues at coordinate 6,156,844 of NW_022589704.1, read as the reverse complement.
GTTTCATATAAATGGAATCATATAATGTATGCTCTCTGTGATTGAGTTCTTTTCTTAGCATAGCATTTTGAGCTTCATCTAGTGGGAGTGTGTATAGTCCTTCCTTCCTTTTTATGGCTGAATAATGCTCCATTGTCTGGCTACCCCAAGGTGAAAACTTGAGCAGTTTCCTCTTTCGGACCATTGTGAATAATTCTGCTATGAGCCTGTACTTACTTGGGTTTGTGTTTCGGTTCTTCTGGGCTTATTCCTAAGAGTGGAATTGCTGGCCATATGGTCATCCTATGTGTGACCCACTGAGGATCTAAATGAATTTGTCTCCAGGGTGTCTTGAGGTGTCTCCTGGGCTTGTCACTATGTGCCAACTTGTTTCCAAGCCACAAATTCCAAGTTCCTTGGCCAGAGCTTCTAACTGGCCCGCTGAGGGAGGGCTTCTCTCCTGGTCTGATCAGCCTGGGTGGCGGGGTGCGGGGCTGGGATGAAGGAGGCACGGGGTACCTGGGGCAGCCCCAGCAGCACAAGAGTGGACACATTCTGTACGACATGAAATTAAAAAAATAAAAGCAGCAGACATCTTTAGCCCTTCAAGGAACACCCAGGAGCTGCCCGTGGCCCTCGGAATTGTCCATCTTTGGTTTGCGGGAGTCAGCGATAATTTTTAAAGACCTGCTTTGATGACTCACCGTTTCACAAAATTTTACATGATTGTTTCTAAAATGCCACATAAAGTTGTAACATTACCATAATAATCCAGTGCAGTGACCATTTCCCAAATCCTCCAAATGGACAAGGCAAATGGACACTCAGCAATTTTCTGGGAAATTGCTTTCTGCACTGTCTACCTGTGAGTAGAGAACATTAATAATGCAAGGCTGAGACCCCACAAACGTTACACAGGGTGAGAGCCTCATCTTATTGCAGCTGGGTACAATGAATAATTAATTTTGCGGATACCAATGGTATATTCTGTTATTAAAATACACTGACACTTTCATTCGTGACAGACACCCACTGTCTGTTGGAATAATAAAGACCAAATTGCTTTTCCTCAGGAAAAAAAAGCAGGATTCCCACCCATGTCAGAGTGAAAAAAAAAAAATACGAGCTGCTTTACACAGTGACTCAGTGGTAATTATTTTTAAACCGCTCTGAATATGTGGTTCGATCTAGAGTTAGAATCTCGTTGCTTAAGATGGGAAGGGCTCAGTCATTTGCCTCAGATGCTGAGAAAAAAAAAATCAGATGCTGAGAAAAAAAAAAATCCTCAAAAATCTTAATGTTCTTTAAATCAGCAGTTTGTTTTCACCCTATTAGATAAGAAATTACAATTTGCTCATATTGCACGAAGACAAAAAATAACTATCTTCTAAAAACCCTTCATAACTTAACGGTCAACACAAGTATGCAATGGTGCATCTTTTTTTTTGAATAAATATTAAAGAGAGAGATTTCCCCAGGGGATTATGAGCTCTCCGTAAAATATGATTCAAAGTATTATATTTTATAGAAAGCCATAATCTGTTCTACCCTAACTCTTCAAGTTATTTCCAGTTTTTTCTCTCATGATAAGTATTACGGGCATGCCTGTCTTGTGCACAAATCTTCGAGTTTTGAAATCATTTCTCTGGTTAGATTTCTAGGAATAGAATTAGAAATTCCAAGGGCACGGGCATGTCTAATGCCGAAGTAGATTCAAGGAATGTCAGAATGGTTTAGGACCCGACCAACAGTGTTAGACAGTGTTCATTTGAACACAATCTCATGATTGGCATTTTCAATTTTTAAAAATTACTCATGGTTGAGTACATAGAATTGTACTTTATTGCCATTGATATGATTGCTTATAATTACACATCACTATTATTTAACCACTTGGTTATTAATAAAACTAGGCATTTGTCCAAATATTTATTAGTCACTCATATATCATAATCTGTGTATATCTGACGTTTCATTAGCCCATTAAATGAAGTTTGAATGCCCTTCTATTCACATGCATGAGAAATTTAAATATTAATGATATCTCCATTTTTCATATTTATTTGAAATACTTTTTGAAATCAGATGTCTGACTTACAGTCCTGTCTGGTAAGCTCTGACACATATTATTTAAATTTTGATGGATTCCCGTATATTTATCACTGTCTTTGAAATAAATGCTAGTGTTCAAACTTGAAAATCCTGTGACAGTCATGGGTTTGAGAAATATATTTAATGTGTATTTCTAAACTGTTCGCATGTGGACTTTTTAAGCATGTATTTCTTTAACATAACGGGAATTTATTTTTCGGTATGTTGTTAGGTCTGTACTGAGTTGCTCTTTTCACAAGTTACTACTAGCCGTTGGATGAATGAGGATTCCACGTCTGCCTGATTCATAGTTCCTTTTTCCCAAGAGATTACATGTTCTCATGCAGTACATTTGGCTTGTGAGCTCTCTAGTGTACTGTATTTATTTGCTTGTGTGTGTCAAGGGGAGCTGGTGGGGCCCGCACAGCCAGGCCTTGGGGTTCTTTCTGGGGGAACATCGACCTCAGACCGGCCACGCAGACCGTGATGGAGAGAGACCAGGACCCCTCCACCGTCCTGTCGGAACACAGACAGCAAGAAGAACATCGTCCAAACCACAAAAATGGCGAACGCCCTCCTAGCCTGGCTGACAGGAGGGACTGCGGTCTCTCGTAACACTCACTGCGTTAGCCTCACTGTGGTGCGTTGAGCATCCACACACATTTATTCCAACAGCCAATCACAGAAATGTCCCCACTTCCTGACGACACTCAGTTCAGAGAAGGTAGCTGGAGAAATCTAGATTAAACTAAACTAAACGTCTATCCAGCTTTTAACTTAGTTTACTTCGAGCTCTTAAAGAATCGCTCTGGGAGGCACGGAGTCTTTTGGGATAAATGCCCTGTTTTTCTTGTTCCTGGAGCCCCGCCCCTGCTGGCTCCCGGCTAAGGTTTCAGGGCGCCCCCTGCTGGTGGGAAAAGGTTCTTGGCTCCCACCCAAGGTGTCCCCTGGGATAACGCTTGTTTTTGCCCCGGCCTTGGTGTTCTGCTGACTTCTGGAGTGGATGTGCTCGTGTCCTGTCTGCTTGTCAGGCTCCTGTTTTGTCCACGTGTCTCCCCCTGGCTCTTGAAGAGCTGTTGGCACCTCCGAGTCTCTGCCTTGTCCCCAGTCCGAGGATGCTGGTGGAATCTCGTTCAAGCCACATGGTGGGCCCTGCAGCAGACTTGCTGGCCTCGGCTCTGTGTCCCTGGTAACAGAGAAGCTTGAATGTGCAAACCTAGTGAGCTCTTTCTGATAAGGCCTTTTCAGCCTTCTGAAGTATGCTGAACGACCCTTGTTGTCCCTGGTTCCCCAGGGTCCCCACAGAGGGATCAGAACCAGGACCCTTCTGCCCCTGACGCCTTCCTAACCTTATCTAGCACACACTCCCCTCCCAGTCAAGTCTGGGGAAGAAAAACCAGAACTGCATCTAAACATAAACCGCTCCCAGCTGTGCCTTCCCAAGGTGCCCAGCAGGAAAATGGGGGGCTCTCCTTACCCGACAGTCCATGGCCTGGCCCCCGCCTGGCCCCAGAAAGGGGTGCTAATCCTTTCTCTCAATCATGCTTGGCTGTGGGGAGAGCTCTAGCCCTGAGAGAGCCTCTTTTGAAGTTCATGAGCTGAAATTACTTTCTTTTCTTTGGATTTCCTCTGTTTTCTTGTTAATTCCAACCCTACCTGCGCCTCTCTGAAAGCCTGGCAGTAGGGTGTCGTGCTCGGGGACACGACATGGTGGTCAAGCTCCTTCTGCCATTGAGCTCATCGTTTTGTCCCCGTAGTGGGGAGGGTCTACTGCAAGGTCAGGGTGAAGGCCTTCCACCCAAAACATCCCAACGTGGGAGCAAGACATTAAGTTCATGTTAAAAGGAAGGGTGAATGAAAATAGCTCTGCTTTTCTTCGTTTTCAGTATGGGAAGTTTTATTTTCCTGATCCACCCAAGAGACCTGCTCTCTGTGACTCTTAACCTATGAGTTCCATATAAACATGGTAACTAAGGACCTGTGGGAACGTGTGGTAATTAGCCACTGATGGTCTGCCTGGCACCTCGCCCTGAGCACACAGCTGAGGGTCCCTGAGCTTCAGCCGACAGGACCTGCCTGCTGATGGCTTCTGGACTGCATCTCACTGCTTCTCTGCCCGTGAGGTTGTGAGTCCAAGCTCAGGAAGCCCAGAAGTTCTGGGGATCTAAAGCCCCTACAACAAACCCTAGACAGCTTGAGATAAATATCCAGCTTTCCTTTCCATGGGAGGAGCAACCCTGAAGGACATTCCATAGGGTGATGCCGGGCTCATCCACAGCTGCCCATGGAGGGACACCTACATCAATGTGCCCTTTATTGGGCTTCCTACCTTCCCTGTCTCACCTTCCCCTCTCTTTCCGTCAGGCTTTGCAGCATGACCCCCTCACCCCCCGGGGAACTTTCTTTAAAAAAAAAAAAAGTTTATTTATTTATTTATTTTAAAGTAATCTCTACACCCAACGTGGGGCTCGAACTCACAACCCCGAGATCAAGAGTCACCTGTTCCACCGACTGAGCCAGCCAGGTTCCCCCTGAGAAACCTGAACTCAAGTCTGGGTCGACCCTCGGGGGATCCTAAACTAAGACATTAGCTGCCAACTGGTACCTGCTGACACAGAATGAGACACCAACGGGAGATCCTAAGGGACAGAGGGCAATGGTTTCTTTTCTTAGGGTAGAGGACAGGGAAGCTGACTCAGAACCCCATCTTCCTGGAAAAAGCCAGACAGATATAAAGTAGAAGATGTACAATCACAGTGCCTGAAAGGGACTGGGAAGCAGACCCACATGCCACTCTCCACGGCGCCCCTTCTGGGGACACACACAGCTGCTTTTGTCTGACCCACTGCTCTCCCTCCTGGCACACGCGCCCAGGAGAGGACACTGTGAGCGAGGAGCTTGGGGCAGCCTGGCTCAACGCAGCTAGTGCAAGCTCCGCCCATTGTCTTTCAGGTTGTGATTCTCACTCAGAACACAAGAGGGGCTTTACATGGCCAATGGGGTGTGGAAAATCCCCCAAATAGCGGCTTACATGTAAGTACGCTACAGTATAAGACATTTTTAAGAAAAGAGAAAAGTTTGGGTTGCCTGGGTGGCTCAGTTGGTTAAGTGTCTGCCTTCGTTTGGCTCAGATCATGATCTCAGGGTCCTGGGATCAAGTCCGGCATCAGGCTCCTTGCTCAGCAGGGAGCCTGCTTCTCCCTCTGCCTGCCACTCCCACTGCGTGTGTGCTTATGCTCTCTCTCTCTGACAAATAAATAAATTAATAAAATCTTTAAAAAAAAAGAAAAGAGGAAATTTTAGACCTACATAAAATATTTTTCATCTAAGTCCCTGGCCTTCACCTCTTTAGAAATAGCCATTTCCCCACTACTTTATCATGAAATGAAAGATCCCACTAGGAGATATTCTTAGGATAAAATCCACTGATCTAACAGCTTACATGTACTCCTTTTCTGCTCCTTCACCTAACTCTGAATTGGGTCCACTCTGACCTTCAGAACCTCCTCAGCCTATGTCTACTCTGGCAGGTGAATCTGGCATCTCTCACAAACCTGGGGCTGCCATATGAAATGAATCCTGCTCTTGGGACTGCTCCTGAGGGAAGGACAGTGGGAGGCTTTGTCATCTCCACCTCTGGGGTCTTGCTTAGACAACTGGCCTTTTTTCCAAAGGAGCAGTCTGTAAAAGTTTGAGAATCATGAACACATGGAGACCCAGGAGAAGGCATCCTTAGCCAGACACCATGCATTTTAGAGGGATGTCCTCTCCTAACACAGAACGAAGCGGGGAAGCAGATAGAGACTCGGGATCGGTTAAGGAGAACAATTGTATGAGCTGCCCTCCTTATTTATTAGTATTTATTTTTTTGTTAGCTACTTTTTCAGAGGAAGGGGTTGATATGCATGACAATGTTGGGGGGAAAGAGAGACATCCGTCCGGCTGGCAGGAAAGGTATTCACGTTGGTGAGCATGGCACTGGGTTCTGGCCCTGCCTCCCAATGCAGAGGTCAGGAAGGCAAAAACGTGTTCTCTACGGTTGCAGTCAGGAGCAGGGCTTGACGAGGAACCCCAGCTCTTGAGCTGCTGATGACAAAAGCGCAGCTCTGGAAATGGAGGGGGCCATGCGAGTGCTTAAAAAGTAGGACATGTCCTAGGTTGGCTGGTCTAAAGAGAAAAACACAAAGCACTTTCCTCTCTCAATTACAAATTATTCCCCCAAGGCAAATGGGGCTGGCAGCGTTCTTCTTTGCTTCCCACACCAATATCAATTATTTCTTTCCATAGGATCATTCCATGAGCTTTTACAACGAAAGACCAATGATGTGGGAAAGGCAGAACAAGGTCCCAGACACAACATGGCTGCCCGTCTTTCTCTCCAGCTTTCTGAAAAAAGGAGGTTGGTCTTAGGTATTAGAAATTTCAGAGAGACCCACAGAAAATTGAGCAAATATGTGTGTGTGTTGTGTATTTATGTTGTGTGTGTGGTCTCTGTGTATCCTGAGTGTGTGTGTAGTGAGTGTATGTTGAATGTGTGTGGTGTGGTCTGTCTGTGGGTTTGCATGTGGGGGGATGTGTGCGCTGTGCGCCCGGTGGATGTGTGTGGAGGGTGTGTGTGATGAGGACATGTGTTAGGCTTGGGTGGTGCGGTGTGTCTATATGTTTTGTGTAGTGTGTGTATGTTGGGTGTGTGTATTGTGGTGTGTCTACAGTGTGTGTGGTGTGTGTGTGTGTGTGTGTGTGTGTATGTAATAAGCTTCAGCGATTCCAGAAGTTTGGGCAGCCAAATCTGTTGTTAGCAGGAACTCTGCTTATGAGAAGCCAACTTGAACACACTTGGAGACCAGGGTCAGGGAGGACAATTTCCTTCACTGTTCCCACCTCCTCACCTTGGGGCCCACCCAGGGACCCTCTCCTACAAGAACCTGGAGCCCCCTCTGGCTTGGTGGCCTGTTGCCTTCTCTCCTTGTCCTTCACCCTCCCGGTCCTGAGTCCTGGTTCCAGCCACGCCTGCTCCTTGGTAACCAGGATGCAAGTCCCGTCAGTGTCTGAGTCCAGCCTGCAAGTCTGCATTGCCTGGGACCCTCATCATGTGCAGGGTGCCGCATCACAGGACCAGCAGTCCCACCAACACTGGCCTCCTCTTAATCGCTCACCCCTCCTGAGCTGCGCTAAGGTGGCCGTCCTCCATCCCTGTGTGGGTCTCTGTCCCACACTGGTCTCCCAGGATGGCACCTGCTTCTGAGAAGTGGCCTGTGCGGTGTGGGGGTTGTGACCCTCAGCTCTCCAGGGTTGGGTAGGTCACCTGGATCCTCCTGGTGGTCTCGGGGAAGCCTCAGCTCCCATCCTGGAAGGAGTTGGTGCCACCATCCATTTCTGAGAGGATCGTTCTTCCTTCCAGCATGAAGCACAAACTTCCCTTGTCCCAGGCATGCCCTGAGCCTTACGTTCGAGCAACGTCCTGGGAAGCAGCTGTCTTTAGTCTCCGGCTGCAGCCATGGGCTTGGGTTCCCACCAGAGTGTCCAGCAATCCCCTCTGTCCCCTCTTCATTGTGGGGTCTCCAAACCTTGATTTGCTGGTGGTGACGAAGGTCCAGAGTCAATGTCTTCTCTCGAACCCCAGATACCTGGAGCCCTCTGAGTTGGCATCACCACCGCTGGTTCTCTGTATGGGTACAGTTTGCAGGAAACGGTCAGCTTGGCTACAAGCCAAGCAAACAGGTGGAACATTGCACCCATCTAAATGTGACTGCCTTGGAAAGTTTTCTGCTCAGGAGATTTTCCTTGATTTGCTCCTCACTCTGTCCTCTGACTACTTTCATCCTGAGTGGATGAATGCATGGACATGTTAAAGGAACTATCGGCTTGATGAGGTGTCTGGGTGCCTTTGTCCTGACACCCAAAACTGGTGTCCCAGGAGCTGCCTTCCCCTCTCTGAGAACAAGGGTTCCAGCCTTTGTTGTTTGAGATTTCCCAACTTTGTTTTCAGGGGACTTATAGACAACTCTCTGTGCCCCAAATCCCTTCTAGAAATTTTCCTGGAAATCAAACAATTAAAGTCACCAAAAAAAGCTTCTAAAAAAGCTCCATTGGCCCTTTCTTCATTTCTTCGGCCAACCATCCTTGATATGTCTGGAGAATGTAGGATATTCTGTAGGAATCATTGAAACAACATTTCATCTCCCTGCACTGGCATTTCTGAAATCAGCAATGACCTCTCAAAGTCCAGAGCCTTTGCTTCCAAATGGCATGGCTCCGATCTGGGGTTCGGTAACTACCCCAGAGTATGGACATGGGATGCCTGGCTGTCGGCAGGCCCTGGTCCCAACTCGGATGCATGGGAAATATGGCTTTATTCTCTCGCTCCACGGCAATTTCTGTTCTACCCTCAGTTCCACTGGAGTGAAGAAAGCAATGTCTACTTGTCTACTGAGGCCTCCCACCTTTACCCCATATAGAATGTACATCATTGGGGAATTACATATTACCGAGCGTTCTGGTGGGGATGGAGGGCAGGGCTGTCTAGATTCTGGCCATCGGCTCCTGCAGGCGTATCCTCGAGGACTGAAGTACACACAGCTGAGAAAGGGTGTTGTTAGGAGCAGGCCTGATGGTCACAGCTGGGCCTGAGTGTTCTGTTGAACATGATTTCCCTGGGCATCAACATTATATAAGAGTCACTCTGTGACCAGCAGACAAGCCCACTCCATAATCATGTCTGAACACAGACAAAACATGGCCATTGTCTAAACCACAAAAATGACCAAACATCCCCGTGATGGCTGATACGGCTGACCACTGCCCCTTTGTCAGCTTGAGCCTGGTTTCATTCCTTCCTCCTTCTGCACTCATGGGATTACCCTGTTTCCTGGGAGCATCCAACCTGGATCAAAGTCCCACTTCCCAATCAAGCCCAGATCCCAAAATTAGTCCTTTTCTAACACTTCTTCCTGAGGTGCCCCATAGTTCCCCTTTATGGCAATGTGCGTCAATAAACCCAACCGTGTTCAACTATAAGTGTGCCGCCGGTGGTTTGGCTGGAGGGCACTGACATTGTGCCAAGATCCACCTATTCACCTACCTGGCTCCCTCAAGGACACTCAGCGTCACCATAGCGAGGCACAGATGCATCCAAGACTGCCTAGCCTCTATCTGTCCTGACCTCCCTGGCAAAACCCAGTAGCATAATGCCCTCAAGGTCCATCCTTGTTGCTGCAAATGGCAGGATTTCCTTTCTCGTGGCTGAACAGTGTTCCAGTGTGTGTACGTGTGTGCGTGTGCACGCGCACCACATCTTCTTTATCCATTCATCTCTTGACAGACACTTAGTTTGTTTCCATGTCCTGGCTATTGTGAGTAACGCTGCGATGAACATGGGGATGCAGATATCTCTTTGAACTCCTGTGAGAAACCCTGACTTTCTGGAGAGATGCTGATATCTCTAAGTTGATTAGAAATGGTATCCAACAAACGCAGTCCTTTGGCTGTGCAGATATTCTGGCCACAGCTTTTGAAAGGGAAGGAAAAAAAAATTTGCAAGAACTTTTTAAAATGTCTTTTAAAAGATAGCATTGGGACAGAAGATGCAATGAGAGGGAATTGGCTCTGGGCGTATAAATATTTGTGACTTAAAGTATGAGTCAGTTTGCTGGAATCACATGCTAGAAAAAGATGGGGAGATCACAAGCCAGGAAATTCTATTATGTGGTCAAACAAAAGGATGCTTTGCTGGACTTCTGTGGGTTGTAAATGATGTGTTGGGAGCATTTACCAGCATTCTAGATGTTCAGCAAAAAGAGTGTCCTGTGATTTTGTGCAGCTATGTAGAGCTTGAAGGGGACAGGGACAGGAGTGTGGTGACAGGGTCATGGGGAAAACGGTATAGATGTTGGCTGGGAGAGGTTTGAAATAGTCATCTTAGTGAGAAAAGGGAGTGAGATGTTTATTCGTATAACGTTTTTAGATCAGCTGTGAAAGAGATTAATGGTTGTTCAAGCTCTTCTTCCCTCACATCCACCACTGGCTAAGGATCTCATTAGGAAAGGCCTACATATTTGAGAATTGGGTCTTCTAATAGCTCTCCTTTCGTCTGGTAGTTCTCTGTCTCTCTGTACTCCAAGGTAGCAAAGTAAGTGAGAGAGGGTCTCCCTCAGACCAAATCCCAGTGCCTTACTGAAGCATGGGTTAGGCTCTAGAAAAGCGTTCATTTTTTTCCTCTGTTTGCCTGAAACACACAGCATTTATTCTTGCTGTCCTACTGGGAATTGTCAGCATTTAACAAAGACCCAGTGAACATTTATCACAGTTTTTAAAAACCCAAATATGTTTTTGCAAAACATGTTTAAATGAGTCATAATTCACGTGGTAGTCTTTGTAATTGACCCCTGGCCATGAGATCAATGTCTCGGGCTAGAAAAATAAACATTTCAGCTGCCAGCAGCAGGGGGCAGGAAGCCATTAGCCTGTCATAGTGTCCTAGTTCATTGGCATCAGCTTGAAATTAATGCTAAATTGCATTGAAATACCGGCAGGAATGTTTATGTCATGTTCAGTAGCTCCTTGGCCACCCCGGAGCCTATGCAGCTGCTTCTACTGACGTGACGTTCAAGTCCACAGTTTGGCTGATGCGTTTCTAAAGGCAAGTCTCAGCTCCCCCAGCTAACAGCACCAGAGAGAAATCCAAAGGGACCATGCCCAGAGCATCTCGAACACTTGGCAGGAAACCTCCCTTTGTCCGATCCCCTCTGTGGTCTTATACACCCTCCATGTCTGAATATACTGGAACTCTCAATTGGCCTCAAAGCCCACCTGTGACCTCACCTTGCAGAATGCTCACCTGTCACCTGCCACGTAGAGATGCGTGGAAATCCCGAGGACTGGGAGGACGGTCCCCGCGGGCTTACTGTCATTGAAGACAGTGCCAAACACACAGCAGCACTGACCTGCGTTCTGACATTCAAAGAGCTCCTTCCTGGACTTGCTGACTCCTGGGTAAGTTACTCAAGCTGAAATTTTCTCTTGGTTCTGCTGCCACAGTTCCCCTGGTGCCCCAAATGCAGGGGCCACCTGCCTGCCAGGTAAATCCAGCTCTGGCAGGTGACATGGCAGGTGACAAGGCCTTTTTCAATACTTCAGCAAACAGGGCCCTCTGGTGGGTTCTAAGCCAGGTTTTCATTTTACAGTGATATAAGTCCACATAACTGCCCCTCTTCTTTTTTTTTAAATATCTATTTTTTTCCCAATGTAAATGTCATGGAAGATCAATATTAAAAATGTATATATATATATACAGATATATAAATTAACCCCTTACAGTCCTACTGAGCAGAGACAATCACGGTTAATAGTTTGGGGAGTTTTGTACAATACTTTTTCAGTACAGGTTTTTGGGATCTTTGTTTTGCCCATATTCTAGAGATAGGATCACAGAGCCTGGGTATGTGCCCCAGTTACGCCCCTGCTGGTGTCACCTTGACTGTGTATCTTAATTTACCAAGGGTTGGCTCTTAATCAGTAGAGTGAGGGTAAAAATGCTATCTACTTTAAAATCTCTTTAAAAAGATGGAAACTCAAAAGATCATTGTAAGGATTAAATATATATATTATATAGTAATACATAATTATGTAGATATTGCACATAACACAGAACACACTTGATCAATGTAAGCTCCTTTGTGATTCTGACTACAAAAATACCAACACTTTCCATTTGACATTCTCACATAAACATTTTGTTATATGACACACTTAAATATTATTTTAACATTCATAGGATATTCTGTATGTATTTGTTCTTATTCATTTGATAAACTTTTATTGCATATCTAGCCATGCCCTGAGCTGGTAGTGAGGATGAAAGATAAATAAAAAGCATCTCGACTTCGAAGAAGTCCCAGACTCAGGGAGACAGGTAGTCATGGTGCACTATGGTTGAGAACCGTAGAGATTTGGGAGGTGGGAATACAGCAAGCCTTCTGCAGGAGATGAACATAAGGTGCATAGTCATTCCTCTAGTGTTGGATGTTTAGATTATTTCCATTTTTCCATTATTAAAAAGATATGTCCATTGACAGATGAATGGATAAAGAAGATGTGGTATATATATACAATGGAATATTACTCAAACATCAAAAAGGATGAAATCTTACCATTTACATCAACGTGGATGGAACTGGAGGGTATTATGCTGAGCGAAATAAGTCAATCAGAGAAAGACAATTATCATATGGTTTCACTCATATGTGCAAGATAAGAAACAGTGCAGAGGATCATGGGGGAAAGGACGGAAAACTGAATGGGAAGAAATCAGAGAGGGAGACAAACCATGAGAGACTCCTAACTATAGGAAACAAAGTGAGGCAGAGAGTAAATTCCTGTAGAATTTGTGACAGTTGACACTGTCATGGCAACCAGGAAATTAATGAAAATCTATCCTTTGGCTCATCAACAGAGAAAAAAGGTGGGGAGATAATTGAATGTAGAAAACTTCATGAATCCAGTAAAAGGAAGGAAAGGTCAAAAAAAGAAAAGAGGATGATAAGAGAAAATCACCATAAGGTGGGAGAAATGAGTCCAAATATAATTTCAATAAATGTAAATGGATTAGGCTTTCCAGTTATAAGACAGAGGTTATCAGGTAAAATCTTTAAAAATCTAGCTAATGTTTCTTAAAAGAAATACAGAAAAACAATACTGCATAAAAAGGTTTAGCTTAAAAGACAAGAAAAGGTATGCCTCATAAATGTTGACCAAAAAATGGTTAGGATAGCACTATTAATATCAGACAAAAGAGAAGGTAATTAGCATTAGTGGGGATAAAGAAGGAAGGACAGTATATATTACTAAACGAACAACCCAATCAGGAGAATCACATATTTGTATGCCTTAGCCACAGTGCCTCAAAATATATTGAATTTTAAAGCATTGAGAGAGATTTCAACATTCTGTACTAGGAATTGACTTATCAAATATGCAAGACAAATATTATAACCAATAGACTTAATAAACAGAATTTATATAAAATCCCTCATCACTCCAAAATATAGAATAGACGTTCTTTTCAAGAATACATGTAAGATTATATGAAATCTTTCATGCGTTAAATCACACAGAAATTTTCAATAAATTTGAGACAATCAATAAAAGACAGATTATGTTTGCTAGGCATATGGCAATTCAACTGGAAATGAACAATAAAGGTAACTTTGTAGATAATGCTTTTTCCTCTCTAGATATGGGGACACTTATACATTTATGAATAACTCATGGATGAAGGAGGAATTCACAATGAAAATTACAGAGTATCTAAAACTGAACAGCATGAAAATATTATATATTTCAAAACTTGAGTCATATAGCTAAATTGGTACTTGGGGTTTAAATTATAGCCTTAATACATTCATTAAAAATAGCATTCTTAAGCAAAGTTTTGTTTCAAACTAAAAAAAGAAAAGCACTCAAGCCTAAGCCAAGTAACAAGAAGAAAATGACAAACATAAAAGCAGATATTAATAAAATGAAAAATAAAGAAACGATAAAGAAAATCAACTAAATCAAAAGCCAATCCATTAAAAAGGCAGCAAAAATAACACTGATCATTAAAAAAAGGAGAAAAGAGCCACAAAAGTGAGACAAGGACAAAGCATGGGGCTCTAATGACAGGGGGAGCAGAGTCATTACAAAACCATAAAAGACAGCTCTGTGTGCCTTTGTGCTAACAGATTTGAAAAGAGTAAAAATGGAAACATTTCTAGACGAATACAATTAAAGTGTAGGACCCAGGACCCATTCCACAGTGTCATACTGCAAAGTACAAATCTAGAAAAAGCAGAACACAGAGGAAGGCACGTGGTTCCGGGTCTCCTCATCTCACAGAGTGCACGCTGGGGACGGGTCACTGCCTTTGTCCCCAGGCTCGTGCGCTATGAACAGGGAAGACTTGGGTGCCAGGCTGCTGGGGGGATGCACAGCAGCCCGGCAGGGGTTTGGGGCAATGCACCGGGGGGGGGGGGGGGTGACTTGGGGCAAGTCTGACGGGCAGCCACGCCCCACTCCCAGGCAGAGCCCCGCCCACCCGGAGGGCAGAGCCGCGAATTGTGGCGTCTGAGGGGCTGCAACCTGAGCTTTTCAGGCAGCCCTGCTTGGCTCTCTTCTCTTACCCACACGGAGGCACAAAGAAATAGGAATTCTTACGGAAATAAAACACTTTGAAACCAGTGAATTGGTTGCTAATCCAACGATTCCTGCTTGAAAAGATAGCAGGATGAGATGATTTTATGGTACATTTTGCCACACCTTCAAAAAATACCTGTCTTAAATAACTGTTTAGGAGACTCAAAAAAGAAGGAAAGCTTCCATGCTCGTTGGAAAAATCTAGCATGCATCATTTTCAACAAACTGGACCCAGGGAGTAGAAGGAAAGGAGAAGATAAACAGGCTCATCTGCAATCATTTTAACAAAATTTTGGCAAATCGAACTCCATACTGTATTAAAAAAACATAAGGCAGGTTTATTCCAGGAATGTATGGTATTTCAAAAGCAGAAAATTTATTATGGAGTTAGTAATAAATTACAGGTTATAAGAATAATAAGACAGCAAAGGAAAATCTTCATAGAGGCAGTTAGGGCAATCACAAAATTCAACACCAGTTTAGGATTTGAACACTCTTATGGAATTGGGAAAAAGAAGAAACTTTAAAAGCCTTTAGACAAGATAATCCTACCAGTTAGTCTCTAAAAGCACCAACAGTAAATTCAAGAACAAAAGGACAGTTTCTATCATTATATCTGCTCAAAGAGGTACTCTGGGGGCACCTGGGTGGCTCAGTTGGTTAAGCACCCGACTCTTGATTTAGGCTCAGGTCATGATCTCAGGGTTGTGGGATCAAGCCCTGCATCTGGGGAGTCTGCTAGTCCCTCTCCCTCTCCTCCTCCTCTCTCTCTCTAAATAAATAATAAATAAATAAATAAATAAATAAATAAATAAATAAATGAGGTGCTCTGGCCTCTAGCTAAAGAAATAAGAAAAGGAAAGGAAGTGATACGTATAAGAACCGGAAAGGCAGAGATAACACCATCTATTTGCAGATATTATAGTAGTTTATATAAAATCCTTAAGAGAAGGACCAGACAAGCTGTGAGTAGGAGAGTAGGAGAGTTTGGAGGGTTGCAGGATACAAAATCGAGGTTAAAAAGACAATAGCATCCCTATACTGGTAAGTAAAGATAGCATATGTGATAGAAAGGCTCTGACTTCTGCTTTGGGCCATAGGGAGGAAGTGGTCAGCAGGACCCCTGCATTAGAGCCTAGATGTCTAGACGAAACACAGAGTACAGCTGCTGGACACTGGGCAACGGGGGCCCAAGGAAGGGGCCGCCAGTGAAGTGAGCCCTGTCGCAGCCGGGCTTTCCCCTGGACTGTGGGTCACGGAGGGAAACCCAAGCTGAACGTGACAATCTGGCTGAGCCGAGGAGACGCGAGACAGGAGTTCAGCATGTGTGGATCAGGGTACGGATGGGGGGACCTACCCAGTGAAAGCGGTATAGTAGTCTGCGTAGGAATCCCCTTGAGTCTTTGGCTGAAAATCCAACTGTAAGAGTAGAGACTCTCTTGGATGCACAGGGCATTTCATAGAGCCCTTGCATAGGCTAGCCTATCTTCTATAGCATATAAGGCCAGAAAGCCCACCTGTACTGTGAGCCCAGGAAGGCCCAAAGGGTACAGGAGTTACCAAGGAACGTAGTGAGAAATGTGTAGGTAGGAGGCGTCTGGGTGGCTCAGTCAGTTAAGCATCTGCTTTCGGCTCAGGTCATGATCCCAGGGTCCTGGGATCGAGTCCCGCATCGGGCTCCCTGCTTAGCGGGGAGTCTGCTTTTCCCTCTACTCCTCGCTCTGCTCCTGCTCTCTCTCTCACTCACTTTCTCTCTCTCAAATAAATAAAACCTTAAAAAAGAAAAAAAAGAAAGAAATGTGTAGGTAGGAGGCTACCAGGGACACTGAGCAGCAGAGAGGGAATTCTCCTCCGTTTACCAATGTTGATGACAGAGGATGCCAGTAAGACCATGGCAAGATGGGAACACACAACAATGGACATAAGGTGGCAGCACCTAATTCCAGAAGCAGGTGCATTAAATTTTCTTGAGTGGCAAGGTTGGAGGGTTAGCCAGAGGAGTGTGACTGGCAGAAAATTACGCAGAAAATTATTCATTTGAACATGGCTTCCCAAGGGGAAAATAAGTAGGCAGCCAACAAGGGTAATACCAATTTGTATAATCAGAGGAGTCAAGAAGGATGATTAGAAGGCTGAGGGAAGTCACTGTTATAAAGTCATATCCTTTACCCAATACCCAGGTTTTGGAACCAGAAGCCAGTGACTGAGGGAAAAGCGGGTTCCAGGAAAAAGTGTCCCATGATACCATGACAAAAGTCCATGATAATGATCCCCAGCCCTTCCCTAAATGGGTCTACTTACATGGGCCACTGTATAGTGAGGACAGGGGAATACCCAAATATTTTCAGTACTGTTGGATAAGGGTCCTGGTTGACAATGATACTCCGGAAACTTAACAGCATCATGGTACCCTTTCGAGGTGTCAGTTCATGAGTGGAGTTCTGGCCCCCATTTAATTCATGTTAGACCCACTGGAACCATAAAAACACCTCAGTCCCTGAATGTATAATTTAAACAGATATGTTGGTAATTTAGTACAATTCCCATATTGGTTTTTTGGCCTAGAGTTATGAGCTGTTTTAGAAAACCAAATGGAAACCTCTGGAACTGTCCTTTCAGAAGCACATATCACCAACACAGTACCACATCCTAGGGAGAATAGTAGACATTATTAGTGTTGCAAGAGTGGGGATCACCAATGCATCTCCTTTTAATTCCCCAGCCTGACCCCCGCAAAAAACAGACTAATTGCAGTAGAGAAGTTCAACCACATAGTAGCCCAATGGTCACGGTTGTCAGACTGGGTCCATGGCATCTACCATACACATTCTTTCATCCTTGTCGGAAAAGATCAGAAATATTTTGCAGTCACCTGGAATGGACAGGAGTGTACATTTACAGGCTTGAACCATGTTAACTATTCTACCCTCTGCCTTAATATAATCTCAAGAGACATGGGCCTGCTGGTCATCCTTCTGGCACCCTATCAGTCTGTGTTCGGAATGAAATCACGTTAATTTGACTGGATGAGCAAGAAGTGGCTTGGACACTGGAAGCTTTGCTAAGACTTATACACTCTAGAGGGTGAAAGAAAAATTCTGTAAAGATTCAGAGACCTGTCATATGAGTGACATGTGTAGGTGTCCAGTATTTTGGGGCGTTGTGGGACCTCTACTCCAGAGTTAAGGAGAGTAATGTGCATTATCTTTTCAAGCACGAAGAGGAAGACATGGCACATGGCATTTGAACACCGATGGCAGTCTATTTGTCAGCACACACACCTGTCTATCATCATTGAATAAAGTCCAGAGCAAAAAAAGGAATGATATGATTTATTAACAAAACAAAAAAGGGATACCAAAAGATGGATACATTTGATTACATTAATATGGGACCGTTTGCACGGAACAAAAAAAGTAAAAAAAAAAAAAAAAAAAAAAGCCATAGACTCAGAAAAAGATATTTGTAAGACATATAACCAAGTAAAAAGTTTCTATAAATCAATGAGGAGAGACAAACCACATAATAGAAAAATTCAAAGAATATAAATCAACAGTCCCCAGAAGAAGAAATCTAAATGGCTATAAGCTTTTATATCAGCAAATTTAAACAGATTGATCTGATAATGCCTGTGTGCAGATCTGGAGTAACAGGGACTCTTTATACTTTAGAACACAAGTTAACATTATCTAGAAAAATGAAGATGTTCACTCCCTGGGGCCCCCACATTCAACTTCTGAGACTGTAAGTGAGAGAGCTTTCACATGTGTGGACAGACATGTACAGGATTGCTAGAGCCATGCTTGTAAGAGCAAATAAAACCAACCTCATTAGAGAATGCACAGGCGATTGTCACATAGTTGCTTGATGTCCTGCTAGATAGTAGCAAATTAAAATGCAGGAGACCCAGCTGTATCTATCATCATGAGTAAGTATTGTCTAATCAGAAAAGGGGATTGCAGAAGATTATGGAATAGAGATGATGATGCTTGCAGCAGGGGGTGGTTGTCGCTGTGTTGATTTATGGGATTTGCACAGCAATCCTATAAGATGAGCCCCTTAGTTATCCCCATTTTACTGATGAGGAAACGGAAGCATGTGGAGGTTAATTTGCCCTAGAATGAGACAGCTAGGAAATGGTAGAGCCAACACATCCTGTGAGTGTGAGTGCATGATACTCACAGAAGTGCGGAATTGGTGAGTCAAAGGTATAAATATTTTAAATTTTAAAAAGATGCTTTAAATCACATTTTTTAAAAGGTTGTAGTGTTTCACACTCCCACCGCAAAAAGGAAACTGTATCTTTCCCTTTGTCCTCTCTAGTACTGGCTTTTATCATCAAGTAAAAATAGACTTCCAGACTTAATTTGAAAATTTCAGACTCCAAGGAAGTTGTTTATAGACAGTTTGGATTTCTTCTTCTTTATATTGCCGGTTTATATTCATATTCACTGACCATTTTTTATATTTGGTTGTAATTTTTTGTTCCTCATTTTATAGAAGACTTTTTTTTTTTAGATTAGTGAGATTAATCTTACGTGTATCCTACCTTACAAATTGATTTCTTAGCTATAGTATGCTTTTTTTATTTTCTTAATGATTGTTTTTTCATCTATAACATTTTCATTTCCCATCAACCCACCTTAACCTGGTTCCCACTTTTGTCATTCTGCTTGGGGCTCCACGTTACCAAATTTCATAAAGAATTTTCTGTTCTTATCTTGCTCAACCCAATGATACATCCTTCTTTAACCTCTCCAAGCCTGTTTTTATTTTATCTGTGCATATGAGACAATACCATCAACTCTACAAGTTTGTCCCAGAAATTAGGAGGTGTTGGTGCCCAGCACCTGGAGTGGTTCATGCTGTTATTGCTGCCCAAAAGCCTGTCCCCCCACTTGTCTGTCTGTGGGCTCTGGTCTCAGTGCCCTGGAAAATGCTGCTCTTCTCTGCAAAAAGCAAGAAGCAGAAACCAGCACTGATGCTGGCCTGGTGTATGTCCCACAAATCGTGCTCATCACATCTCAGAGCCACACAAATAAGAACAGTATTAGTAACAATGACAAAATCATGAACATTTACTTTACTGAGAGCTTACTATGTTCCAAACACCTTGCTGAGTGCTTGGTGATAACGGATGCACTAGACACAAAGCACTTAGCACACAGACCTGTTCTACCCATGATGCCTGCAGTCATGCTCATCACCATCACCATGACTATTTTACAGATGACATCTTATCAAAGCACGAGAAACAACTCCTTCACTCCCAGGCAGATGGATGGGGAACATGGGCCGACCTGGGCATCCTGTCCTCCATCAAAGGGCTGGGATAGCCTTCTCTGCTCTAGATCAAGTCGGCAGTGACCAAACAACCTCATGGAAAGTTCTGCCCCACGCGGTAAGGCCTTTCTGCTAAGTCTTTGCAGAAAATGGGAGCCCTGGGGGCAAAACACTGGTTAGGGAGTGTGTTGCGTTTGGCTCTCATTGCATTGGCCTATCATTGGAAAGTCCAGACATTTCACCCAGAGACAGGGATTTTCCACCTCTGCTGACAAATTCGATGAGCAGCATTGCGTGTCTCACCCAGCGGCTCCACTCGCTCCATGTGCCTCCCTGGCCTGAAAGGCATTTGGGTTCCTGGCCCATGAGCCCAGCTCCCAGCCCTTGGGAGAAAAGATCTCCTGGGGAAGCGGACACACTGTACTAAACAGAGGGGATTTTTGGAAAACACCTGCTCTGTATTCTCTGTGCAACTCAGGAAGTCTGGTGTCTTGCTTAATTCTCCTTCTTGTGGTGAAATAAGAAGGGAGCAGTCCTAGAAACAAGTTTATAGACACAAAGAGCGGAGGCAGATATTAAATTCACACCGGGAGGAAAAAATCAAACTCATTATTGGAGGAAATCAAATCAGCAAAGCTGAAGATGAACTTGAACAACCTTCTAAGATCACAGAGGAAATGAATAAAGAGATTAAAACGATGAGAAAAATAAGATAACAGAGGCAGAAGGCTAACCAAGGAGACCCAGCCCACGAATCAAAGCTGCTCCTGACAAAGAACACCCTAGAAATGGGGAGGAGGTGATAATAAAAGGTATTAGAGAAAACTTTCCTGACCTGGAAATGGACTTGCCTGCCCGAGGAAGGGAGGAGGGAGGACTCCGTTTCTAGGCAACATTAACAGCACCAAGACAGTGCTGGCGATTTTTTACAATTTCAAAAATGACAAAAGAACCCCTTTGAACTTACCCTCCAAGAAATGAGTGTCACGTAGGCTGGCGGAAAATTTCTCCCTGGTTCCATTAGATGCCGGGAGGTAGTACAGAAACATCACAGAGCTGAGGCACACATGGGCGGTGCGCGGTCCAGGAGCCACAGACCATGAGTAGATACCAAAAAGAGCCCATCTGTCAGCTGTGCCGTAGGGGACCGCGGCCAGGTCATCAGCATACCACCAAATGTGGCAGCTTCCACAGGAGACATCTCCTGTCCTGTATCCAGTTGCAGAGAGTGCACACCGGCAGAGGGAGAAGCAGACTCCCCGCAGAGCAGGGAGCCTGATGTGGGGCTCGATCCCAGGACCCCGGGATCATGACCTGAGCCAAAGGCAGACACTTCATCGACTGAGCCACCCAGGTGGCCCAGGACTCAGAAGACTTAAGAGAGGCCAAGCTTCCCCCTTGAGGATCTGAGCTCCATTTGTGACTGATGTCAGGATCCGATGGCACCTGTCCACCGGCTCAGCCCCGTCCTTGGGACTGGAAACACACGTTGCCAAACCCATGTCACTGGGAGCAGAGGTCTAGTCCTCAGCGACATCATGGGGGTGAGCGTGTCGGCTGCTGTGTCTTAAAGAACCAGACGCTTGGTGGAGGAGGTTTCATTTGGGTATAACACATGAAAGGCCACAAAAGAATGGCAAGCCCTGCAGATACCGGGGGTCAGGCTGGATGGAAATCTACTTCTCCACCGAGTCCAGATCCCCACAGACGCAACGTACTCTGCCTGCCACAGCCTCTTCCTAAAGCCCTGCTTTTGAACTTCAGCTCTGTCCCAGGGCCCCAATATCCTTGGGCCTTCGTTCCACATGAAGCAGAAGACCGGCAGGAGTCAGCAGAGCACCTGCTGGATCTCCCATCCCTGGCCTCCGTCACATGGCCATCCCTGCCTTCCTCCTGACCTCTCAGATTCCAGAACGGATCATCCACTTGGAATGCGGCTGGAGGAGGCTGAGGCCCTTCGGACTTAGCTCTGAGGCAAGAACCTTAACTGTCAGCCCTTGAAGCTGGAGCCATGACCGGGACCTCTGCCCGTGGAGGGTGTGCACCTGCCCACCCTGCTTGGCACGGCCTGTTTATCACTTGGATGTCTTCAGCGTTCCCCTTAATTATAAGATTGCCAACCCGTCATTCTTTCTGTTTACGTGTAACTTCTTTCCAGCTGCCGTCCTGTGTTATTTCTCTATATTGAAATGTTTAACTTCAAAGGTTTATTTTGGAGGTAGAAAAATTAATTCCGCATTTGGTATAATTAAGCAATGCACCATTGATTTACCCACCACTATAAATTATGCCCCCTCTTCTCATTTACCATCTTAGTTCCTAATGAGTTTATCCTTAAACAGGTATTTATTGACATCTTGACAGCAATAATTCCAAAGTACCCAGAGGCCCACCCAGATATGAGCTAAGTTATTCGTAATGTGGATGTCACCTTAGTGTTTCCTGCTATCTTTATGAAATGAATATGAAAAGAATTGGAAGCTGAGGAAAGAACCAGGTTCCGGCTTTCCATATACTTATTAGAAACACTGCTTCTAATGAAACCAGTCTGTTCTAACACTCAAATTCCATGCACAGTGTGCCATTTAATATGCGAATGGCTGCTCTTTTTAATGAAACCAGAAAGATGACGTATGCCATCTGAAACCCAGTTCTATCCCCAAAAAGGAGGGAAGGAAATGCTAATATACAAATGAGACCACAAGGCAGCTGCTTGGTAAATGAAGCTGAGAAGAATGGCCCTGAGCCTCTTGTATGTTCTCCTTTGTCTTCGTTACAGGAAAGAGATTGGAAAAGGCAACCTTGACATCTCATTTTTGGTGTCACCTGGACTTTAAAAAGTTTCTGTTTATAGACCCGGCTGTGCCGGTGACTGGGACCAATGCAGGGAGCCCTGGAAGAGGCTGTGTACCTGAGTATCTTGACTCTCTTCCAGCCTGCTTCTTCCTCCGGCTGCCAAGGCCCAGGGTCGCCAGTGCTCGCCCCCCGAGGGCAAAGTCAGGAGGCCTCCATCGCTGGGGTAGCGTGGCGCCCAGAGGGCTAAGGGAGCCCTAAGTAGACCCTTGGCAGTCCTACACTGAACAAGCATGGCATCAGTCAGCTCTGGGATTGGGGCGTGGGCGTCGGGATGAAGCAAGATTACCACTCCCTGTCCTGACATTGCCCTGACTGGTAGGGACGAGCCAAACTTCCCCGGAACCAGAAGGCCGCCCAGAATGTTCCACTCTTCTTCCTGACAGCTCTGAGAGGCTCTCTGCCCATCACCTGCCCTTCTGCAGAGAGTTCATATTTCCATATGTATGAGCTGCTTCTTTGTTGGCAGCCTGCATCCGCTTCTCCGTTCTGGGGCCATGGGTTTGAGATGAGGCTGACTCTGTCCCAGACTCTCGGACTGGAACACGGGGGCCCAGAGGAGGCTGGTTAGCGCTTCCCCCCCAACCCCCTCAACTCCGCTGTCAGTGACGAGCTCCATGATGGACACACGACCCAGAATAAGCTTATGGGGGCCAATGAGGTTCAATGCCTGAGTTTTGTTTGAATGATTGGGCTTCTCCCACATTGGGTATCCATAACCTGAAGTTTGAACAGCCTCTTTTTGTGCATGCGTGTGTGTGTGATATTCTCTTTTAAACTTCCTAAAATGGATAATACTTGCTTCCCTTTTGTCCTGGTCAGTCTGACAAACGTATTGATATTCCAGATAACAGGCTTTTGCTTTCAATGATGTTTCTCAATTATAGTTCTCTTCTCAATTTCATTGATTTCTGCTTTTAAATGTTAGGATTTCTTGTCTTCTGCTTGCTTTGGGTTTAATTTGCTCCTTCTTTTCTGGTTGGATTCTGCTAGGCTTCATAATGGAGTCAGGGGAGAAGGTCGGGGAGGAGGAGGTGGGCATCATGCCTTTACCCCAGCAGCAGTTGCTCCTGTCCAGCAGGCTGCACCAGGAGGGCGGGAGGGCGGCTTCCTCATGCCTTGACCTGCTCTGAGCTTGCTGGTGAGCACCCAGCGAGGTCTGTGCAGAAGAGCCTCTGTGTCGGGCCCTCTCGGGGGCTCTGCGCTCCCACGCTGGTCCACACTTGGCCTTCAGCACCTTGTAAACATTTTGTCTTCATTTTTCTTGGCTTGGCTTCTCAGGCATCCAATTCTTCTGCCCCAGGTAGGCAAGGGCTTGCATCCTGTCTCTCCTTGGATGATCTTTCTCTGTTGATTTCTTTTTTTCTCATTTTAAAAAATGGAGGTAAAATTAACTACTGTAAAGTATACAATCCAGTGGCATTGAATATGCTGCTGGCATCGTTCAACAATGACCTCTATCTAGTTCCAGAACATCGCCACTAATCCAAAAGGAGACCTGAACCCACTGCAGGTCACCCTTCACGCCTCCTGCCCCAGCTTCTGGCAAACAATAGTCTGCTCTCTGTCTCTGGGGATTGGCCTCTTCTGGCTATTTCCTAGAAATGGATTCCTAAATTATGTGACTTTTTTGCATCTGGAATGTTCCCTCGCCTTTTGGTTAGTTTGGTTGTCCTGCCACCCCGGCTTTCCGGTAGGGTTAAGACAAATTATGATTTTGCCGATTATCTGCTGTTTTGTTCTTGTTGTTGTGAAGATACTTTTTGCATCTGTCTACATCCTCAGCAGAGGCTGGGCGCGCAACGAGCCCCTTTCCCTTGTCTTCCGGACTCCACATCCTCTCCCTTAGTTGCCACTTGGCTACCGTTACCTGAAGCAACTTCTTAATTAAATCTTGAGTTTTTTGATGTTTTACTGTTGTTGTGGAGGAGTTATATGCAGAATATTCCTCCGCCTGTGCAAAATCACAGACACCGTCTGATTGTTTTATATTCCTAACGGTGTATGAAGATCAATTTAATGAATTCCACGTAGATTTTGGCGTCAGGAAAATGTTTCTTTTCAAAAACCATGTTGGCTTTGCCTTATCACGTAATGAGAAATGTAAAACTTGTCTTGGTTTCCTTATTTCCTTGGCTGTCGAGAGGCTAAATTTAGCTTTCAATTGGATTAACTGATTGTCTGTTTCTGGAATATTTGTTTCTCTTCTCCTTGCAAAACTTTTCTGATTTTTTTTCACGTACATTTTAGTTTCCTGAAAAAGAAAGTTGTGGGAAAAAAATATCTGTAGGATGATGTCAGACATTTGTATTTTAAATATCTACATTTGTAAATTATTTTAAATTATAAAAATTTTTTAAAAATTATGCAAATCTCTCATGGACACGTTCCATCTCAGTACATGTAGGGCAAACCTCTCTGTAAGTTTTCTTGAGAAACCTGCAACAGATTACAGCAAAACAGACCAAATGTACAAGAAGGCCATTAAATGTAAATTATTCACGAAAACGATCTGTGAGAACATTCAAAAATGGTGGGAAGGAATGGTAAAGGGTTGTTCTTAGTCTTTAAACCTCTGTATTGTGTGAACTTGTGAACATGTTTTAATTTTGTTACAATAAAAGAAGAGATGTATGAGGAAAAGAATAAATGAGAGAACATACCTATTTAGGTAAATGTAATCTAACATACAGTTAGCCCCAGAAACACGATACTAAAATTCACCAGCAGTCACCAAACACCCTTATCCTGTGCACTGACAGAATTACTTTTTTTCTGAGAGGTGCTTTGCATCACCTACAGACATTTGAGATTCACCAAATAATTCCCTGTCTGTCAAGTGTCCGTGCAGAGGCTCGCTGTGGGTACGGCTGCAAGAGGCTTTCATAAATGAGCTTAAAGATACTTTCCAATTCTAAGATTCTGGATCCAATTCTCACTCTATTGACAATCTCAGACCTGTCCTCTGGGCCCCACACATAACAGATCAATGTCAAGACAAATTAAATACACAAGGCCTCTTATAAACAATGTCTCTGTGTAAGAGGAGCCTGGATTTTAATTCAGTTACATAAATCCCATTAAAGAAATCTAAGGAAAGAAGTTATGGTTGGGGTTTGCTAGAGATGAACATTATTTTCAAAGGAAGGTCAAAGAGACATAAGTTCTTTTTTTAATTAAAATCGCGGTCATCTTCACTATGCCTGTATTTATAAGCATTCACTAAAAATCTTCCCTTTGAAGGGCTTCTCTTCATTCCCGTTAACTCCAGCGCTCTTTTTGATGATTTCCTTTTTGAAAAATTCTTCAGTTCAGCATGGGTGGGCACGTTTCAATAGTTGACAAACGTGCACACAAAAACCTTCGTGCGTTGCACTCTGGAACGTACTGTCATTGTCCAAAGGCACAGTTCACCTTTGCATTAGGAAAGGAGGTATTTTTGGTTTTGAATCATTATTTGTATTCATGTATAGTTCAGGGCTGCCTAACCACCAGGTTTTCTAGAGGGGCAGAGGACTCCAGATGGGGATGCAGGATTTGAAAGTCAATCGAAATATTTCAAAATGAATCGCATCATGGTGGGGGGAAGCCCAACAAAGGAAAATGTTCGTAACCGGCACGGTGCACATTCTCTTTATGAAATCAAAGGGCATTTGCAGGAGTGTGGCTGGGGACCCCTGCAGTCCTTTCCGTGGGTGGTGAAGTCAAGGTCACACCACAGACAGCCGGTCTGGCCCACAAGAGTTGTTTTCTTATTATCTAAGAATTTAAGAGACCCATGATGCGCTTCTTAGTAAATTTCTATGATGCAGCCACCCTCAGGCAATCGATGTACTTTATAGTTAAAAAAAAAAAACAAAAACAGCTCATGAATAAACAATGGGTCTAATGCAAAACCCCTCGGGCTGGAGATCCAATTTGGAGCCAGCCACTCCCTGATCCTTCCCTCGGCAGATTAAGAAAAAACAAATCATGTCGACATGCAGCATCTTTCAGCTGGGAGCTGGAAAAGCTGTCCTTTCTTGGCCTTAGAAGCAAGTCTACCATAAAATCCCACAGAGAAGCAAAACAATTAGTAGGTGGTAAAGTAATCAATGGGACAAAATCATAAGAAATACAGATTTTCCAGGCTCCACTGTCATTCCCATCACTGGTTTCACGTTACAGGACCCATGGCCAGGAGGCTCCCTGGGTCTGTGGGGCTGGGGCAGGAAAGTTCCCCAAAGTCTCCACTGGCTTCCAGCTCTGGGATTCTACGAAGGTTCCTGGATTTCTTCTCCTCCCCTAGCTGCGGGGAAGAACATCTGTGCAGACTGCCTTTCTGAGCCCCTGGGACACCTGCTTTTGTTCATCGGCAGTTGCTTCCACGGTGTTCTCCCATGGGTAAACAGAAGGCGCTACAAATCTCCCCAAAACCTCTAAATTTAGAATTAGCGATGACTGGTAGAGTTGTAGAACTTATTTATCATGGTGATTTTTTACCTCAAAAGAAAATCATTCATTTCACAATTTGAGAAAAAGTGTCTGCTACGACTTTCTTCAGAAGCAGTAACAGGTCACCTTGGATTTATCCTCATGCTGAGGCTCTCAGACTGTCCATGGCAGAACCCAGAGGTCCCCCCCGCTTTCCGGACCAGGGAACCCAAGTGTCTCGAGGCTTGACCAAATGGCTTGTTACTTCCCAGCAGTGTGTCCCTTAGAGGTAACCTGGAACCCATGCCACCAAGTGCCCAGGCTGTGGGACTCTCCAGAATTTGGCCAGCTCTCTAAAGATAGCCATTTTATAAATTAAATGATGCAAACATGCAATTAAA
This sequence comes from Phoca vitulina, assembly GCF_004348235.1. Lineage (NCBI taxonomy): Eukaryota > Metazoa > Chordata > Mammalia > Carnivora > Phocidae > Phoca > Phoca vitulina. Next base: position 6,129,653 of record NW_022589704.1, on the reverse strand, counting down.
TAGATCATATTAAGGACAAAGGTAACAAGTGTTCAAAACTGATCCCTTTCCCAATATTTGACTCCAGATTAATTTTCTCGGCTTTGAGGTTATTTATGCCCCTTGTATCTATGAGATGCAACTAGACTCTGTAACAATATGTTTTGGAATCCCAGCTCAGCTTTAGGGATAGCAGGTGAGTAGGTTGAAATCAACCTCATAGGGAGTGTTTACCCCACGGTAATCAGTAAATCCTGCAAACGGAGGCTTTTTTCCCCCCCTGTCCTCCCCCCCCTCATGAAGATCCACTTGTTAAACATTTACTAGCACACCACTGATCTGCAACCAGAACACAAGGGTTATGACTTAGGGGCAAGTGCACGTTCTGAGATCAGATCTCCATGCCCTGACATGGAACTTCCTGCAGCTCAACAGTTTCGGGGAGGGGTCCTGGTGTCTAGTAGCTGACTGACCAGCATGCCAGCTGGCAGCTTCGAGCCCCAGCTCTTCCCAATGGCATGTCCAAGGCTGCCAGTCAGAAGGGGCAGAGTGACCAGGAATTCATCCAATGGGGCAGTTAATGCCTGGGAAATGGGGCTGTCTGTTTTTGCACCATCAGCTACTCAAAGCCCAGGTTGGCAATCAATTTTTAGCCCCCGAAACCTTTTTATTGTTTATTTTTTAAAGATTTTGGTTTAAATAATCTCTACACCCAATGTGGGGTTCGAGCTTACAACCCTGAGATTGAGAGTCATGTGCCCTTCCAACTGAGCCAGGCGGGCGCCCCAGCCTCTGAAACTTTCTTAAACAGAAGTTTTTGCAGTGATGCGATACATAAAACAGACACAAGCCTTGCTGCTCGGTGACAAAGTGGGGAGGGGCCAGAGCCCACTGCCCCCCCACCCCCCAGCTCTCTATCACCCTTCTCCAGGCAGGTCCACAAGCCGAACGCCTCGGCTCAGGAGGCACAGCTTGGAGACCTCCACCACCAAGAATGGCAGCCAAGAACAGTTGATTATCGATGTTAAAACGCACGCAGCAGCCTCGCTTCCACCCACATCGGTAGTTCTCCCCAGAACAGCTGACAGAAGTGGCTGGTTTCACCGGACAACCTGCGGTTCTCCACGATGAAGATCTGCTTCAAGTGGAAAGAAGGATTTTGTTTAATGGGTTGTAGGCCCGGGGGAGCAGCATGGTTCCCACACCAACAGCAGGGAAGAGGCTCACCGGGGTCCATCGGTCCTCAGGATGTAGAGCAGCCTCTGGGTGAATGAGCAGAAGTCGCCAGGAGAGTACATGGGGACCGTTGAAAGTCTTGGGAATGTTCAGACGTGTAACCAGCACCTTGTGAGAAAAATCCCAGCCTCCCCAGTCATCCCCAGGAGAGAAGTAAGGTCACAGGTGGACCTTCCCTCGGGGCTCCTCACGAATGATCCACGAGACTCTCAGATGAGCCTGCAGGTCTGTGAATGCAGTGAAGTTAACCACAGATATATCTGTAGAGGGGAGACAACCTCATAAACCTGAGAATACTTCCAAACCCTGCCATGTCCTTACCCACACAGCCATCCTAAAAGCCACCTGCTTCGTTAATCCGTGGCCCCTGTGGCTTCTTCTCATTACTGGAGGGGACTCTGGTTCTGTACCTTTAAAGCTGTAAGAGGAGTCCTAGCCTACCCTGCCTTCATAATTGCCCGTGTGTACATAATTCAGGGCTTAGGCTCTTCCCACCAGTTATAAAGCTTTTCTATGTACAGAACTGACCACTGTTGAACATTCTGCAGACGTATTTACTTTCTTAGAATTTCCTTAGCCTCCTTGCACCAACTCTGTGTGTCTTTCTCAGGTAGCAGTTCACATCCTGCTGCTGCTTGAAACTCTGACCCAGCCTCTTCATTGACACGTCAGCATCCACGGGGGCTGTGTGTCCTCTCCCATCAGGTACCCAATCACCTCCAAAGCCCGTGCTTCTGTCCAAGGGTCACTGCTGCTGCTGGTGCCAGCCCTTAAGGAGACAAAGATTGGGATTAGTTGGAGTGAGAAGAGGTGGGGGCTTGTGAAAAATCAGTCCTGTTCCATGCAAGTTCCTCATTATAAATTCAGAAAGAATCATTCTGGTTTTGTACATCAGTCTCTGTGAGTTGGGCTAGTATGTATCACTCGGCCCTGTCTGCTCACTTTAGATAAAAATCATCGGTTTTAGGGCAACTGAATTGAGGACCTCTTTATAAGGAGGCAAATGTTGCATTTTTCTCATCCCCTCTCTAGAGGCACAGAGTACTTGTCCCCAGATTTAGACTCTGAGGGTAGTGAAAAACTCAGCTTAAGCCCACGGTCCCGAGCTGAATTCGCATTCCGGTCTAACCAGAGAAGGCTGCACAGAGCCGCTGCACCACTACGGGCCTGGCCCCTAACAGAATGGCCTTTTAGGTCCAGCGGGCTAGTGTCCCTCGGGGATAGGCCCCCCGGGGCCCAGGGTAGATGGGAAGTGTTAGAAACTGGACCCGGCTCCCTAGCTCCCTCCGCAGACACACACATCCAATTCTCATTTACACAGAAACTAAAGGAAGAAAAACATTTTTCCCCCAAGGATAAGAACATGCAAACAAGGTGAAGCAAAACAAAGGAAACCTGTTTGCCTTGTCTTCATCCTTGAGGACTATTCACCTCTCTCACATTAATGACATCTCCGTTTAAATATTTCCCTGGGGCGTTACTCTAGCGACTCCCAAACCTCCTTCCATTGAGGGAGGGAGGATGTTACCTTCTTTTTTCTATCATGGTTCTGCCCGTGGTCCCTAAAACCTGAAGCCCATGAGGTGACCTCTCCCCACAGGTGAATCTGGAACTGAGAATCCTGCCCCATTTCCCCTCAAAAATACACTTACTGTTGAATTAAAGTGTTCTCCTAGGGATCTTTTCAAACATTCTTGTGAAGTTCCGGGTCGGTATTATTGCCTATGTTCCTTTTATTTCACAAGCACTTAGCTTTGGAATTTCTAAAAATACTCTAAAAATTTCTAAAAGTAAAAAATCAACAGCTCAAAACTTGGGGAAGCCAAGTGGCCCACACATCAGATTGTCCCTCAGCAGCAAAAGAGTCCTCCCTTTCCTTCACCCACTTCGGTTCCAGCCCCGATGGTTCCCCCGTGGAGCCTGGGTGGGGGAGACAAGCAGGATCTGAGCGAATTATTCACGGTCGACCTGCAGAAAAATCCCTTTAATGTCTGATAGATTTTGATCAATCTTTCCCGTAATGAAAAGCTAGTATCATCTTATTCCTTTTTGGGCACATTATCTTCATGATATGTGCACGGAACACCGTCATTCCTGAAATTCTACCCCATAGCTGTATAAAAATCCTCTCCCCCTGCCATTTCATTTCTAGTTGATGCTTCTCAATTTTTAACAGTTTGACCTTTTAATTTTGATATAATATTGTTCAGAGAAAAAGGAGTCATAGTAGTTGTATATTACTGTGAATGAGATCCGTTAGCAATTAAAAATGGTCCTTTGTCCCATTAATTATTCCTTTACCTCCATGTATTTTTATTTCATGTATTTTTTTCTTCTTTCTCTTTGTTCGTATGCAGTTGCTACACCTTTGTTCTTTCTTTTATTTATACTTTCTTGCATTACTTTCAATTATTACTTTTTACATTTGGCATTTCAGATATGCCACTTTTGTTCTCAGTGTGTGATAGGAAAAGCAACTTTTGAAGAAAACAGCTTTTCTTTTTCTGAGAAGCTGGGTAGGCATTTTAGTTTGATAACCCTGCTCACACCCAGGATCTGGACATTTAGACAAGGACTTGAATTCAGGACTCCTGCCATAAATTCCCACTGCCCTTTTCCAGGGGCACCTCTTAAAATAACCACTTAGAGTTAAGTCTGAGAAAAGTTAGTGACCTCCTTTCCAACCACCTTATAAGTAACAGGTGCTTACCATCCTGCTGTCTGTCCCCTGCCTGCTCATGACCTGGGACGAGGACTGCCCTTCCCCAGCGCACTGTCTCCCACCCCGATTCTGGGATCTAGACGTAATAAATCTGGTGACTCCACTCCCTTTGTGTGGGTGTATTGAAATTTCACCTTCAGTCCAAATGACCTGGTGGGTCTCACTTCCCCAAAGTGGGAGCTCGAATGCTGAGGGAGATGTCTGCTCACCCTGTGTACTTGGCTGGTATCCCCTCATTCAGCAGGTCACGATCTATGTATTTTTCATCCCCTACACCGGCTCCAGCTTCCAAACACACAGTGGGCTTCTGTTATGGACTGGATTGTGTCTCTTGCAAATTCTTATTTTGAAGCCCTCAACCCCAGGGTGACCGTATTTGGGAAAGGGGTCTTTAGGGAGGTCATTAAGGTTAAATGGGGATAAGGGCACCACTAGGACTGATGTCTTTATAAGAAGAGGCAGAGATACCAGGTCTCTCTGTCTCCCCCCCGCCCCCCGACCCAAGCTCATAGAGAAGAGGTCATGTGGGCACACAGCAAGAAGACAGCCGTCCACAAGCCAGGAAGAGGGGCCTCACCAGAAATAGAATCTGCTGGCACTTTGATCTGAGACTTCCAGCCTCTATAAGTGTGGGAAATAAATTTCTGTGGTTGAAGCCCCCCAGGCTGTGGTATTTGGTCATGGCAGCCTGAGCTGACTAATAGAACCTCTTAAATATATATATATAAATGGATTTTGTTTTTCAATCAGTTTAAGAATTTTTATTTGTTTGTTTTTGTTTTGTTTTGTTTTGTTTTAAATAGGCTCCACGCCAGCGTGGAGCCCAATGCGGGGGCTTGAACTCACAACCCTAAGACTGAGATCTGAGCTGAGATCAAGAGTTGGATGCTCAACCCACTGAGCCACCCGGGTGCCCCAGTTTAAGAATTTTTAAAGGGGTGTCAAACATAATTATGCTGAATTTCTTTTGGTCCTACATTCTTTTTAATGCCTTCTTTACAGCACCATCATCTCCCACCTTTCTTTTTTTTTTTTTTTTATTTTTTTTATTGTTATGTTAATCCCCATACATTACATCATTAGTTGTAGATGTAGTGTTCCATGATTCATTGTTTGTGCATAACACCCAGTGCTCCATGCAGAACGTGCCCTCCTCAATACCCATCACCAGGCTAACCCATCCTCCCAACCCCCTCCCCTCTAGAACCCTCAGTTTGTTTTTCAGAATCCATTGTCTCTCACGGTTCTTCTCCCCCTCCGATTTCCCCCCCTTCATTCTTCCCCTCCTGCTACATTCTTCTTCTTTTTTTCTGTCTTAACATATATTGCATTATTTGTTTCAGAGGTACAGATCTGAGATTCAACAGTCTTGCACAATTCACAGCGCTTACCAGAACACATACCCTCCCCAGTGATCTCCCACCTTTCTTAAAGAATTAAGTCACATTTCTTTTATTTTGCAGCTCTATACAACATATTTTATACACATCTGGCAATTAAAACAATGGAGAGGTCACCTCTCAGTCACTGGAATAGAGGTGGTGGTTGAAGCCATGGGAAGATCTGATGGCCTGAGGAAGAAAGTGTAGAAAACCCTCGAGCAAACAGAGGATGCGGAGGCGACCCTTGGAGAATGTGGACACTAGGTGGGGAGTGGAGCTGTAACAGAGGGGGCTGGGGGTTCAGCTACAGGAAACCATGCACGCAGAGGGGAGAGAGGGCTTCCTTCTGGAAGGTAAGGCTGCTTACGGTCTCTAAGGCTGCAGGGGGACCATACAAAATTAGGAAAAGATCCTGAGGTTTGTCACTAAGACATCACTAGGGAGTCTTGAGAAGTCATCTTAGCCAAGTGGTAGAGGCAAAGGCCAAGGCTGAATGCTGAAAAGGGTGTCATAGGTAAACTAGACCAGTTTCACAGGACATTGAGCAGGAGAGGAGAGGAAGAGGTTTAGAGCTTCTGGCGACAGCTGGTACTGGGCCATGGCAGAGACAGGGACACGTGTATTTAATACAGGAGACAAGTATGATGAGGCAAAGTGGAGACGGTACCCTTGATGGAGCATGGTCCCAAACACAGATGTTAATCGCTTTGGGACACCACTGAAGAATAGAGACCCTTCTCTCCTCACTCCTAACTTGAGGGTAAGCATTAAGCATGGAACACATAATAGGCCAGACTCCATTAAGCTTCCCCTGTTGGTGGGGAGGGCTCAGAGCAGGGACTGCCAGAGCAATCGTGGGGAAAAACAATTATGTGCACAGGAGGGTCATTTGCAAGTCAACGTCTGCCATATCGAAATCTGTGGATTCCGTGAGTGTACTGGAAGAGTCTAAGGATGAATGAACTCAGCATTTGGGCATGGCAGTCCTCATATTTCTCTCTCGTTTGTGTCTCACAATTGTTCTGTGAGATTTTTAATTTAACCAACTTTAGAGAGTAATCCCAGAAGTTAAGTGACCTGCCCAAGAGGGCGGAGTTGCTAGGTGATGGGAGCAACCGCTCAGTCTCTTGGCTCTGAATTCAGTGTTGTCCTCACAAGATACTCTCCTTTTCAAGCTCATCTCTTCAACAGCCACGCCACGTAAAGGTTGTAGAACAAGAGCATCAGCACAACAGACCATAAGCGTGACATCACTGGGAGAGCTCCTCTCTCTTGGATACTCCATCTCCCATTGTGAGTGGTTCACTGAAAATGCACCCCCTTTATTCCTGGAGAGGGGGTTCCTGCCTGAATCCTGGCCCCTTTCCCACAACTAAGGAACAGTGTGGGACAAGTTATAAGAAAATGTCCAATCGCCCCTTTCCTGGAGGTGAAAGGCAGCCCCCAGGTTCTGCCCCCGATTGTCCCCCTCCCCTCCATGGTTCCTCTGACCCTCCATGGTCACAGGAGGCTCCCAAGAAGAAGCCATTCAAAGTCCAAGGGAGGAAGGACTTGTATGAGGAGGACGGGGTCAGAAAGGCCTCGAATGCTGGAACCCACGACTCAAAGGATGCTGTGTGGGATGCCTCAAACCAGTTGGTTAGCTTTTAAAATAGTCGCAAGAATTGAAACATTCTAAGAAGTAGTTTTAAATGTAAGATCACATCAAACTCAGATATCTTTAAATTCTAGTGAAAACACACATATACATCATTTAGATTACTGTAAACTTCAGAGATCTGTACAGCTTGATTGAAAACATATTTAAATACCTAAAAAACTAAAAAGAAACACAAACTCCAAACAAGTAATCATCCTAGGTGGGAGCTGCTGACCTCTGACATTTGGATGAGAAAAAAGTAACGAGTGTACCTTGATTCCTGGACCAGGGGCTCCATGAGCTGTGAGACCAACCCCTTTATAGCCTTGTAGCTCATGAGCCAGTGACTCTAAAAAGACACTCTTTTGGCTCAGTAAGTGGGTGTCGACAGCTGGAGATCTCTTACACAGGCAAACTCTCTGGCTCTAAATTATCTCAGTGAATTGGGATGTGCAGTGAACGATGTTTCCTTCGTGTCATACATTGCCAACTCCGGAAAGGTTTAGAATTAAATATGAAAAGGTTTAAGAAGTTAAAACCAAATCTGTATATAACAGGCAATATGCTTGTAATATTTAAAAGAACATGGTCTCTTAGCGTGATCACCTTCTTTTCCTCTTTCACATTGTGTGATTGATGAATTAGTTTAGACCCTTTATTTAAATTTGAAACCTTAACAAATTTATCCACAGATTTAGGACATTTAAAATACACACACACACACACACGCACACGCACACACTCGTTCAAGTAACTTGCCCAAGAAATAAAAACCAGTAGGAGGTTTTATCTCATAGCATGCCCCCCCCAACCTGTCCCCAGGGAGGCTTGAGTGAATGGGACAGGACATGGGACCTGTAGACAACTTATGATCCATTTTGTACCAAGCATTTGGATTCAACAGACACTTATTAAATGTATTAAGAAGGACCATGCTAGGTTCTAGAGACATCAAAACTACTTCACCTTTCCAGCTGAAAGCAGAAGAATGAGGTGGGTGGGTTTGTTTTACTATTAAACTTTTAATTTTGAGATCGCTGTGGCTTCCTGTGTACTTGTAAGAAATGGTACAGAGTAATCCTGTGTACTTGTTACCAAATTTCCCCCCGTGATGCCATCTTGCAAGACCATAACACAACATCAATATAGTGACATCGATGGACACAATATACAGAACGTTTCTGTCACCTGAGCTCTCAAGCTGTCCTTCTGTACCCCACTGACTTCCCTCCTTAACCCTGGCCTCCTTGACGCCCAGCAACCACTCATCTCTCCTCCACTTCTATAATTGTGTCATTTCAAGAGTGTTATAGGAATTGAGTCATGTAGCATGGAACCTTTTGGGATGGGCTTTGTTCACTCAGTGCAATTATCTGGAGATTCATCCGGGTTGTTTGTCTACCAAGAGTTCTTTTTCTTGCTTTACTTCCACCGCATAGATGTACCATAGTTTGTGCAACCACTCAATGTTAAAGAATATCTGGGGGTCTTGTTATGGACCGAAAGTCTGTGCCTCCCTGAAATTCCATGTTGAAGTCCTACCTCCGAACGTGATGGTGTTGGGAGGTAGAGCCTTCGGGAGGTGATTAGACGAGGATGGAACCCTCATGAATGGGATTAGTTCCTTCATTAAAGAGTCCCCAAAGAACTCTCTCCTTCTCCACCATGTGAAGAAGCACCGAGAAAATAACCACCTGCAACCAGGAAGGGGTCTCACCAGAACCCAACCATGCTGGCAGCCCGATCTCAAATTTTCAGCCTCCAGAACATAATCAATAACTTTCTGGGGTTTACAAGCCACCCAGGCTCTGGTGAGCTGTTCTGGCCCCAATTGATTGAGCAGAGCTTTTACAAATCAAGAGGCTGTGAACATTATTTGTGTCCGGGTTTTCATTTCTCTTGGATAAACGGCCCAGCGTGCAGCGGCTGGATCCTAAGGTAGCTGCATGTCTCATTTTTAAAGAAACTGTCTGGCTCTTTTCTAGAGTTGGATGGACCATTTTACATTCCACCAGCGGCGTGTGACAACCTGGCGTCCCCACTGCTGGTGTCCCTACTCGGATGTCAGACGATTCAAGCGTGTTGTCATCTCGATTCTGGCATCTGCTGATTGACTCTTTTCATTCAGTTTGAGTCCTTCCTGGTTCTTGATATGATGTGTGATTTTCCACGGAAACCTGGACCTTTTGGGTGGTCTGTCCTGAGACACCGGATCTCATTTAAACCTGTTCTAGCTGGCTTCCTCCGACATCACGCCCGAGGAGGGGAGCAGGGGCGCCACCTTGCCATGGATACCCAAGGAGGGGGGCTCCTTGCTACTGCTGAGCAGGGGCGGGAGCTCAGGCGCCCATAGGGTGTCAGCTCCCGTCATACCTCCTTGACTGGGACAAGAGAGTGATGCTCTGTATTGTCCCCATGTAGTCTCCACTGACACCAAGCAGGGGGTGGCCTCACCTCCACTGGAAGGAAGAGAAAGTCCTGACTCTCCGACAGACCTGCTTTGACTCTCCCCATGGGGAGGAGGTTGGGCACCTCATTTCTGCTGGGTGGGGATGAAAGCCCTGACTTCTTACTCCACCTCCTCTGAAACCTCCCTGATGGGGTGTTGGAGAGTCTCCTAGCCTGGCTGGGGGGAGTCCAGGTCATCCCACTCTGCCTTTGCTAGTAGGGTAAGTGGTGGGGGGCTGCAGTATTTTCTTTGGTGTTTGGCTGGAATAGAGCAGTGATTGTCTATTTTTCTTTTTTCTTTTTTTTTTAAGATTTATTTATTTACTTTAGAGAGAGAGCGCAGGTGCATTGGGGAGGAGCAGAGGGAGAGGGAGAGGGAGAGAATCTCAAGCAGACTCCCTGCCAAGCGCAGGGCCCAATGTGGGGCTCAATCCCACGACCCTGAGATCATGACCGAAGCCGAAATCAAGAGCCAGCTGCTTAACCGACTGAGCCACCCAGGCGCCCCTCTACTTTTCTATCTTAATAGATTGCTCTTTCTTGGTCTTTGCCAGAGAAAGCAAGCTTTTGTTGGGGTTTTTGTTTGTCTGCACCTTTCCAAGTTACTGGCTTTTCAGTCCAAATCTGGGATATATGAAGCAGAAAGGGAGCCCGAGAAATTCACTCTGGTCCGCTTTCTCTACCTTTCAGAGTCTCTGTATGTCTGTTTTCTACATGCAGGAAGAACGGTACACCTACTCCAGTTTCCCAGAAGTGGATGTTTGGCAAGAACTAAGTTTTTAAGCGTTCGGACCCCCAATTCCAAGGCGTGTGTGGTTCTCCCACATCATCATCACCAAGCACCTGCTCCTGCACCAGCCAGGAGTCTTTGCCTCAACTCCATGCCTACGCTACCCCCAGACAGCATCAGACCCCACAGGGTGAGGGCTCAGGCCCACAGGACTGCTGATTTGCCCGTCCCAAGCCCAGTTGTCACCCATGCCCCTGACCTACTGGCTAGAGATTGGAGATTCCCATGCCCCCTTCCTTGGGAGTGATTCATTTGCCGGAGCAGATCAGAACTTGGAGAAACATTTTACCTACTAGATTACTGGTTTATTGTAAAAGGAAAAAACGCACAGGACAAGGTACAGGGAAGGGCGGGGAGGCCCCCACGCTCCCTCCCTGGGCTCCCTTTTCCTGCACCTACACACGTCCACCCCCCTGGAAGCTCGCAGAACCCCTTCCTTTGGGGTTTCTATGGAGACTTCATCACACAAGCGTGATTGATTAAATCATTGCCCATTGGTGATTGAACTCAAGCTCTAGCCCCTCCCTGCTCCCCCAGAGGTTGGGTTCTCCTGGCAACTGGTTCCCAGCCGGAGGTGCCTCCCCAGCCACCTCATTAACATAACAAAAGGCACTTTGATCCCTCTCCTCCCTTAGGAAATTCCAAAGATTTTAGGAGCTCAGTGCCAGGGACAGGGACAAAGATCAAATACATATTTCTTATTATAAATTACAATATCATAGTTGTACAATTCAATTTAACCCTAAAAATGGAACCTCCAGTTAATGGGAGTGTTTAGCCCCAGGGAAGAAAAGATACTGGGAAGGAAATGCTGATGTTGTCTGTCAGGGGGTCACACAAACTCCACTCTTGTCCTTTACCATTCCGCGTTCCGGCCCCTCATTTCTCAACAGCATCCAGAGCAACACGAAAAATGCCAGCCAGAACAAATTGCTTAGATGTCCTGAAATTAACATTTCCAATTCAACTCCAAATTCTGCTAATGAATCCCAAGTTGTCTCGATGGCGGGTTCAAACTCAATTTGTCACTGCACCATCCATCACATCAGGGGAGCGAGCTGTGAGGCTCTTGTCTTAAAAGAGGGCCAGGACGGGGTCCCAGAATGGATGCCAGCAGGCCTTCCATCAACGTTCTCACTGCCACCAAGCAGCCGTGTGCCCTGGGCCCTCAGGGGCTTTTGACTTGATTTCCTTAAATTAAAATATCTATCCCTACATCTTCTTACATACCTTGGATTCTGAGGAGCTCCAAGGCATCTGTGTAATGTAACAACCACAAAAATGTCAAAGCGTTTGAAGCCAATCTTGAGCTGGGTTACATTTGGCGCTAGTTTCCATGGGGTCAGTGGATTGAGTTATCTTTATAAGGAACAAGGGATTAAGGAAGGCCTGTGCTCAGAAGAAACTGGTAAGTCACATCTGTTTGCACTTACTGGCATTAATGTTTGGAAACGCCTTTTTTCAGAAAGGGTGGTCCAGCACCCCTCCCCATTCCATTGGTAAAAGAAGCGCACTGTGGGGAGCCCATGCCTTAGGAATCATGACGCTGATGCCATTCTTATCCATCACAAAGGTGACATGACCCAGGCCTGACCAAACAGCAGCCCATTTTCCTGGCCTCAGTGACTGGTGGAGAAAGGGCATGTGACCACAGGCAGCCAATCAAAGTCAGAAAGACCCAATGTGCAAAACTAAGAGAGATTGAGAGCCCAGGGCTCACAATGCCCGTCCCTCCTGCCCTGCAAAGGGAGCCCGCTGGGGCCTCACAGAGGAGAAGAAAGCTGACAGAGGAGGAGCTGATGACGATCCTGTGGTTGGAGGATTTCCTAGAAGGAATTTCCTTTCATTCCTGCCACTTCTGAGATTTATTTTTCATTGGGAACTTCAGAGGAGTGGTTTAATGATGGTGAGATTTCTAGAAACAACCACAAGAAGCCTTCCTATTCTCCCAGCTCTTCCTGGCTGTGAAGGAATCCATTTCAAAGTTACTCTGTACAACTATCAAGCCTAGACCTGTCCTCTCAGGCTAAGGCTTAGCCACGTAGCCAATGCATTGATTCTGGGAAAGGAAAGCAGTTCATCTCCTGTTTGCAGAAGAACAAAGAACCCGTGGCTCTTTCTAGACATCCCCTTGCCACCAGCCCAGACCTTTAGGCAGCACCAACTTCATTCCAAGGGAGAAAAGGCTTGCGGAGTCCATGTGTACCTTGGAGGAAACTCCATCTTGAGTCACATCCAAATTCCAGCGAGATTATCTCCTTGACTTCCTCCCTCCCAATGACTCCAGGGCTCTGTCCATTTTAGAGGCAAGTTCTTTTGAGAAAGTTGAGACAAAGGTCATATTTGATAGAGAGCAATTTTCATGAAAGAGAGAAAGATACTACAATGTCCTTTCCTAGAGACACACTGATCATTCTCATGAATTCCCTGGTCATGATAAAAGTATATGCAAGAGTGTTAGGAAGTCAGTCTCTGCACCGGGACAGAGGACCCTGGCTGTGTGTTGTGCATAAGACCTCCAAGTTTAGGGCGCCTGGGTGGCTCAGTCAGTTAAGCATCTGCCTTCGGCTCAGGGTCCTGGGATTGAGTCCCACATCGTGTTCCCTGTTCAGCGGGGGGTCTGCTTCTCCCTCTGCCTCTCCTCCCGGCTCGTGCTCTCTCTCTCTCAAAAATAAATAAGTAAAATCTTAAAAAATAAATAAATAAAACATCAAAAAAAAAAAGAAAAAAGGAATTCTTAAAAAAAAAAAAAGACCTCCATGTTTATCTTCTGTGAAAGACTTGACTATACTGCATAGGGATGGCAAAGAGGTTTCGATTCCTGCATCAGCTCTGGACAGTGGGTGGGAGCTGCTTGAATAAAGAGTGGGGAGCTGCGTGTGGCCTCAGTAGGACAGGACCTCGGTCTGCACCCACGTCTGCCATGGAGGCCCACAGCCAGGGGTATGTGCTGCCCTGAACACGGGCTACATTACCTTAGAGGTCATCCCAGCCCCACTGCCTTTTCTGATTCTACCTGATTCCACAGACGCATGAGTTTACTTCATGCACATCCGGATGTTTATGCTCCATAAGTCCCGTCTTCCCTCCAAGAGTAAGAGAAGATGTGATGATGGGGGCCCAGCCTTAAGCTGTGGATGATTTGCCGTGCAAATGACTCAAGAATCACCATTTTACTTCCCCTCAGACAGACTCGCTCTTTGGGGCCCCGGCTTCGGAAAAATCATGGAAACTTTCGGGATGTTTGGGGCACTGTTTCTTCACCACCCTCCTTCTCCAACTGTCAGCCAACTGAGAGCAGACATCGGGAACCAGCTGGGATCCAAGCATAGCTTTATAGCTGCTGAGCAGAGCCTGAAATGGGGCAAATGCCAGCCAGCCCTCTTATAAATGCTTTGTCCAGGTCCAGGATGGAGGGTCTGACTCCTGGCCCTTGAACTGTGGCCCCCTGAGCCAGGCCCTGCCATCCCACCTAGGTTGCAGGAAGAACCCAGGGAACAGAAGCTGGGATCTCCCTGGGGCAGGCCTTGGAGGTCTGCTCACCGATGAGAAGAAGGCCCCAGCCAGACCTTAAAGCACAAGAACCTGCAAGAGGAGCTGGTCTCTCATTGGACACACCCCAGAGTAAAATGAACCATCAGATTAACACATCTGCCTCTGAGGGGGTTGGGGGAAGACTGAAGACCACTGCAGATCTTCAGAGCCAGGGGCTGGGGGGAAAGGTCCTGTTTATGTGTGCTAAAAAAGACTCAGAAGGGAAAGCAGTGTATCCGCCACAGGAATCCCCAGCAGCTGAAGGCGGAGGATCCAGGATGCCCTGTGCTCTCCACAGTCCGGAGGGGCTTCTGGAAGCCTGCAGCCTGTACATGATGGAGGGGCAATTCCGGGTTTAGTCCCTCCCTGCTGAATTCCAATAGGAAGCAGAGAGAGCCCCCATCCAAGAAAGTCCCCTAACCAGAGCCCCTTGCAGTATGAAGACAAGGGCCACACCCTCTCCTCCCCACAGCAGGAAGAGGACGTCCGCCAGGCTCCAGGGGGTCTGCGATTCACCCCGAGACCCTGCACTATGCGAGCAGTCTTCAAAATGCTTCTGTCGTGGTTAATGCCCCTATTATGCATCACTACGAAGGCCATTAAAATCATAGTCACAGATACTCAGGACAAGTTTTCAACACTCAGAAATAAGTCAGAAAAGATTATCTCATTACCTTTGAGTTTTAGACTAAATGATTTTCTAATGAGCGTGTCTGAAGGTCATCTGAATCTCAGGGAACATGCTGGTCTGAATAGCAATTGATCAAGGCTGGGGTGCCTGCAAATAGAAAGACAGACCCGTGAGACGAGGTTGCCCTGGAAGTTACAGATTAATTGCCCTGCAGGAAGGTTAACCAGGCTCGTACCTAAATCACCAAGTCTGATCCTGCGTTCCTTTCTTTACGGACTCTGTGTCTCATGCCCACATAGACCCTTTGAAGCAGGTCCCTTATTCCTGCTCCTTCATCCATGAGTTAAAAACAACTCTCCCATGTGGTTGCTCTTTACGTTTATGAGAATTACAATTTTTAACAACTTAAGAATTACCCTTGATCAAGGATTTGTTTTCATTTGTGAAAATGCATAAAATATAATATTAATTTATAAATCCATCCATAGAGCTGAATATAATCTCTCTTCTGTTGAGATATATTTATCTGTCTATGTCTCCAATTCTGCATCCATCTGTCCATCCATCTGCCCATTCATAACTGTGCAGGAAAGAAGGCAGAATCTGAAGTCTGGCTCTTGGGTCTTATTAAGCCATTGCTCATTCCCTTCTAAGTTCTGCTCCTTACTAACCCATGACTTCGGACACAAGTCTTACAAGCTAAAAGGTGTGTGTCTTCAGTTGTAAAAGGGGAATGGTATGGGACAGAGGAGCAATGTAAAAAAGAACATATACATAAAGCCCTCGGGGCAGCACCTGGCTCCCATCCTCAGTCACTAAGTTCTTCCTAACATCTATACATCTCGTCCAGAGATAAACATGTCAAAGGGGAAAGAGGTTTGACAAAAAGTAAACATGGCTTATCTGGGGACTTGGGGAGTCAGTTCTTGACAAGGGCTTAGAAATAAATCATCATTCCTGTCCTTAGAGCCAGGAAAAGCTGGACAAACGGAACAGGGATGACTGTTCTTAGACCCTCCTGAGAACCGAGGGTGCAGGGAAAATGCCACCCCCAAGTCTGGAGAAACATGAGAATTTGGGGGGACAAGCCCCAAATCAGCTCTCCTAGAGCAGGAGAGTCATCAACTGGCAGGACACTTCAGTGGGAATTGTGACAGATTGCTGGAGGCTGAGTGTGTCCTACCCTGAGTGAGAAGCCTCTGGAAGCTGTGGTCTTCGGGGCTTGCACACGGTCGGTGGGTTTTATCTGCGGGGGCCTCACCAGGTTCTTACAGTGAAGATCTGAGAAAGACCCCTTCTTGGCTCTGGCAGGCAGAAGGGAAGAGTAATCATTATAAAATATGCCCAGACCCTTCTGCACAGCAGAGGTCTACTCTGCAGGGAAAAGACCTTGTCAGAGCTTCTGGAACATCCCGGGGGGGGAATGGATCTCTGTCACAAAAGTGCTCTTAACTTTCTTGTCTCAGGTCTGAGGGGCAGAGACAAAATAGGCAGGAGGGCTCCCGGTTTCAGGGACATAGACTGAAGATACTCCAGCCAAGGAAGGGGGTGGAGGGCAGGGGTGGGGTCTCCAGGGGAGTGGCACTTGGGAAGGTCAAAGGCCCACCCAGAGATTGAGATTTAATCCTAGAATCACAGAATGCCTCCCTCCCCACACGCACAGCACCCCGGGAAGAACAGTGGATGACTGGACAGAGCTTCGGGACACATTCTCCGGCTGAGGAGGAGTGCTCAGGGAAGCCCAAGGTCAGGACAGGACACAAAAAGGAGAGAAAGACAGAAAACCAGCAAGTAGAAAACAGCTACCCACATGGCAGATAGGGATCACTTGGAATGTGAATGGTCTAAATATAGCAGTAAAGTCAGACAGGATGATCAAAGTAGACTTGACTCCAGGCCGTCTACAAGATACCTGCTTTAAATATTAAAACTCAGGTTAAAAGTAAAGGGATGGAGGAGAGAAGCCATACTCTATGAACACTCATCAGATGAAAGCTGGGAGCTATATTCATTTCCGATGAAGTTGACTTGAGAACCAGGCCAATCATGGGGGGCGGAGAAGGGCGCTCCATGCTGGAAAGGGCAAACATACGTGCTCTGGACAACACCGCGTCAAAGTACGTGAAGACCTTCTCTGGTTAATGTGATTATTATGAGTCATGTTATTTTATTCGCCAGATATTCTCTGGCAAACATGCATTAGTTAAAAAAAGCACACCTCACTATATCCCCATGTTGTACGCCCACCCGCTCCCGGGGCGCCGGAATAGCCATGGCCACGGGTGCCCTGGAGATCACATGTCCATTGAAAGATATTTTAAGAACTCCTCTTTGCACTTGCAGTTCACCTTGTCTAGGAGAAAAAAAGAGCAGGAGCTCAGACTGAACAGATGGCCGCGCAGGGGGTGCTCACCACCGCAGAAACCTCAGAATATCATCGTTGCAAAACCAAGTCTCCTTCCCTGGCATCCCTGTCAATCAAAGATCGAGGGTCCCATGGACAGGTTTTTGGGAAGCATTTGGGCCACTGAAGCCAAATCACAGAGTGAAGAGTGGAGGCCTGGAAATGTATCGACTTACACGTATTTGACCTTCAGAAGGATTTTAAGCACTAACAGAAGGTTGGTCCTCAGCCTTCGGGTTGGGATGGAGAGGTGTGGCCAGGGGCTTGGGCAGTGAGCCCCTCGCACACCTCACCTGGGAATGGAAAAGCAGGTTCCAGCGGCTTATAATTCCTGAGCAGTCCTAAACGTCGAGGAGTGATGCCAAATCCTCATTCTGGTCCTAAGAAAAATGGTATGCAATGTCCTGTCTTATTGAAATAAAAAACTGGACTTTTTTTTTTCATTTGGGGACATATCTCTCATATACTAAAATCTTGGTTAATGGGAAAACTCAAGAAGTAAACGTATGAAGTTAAGATATGTTTCTGCCCAACTGAGAGTTCATAGAAAAATCTTTTGTTTTCACTCAGGTTGACAAAGAAATCATCCCTGCTTTTTTCCCCCAACACAGCTCCCCCAGAGCCCTTTATTGTTGAGGAATTAGGTCTTGCAATGACTCGTGCTTGTGGTTTGCACACTAAATACACATCTTTCATCACACAGCCAGGTCAGGGAGAATTAGGGAGAGTTACGTGAATATATCCTAATCCCAGGATTTATCATGATTTTTTTAAAGTCCTTATATCAATGTATTCATGATGACTCCAATGTATCCTGAAAGAAGATTGCAAATATACTCCAAATCAGTAACAGCATCACTGTACCATTCCTGTTGGAGCCTTTCCATCACAATGTGTCCAACAACCCTGGGCCTGGGATTGAGCCCCTATGTCACCCCATGTCCTTTTTTGAGCCCCTGCAGCTACTACAGCCCAGACTCCAGGAGCATAGAGGGCTCAGCGAACAGAAGGTGGGAAGAAGCTGCCCCTCGCTTTGCTCACACAGGTGCGCACATCCCACAAAGCTTCTCTTCTTGTCCGTGCCTGCCCGCCGTGAAATCATGATCTCATCTGGTTTTAAGCCCTGGTCCTCAAAGAGTTCAAAACCATTCCTTCAGTTAGCAAATACCCAGTGGCAGCCCCCGTGTACCAGGCAATGCTTCAGGCACTGGAGATGCAGAGACTAGGACTCTGGAGGTCTCTGCTTGTGGAGCTTGCATTCTGGCCAGAGAAGGCAGGTAATCATGATTAAACGAGTGAGGAAAAGCTCAGTGGTGACACGATGATCACCACAGAGGACATTTGGCAGGGGTGGCACAGGTGATGCGCCTCAGGTAAGATGCTCAGAGGAGATGCTCGTGGGAGAGGGACAGGTGTACTGCAGTGACAATGACCAGAAACAGCCACTTCCACAGGGCCTGGGAAAAGGGAGGGGAAATGGTACCAAGGAACCACGTGCACCAATGGGCTTAGCTTGTACGAAGATGCAGCCCGGTCCATGAACAAGGGAGTGAGTTCTGAGAGGCTGTGGAGAGGTGTTGGCACGTGGCTTGCTTCTCTGTGTTCCTCAACATGCAAACCGTGACGACATTAGGCAGTGTTGAACTGGGTTGGTTCATGGGTGTTGCCAGGAGAAGTCCAACAAAACGTCTCATGACATGACGTTACTTTGGCGACTGTGTGGTGAGGGGCTGGCCTCTCTCCTTCTCTCTGCCTGTGGAGCCTCCTCCCCCATCGTGGTGGGCACGGCTCTGGAGAGTGGTGCGGGGGTGCAGAGAGGAAGTGTCCCAACCAATGGGGGAGGGAGAGGGGGTAATTCTTCAGCCTCCCCATCACCTTCTCTGCACTTCTATCCAAGAGTAGAGAGGCAGAAGGAGGTGGTCCTTCCAGGAGGACTGTAGCATCTCCACCCTATAGTTCCTCTGGGGAAGGGCGGGAGAGTCCCAAGTGAATTCTGTATGGTGTCTGAGGGTAAGGAGCTGGGCGTCTTTCCTGGGCCATTTGTTCACCAAGCCACCTCTGTGCCATTGGAGAGGAGCCATGATGCCAAAACTGCCCAAGATCAACCCATCACTTAGGCCAAGTGCAAGGCATTAGGGCTTCACCAGCCTTTGCCTCTCATGGTCACAGGGCAAGAGTCACAACATAGCAGAGCTAGGGCCTGGCTGCCTGGGAAATTTGGGGGGCAGGGAGAATGGGTGTGGAGAGTCCGTTAGAGAAGAGCTTGGTCCCACAAACCATGATCTCAAGTCTGACTTTGCATGAAATGGGAGCTGTAGGTGGGAAACTCTCCAGTGGTGGGTTAGTAGTGATGACAGGAAAAGGACGATCATTTCACTTTCCCACTGCAGTAAGGGGACTGTCCCCATTGGGGACTTCTGTTTCTCACACTGCTTTCCCTAAGTGCCCACTGGAGTCCTGACCTTCCCACTGTCAGATTCATTTCCAGATGGGCTAATACCACCACAGGCCTGGGCACCTCTTTGCACATCTCTGGTGTTACCCCTTATGGATGGATTTTTAAATTTTAAACAGTGTTTGGGGAATTGTCTGTCTGATGGACACACAGTTTTGACAACTCTATGATTTTTTTTTTAAAAAAGCAGGCCAGGGGCACCTGGGTGGCTCAGTCGGCTAAGCATCTGACTTCAGCTCAGGTCACGATCCCAGGGTTCTGGGATCGAGTCCTGCATCAGGCTCCCTGCTCAGCCGGGAGCCTGCTTCTCCCTCTGCCTCTGTCCCTCTCCCTGCTTGTGCTCGCTTGCTCTCTCTAATAAATAAAATCTTTAAAAAAAAAACAAGTCACCTCCAAGTCCTATCTGTAAGGTTGTTTTGGGGTGGTGACTGTGCTGACACCCTGGCACAAGGGGGACCCCCAAAGTCTTTACAGAGCTCGGCCCTGGGAAGGGGCACAGCCAGGGTGGACTGCTTCACCTCTGTCTTTTCCTTTTGCAAAGTTGTAATTCAGTTTTCTTATTTCACCTGGTCTGCTCCATAAGCTTCTGGTGTTAGCATTTTATTTTGTTTAGAGTGAAGTGTTTGAAGCAGTTTTTGGTTTCTCGACTAGTTCATGGCTTTTCTATTTTGCCTTTATCTTATGGCTCTGATATTTTGGCCGTGAGCTCTCATCTCTGAAATGAACGAGTTTGACCCTTTGTGTACGGTTTCATTTCTCTCTCCACCTCCTCTCTCTCTGGAGTCCTGCTTGTTTTCATTGTCATTTCCCTTTACGCTCCCATTGCTTTAATGATCTATTTACTGTTGATTTCATCTTGCTATTGTTTAATCACGATGGAGAGATTTGGTTCTTGATTTTAGGAATTCCAGTCATGGAGAGCTGGTGGCAGGGTGACAGATGTGGGAAAGTGTCACCGGACCCTGGACAACACCATCCCCGCTACATCAGAAAACCGAGTGAAAATGGAGCAGACACTTGTCACATTCACCCAGGATCTCCAACGTGGGTCCCGTGATAGTGACTGAGCAGCATTTATTCCCATGAGAGCCAGAGAAAAGGAGAATCTAAAGAATGTGTTTTCAGAATTCTGGTCTTTTGAAAATGTATAATATTAAAATTCCGGAGGGCAAATATAGGTGTGTTAGGGTGTGATATCATGGTTTATCGTGAGTCACCACAAAGAAGGCAGCAATAACCAAACTCACATATGAGGACTTAGGTTTTTATCTGAGCAGAAAGGGGGCAGATAGGAGAGGAGGTCGGAGAAGCTATTTTAATAAATGGGCAATAGCTCACTTAGCAAATCATGCACATGGATCACCTTCTCCAAATCAGATTTTCTTTTTTTTTTTTTTAAGATTTTATCTATTTATTTGTGTATGTGTGACAGAGAGAGAAAGAGATAGAGAGAGCACAAGGCAGAGGGAGAAGCAGACTCCCCGCTGAGCAAGGAACCCGACGCGGGACTCGATCCCAGGGCCCTGAGATCATGACCTGAGCCAAACGCAGACGCTTCACTGACTGAGCCACCCAGACATCCCTCCAAATCAGATTTTCAATAGGGACAGTCTGCTTTCCTGCTGTTGAAGGTACCACAAGGTCAATAAAACTCTAGTGATACGGCAGGCCAAGCCAGACTCTCCTCTGTGATTAAGCTCAGGATTCAGGGAGGACTTGGCCAAAGAGAGGGAAGCTCCTAATTCACTGGGATCAACACCATTCCATTGCTGTCATTCAGACAACAAATCTTGAACTGGGTCCAATAGTACCATTCCGCAATGCTGTATTTTAATTCCTAAGAGAGTTAAAGTCTTTAGAAATCTTGCAAACGAGTCACGATGTTGAAAAGTCAGCATTTCCGAATCTGGATACATGTGCATCTGTAACTGTCAAACGTATGTTGACAGAGCAAGATGGCGATTAAGATGGTAGGAAAAATGGTCAGAACCGTAAAGGTGGAGAAAATTGAAGTGCAATGCGCCCTGCAGACAGAAAATGGAAAAATAAATGGGTCTGATTCTCACTTTGGCAATTCTAGGGGAAATTTTTTGAAGTAATGAAGGGAACTAAAATTAGATGGGATGAGAAATTGGCTCATGAATTAAAAAGCATCAGTCTGTGTCCTAAATAATAAGAAATTCCAGACATCGGTGAGAGGATTCACATTGCCTTCGTGTTATCTCAATAGAGTCTTCAAAGGCTTAGTACATAAAGATGAAAAAAAAATTCAGCAAAATATAGTAGCAAAAAGAGCAAGGGATTGTAACAAAAATAAAAACAGCTGATGTTAAGTGTATACAATGTATCTGGCTGTGCCCTAAACATTTTAAGTGTCATTTCATCCTCTCAAGAGCTCTGTTCCTATAAACAAAGAATATGAACCTATAAGGTTAAGCTCCTTGCTTAAGATTACACAGCCAGTGTCTGGCAAACCTAGGTTCTGAGGCAGGGATCTCTGAAAACAGGTGCTTTGCCACTAGGTGTTACCTGTCCCAACATTCTCAGCGAGGCTCCGCCATGCTCAGCCACATATTAGCTGTGTGACCCCCAAGCTCCTCTCAGTTACTCAGCACCTGCTGTGAGCTGGACACTGCTGGAGATGGGACTGAGAGCCAGACAGACTGTCCCCACCTCAGGGGCCTCTTGCAAGCAACCTTTCATTGTATCAGCTAGCGTGACTTCAGCAAAGCTGTTTCATTCTTAGGTATCCAGTTTCTTTATCAGCAGAGTGAGAAATTTTTAACTATTATGTGGTTTGGAACTAAGACCATACAATAAAACAAAATCACCTAACAAAGCTTTTTTTTTTGAGAGTGAGAGGGAGGGAGAGTACGAGCGGGGAGTGTGGAGCCTGACTTGGGGCTTAATCTCATGATCCTGAGATCATGACCTGAGCTGAAATCAAGAGTCGGACGCTTAACCAACTGAGCCACCCAGGCTCCCCACCTAACAAACCTGTTAGAAATAATGAAATAATGAATAAATAATGAAAATGCTAATGCTAATGAAATGCTAATTAAAAAAGATACATACCCCTATGTTTACTACAGCATTATCTACAATAGCCATGATATGAAAGCAGCCCAAGTGTCCATCGACTGATATATGGATAAAGAAGATGCGGTACATATATACAATAGAATATTATTCAGCTATAAGAAAAGAATGAAATCTTGCCTTTTCCAACAACATGAATGTAGCTAGAGAGTATAATGCTAAATGAATTAAGTCAGTCAGAGAAAGACAAATTCCATATGACTTCACTCATATGTGGAATTTAAGAAATCAAACAAAGGAGAAAAGAAAACAAAAGAGATGAAAAACCAAAAACAGACTCTTTAACTATAGAGAACAAATTGGTAGTTATCAGAGGGGAGGTGGGGGGGCGGGATGGGTGAACCGGTGAAGGGGATTGAGACTACTTTCATTGTGATGAGCACTGAGTAATGTACAGAATTGTGGAATCACTGTATTGTACACTTCAAATTAATATAACACTGTATGTTCATTGTATTTGAATTAAAAAAATTCTTTTTAAAACATAGTAACCAGGGTCCACTCCAAACCAACTGAATCAAATTTGGGTTGAGGACTGAAGTGGACTTAGGAAACCCTCAGACAACTTGAATTTAAACCTGTATTTTGGGGTACCTGGGTGGCTCAGTCAGTTGAGCATCTGCCTTTGGCTCAGGTCATGATCCCAGGGTCCTGGGATCGAGCCCCACATTGGGCTCCCTGCTCAGTGGGGAGCCTGCTTCTCCCTCTCTCCCCAGCTCATGCTCTCTCTTGCTATCTCTCTCTCTCTCTCAAATAAATAAATTACAAAATAAATACAAAAAGCTGTATTTTAAGAAACACTGAGAAAATGCTGACTCCAAATTCCTTTCCAGCTCTCACATCTAGATGATCTTTAAATATCTTCCTGTGAACCAGCACTCATACCTGCATGCCAGCGGGGAAAAGCCTACTGGCCTTGCACTACCAAGTACTGAGTACCTTCTGAAATGGAGAATGGTGAGCCATCTTTCAGTGGGCTGGACAGGCTGAAACTCTCCACTGAGCAGAGTACCCAGCCAACAAGAACCTTCTTTATCAGGCAAGGAAATGAGGAAATTGGATGTATTGTCCAGCCCGTCTATGGTTTGTCTGCTTGGTGCCATTTCAAGCACTTAGACCAGCACTACCTACCCAGCGAGTCCTTGGCACCAGGTCTCTCACCAAAGAAATTCCAGTTCCAAAGACATTGCGGGGGAATGGGTTTCTTTGAAATAAAAAGATGGAGTATTTGGCCTCAGCTGATTAAGGAAGCAAGATAAGGAATTTATGTGAACCTCTTCAGACCATGCAGTTGGGGGTATGAGTCAGGCTGTATTGGTTCTTGGAGCGGCAGAGACGTTGCCAACATCATCCAGATTAAGCGTGCATAAAACACATCATTTCGGAAAACGTTTGCAGAAGGAGATCACTTCAAACCCAAGTCCCTTGCTGCTCCTCCATGCTCCCCCAGTAACCACAGACTTTGCAATGAAGAAGGAAATCGAATGCAGTGAACACAGAATCCCATCTATACACAAAAATCTGTGGGAAATACACTTGAAAATAAGAGAAAATACAACGATAGAAAGTTATAATTCAAATTAGTACTAGATTGATTTATCAGATTTTTTCCCTTTTCTGCTTCTATACACTGAGTCTGTGAGAACAGGGATTGCCTTGCCCTGCCGCCTGTGCCCAGACTGGCCCGCGGGGTAACAGCAAGGCTAACCACTGGCAATCAGTGAAGGATTCACGTGGGTGCCGTGTGGAAATCCATTCCCCATCTTCCTCCTTCATTGTTTCCACACTGTCGCCTTATCTCCCATGAACCACAAAGGCCACCTGCAGCTCGGGGGTCTTCTGGGTGTCACTAATCGTGGGTCTCCGATAAGCCTGTCTGTTCCTCAAAGCCTGTCTGTTCCTGTCTGAACCACCCATTCATACCCAGGAAGAGCAACTGCGACTTCGGCCCTCTCCACAGGTAAAAATTACAGACATTCCAGCGCTAGGCATGCACTACCAGAACCCAGACTGGGGGACACACGGCACCAAAAAGCCTGGGAGCACACCTTGTCCCCACTCCAAGGGGAGCAGAACAACATCCCAATGGCCACCAGCGACCAAGTCAGAGCAATTGGAGCTCGTCAGGAATTTGCCAGGCAGATGAGAGGTCGGGGAAAGGACCCCAGGCTGACAATGGGACGTGCTGGCTTGCTTGCAGGGGACAGCAGGACCCTCAGCACCTCTGGGGTGTGGATGCTCCTGAGAGATGGACGTGTGTGTTCCTTTCGGCACTGCTGGGCATCTTGGTTGGTCATATGTTGTGCCCCTTCTGGAAGCTTCCCAATACCTACATGGGCCTGTCATTATTATCCTTCCCTTTGGGTCTGGGCAATGAAGCCGTATGCAAAGTAAAAGCACCTATTCTTTGCTACTATTTGATTATAAGCTTATAAAGTCCTGGAAGGGAATTATTTATGTCTTGTTCATCTTTTTACTACTCGCTATCGCACAACGTACTAAAAGCCACTGGCTGAGTCAGTGCACAGAATTCCCTCAAGGGGAACCCAAGGACTTGTACTCAGTTGCTAAGTGGATGGCTCCAACTGACAGGAGGACTTTTAACTTCGGTTCTAGCTGGTTCTGACCGTGGAGGATTCCAGATGAAGTATTCTCTTGTTCCTTATGTAGGAGCAGAGAGAGCATCCAGCAGGTAGACAGAGTCACAAGAGAGGTGTGAACCTCTTCCTGGACCGTCCACTTCTTGCCTGAGCTTGACATGTGTTGTGGAGAACACAGACATGTTGTGGAGAACAAGGCTCCCACAGATGGATTGCATAAACCGGAGCCGTCACCGAGAGAGCGGACTATTGTGGCCCAGTGTACCCTGCTGTGTCATTAAGACAACTCACTGAAGTATGTGACTCTCAAAACATTTTAAAAAGAGAGAGAGAGAGCAGAAACACGGTCTTGTTTGATGTGACTGCTGGAGCAGAGCCTCCGTGGAGAAACATTCAGACTCTGGGGCAGCAGAGCTGGATTCAAAGCCCAGCTCAACCACTTGGGAGCAGGGGGACCTCGGCCACCAAAACAAGGGACGCCTCGGGGTCTTCTTCTGTTAAGGTAGGAGGAATGGTTTGTGAGATCCTTCGTCTTCATGCGCGAGATCAGTCACCCTGTGTGTAGTGAGCTATAATCCCTAAGTAAAGGTTCATTATTGTTCTGTTATTAACAGCAGGAAAGATTAGTCCCTAGGAGGCTGGACATGAAAACTCAGTGGATATAAAGCAAGCACTCTAAGGAGCACATTCCACCGTTGAGGGAGGGCTGCGTGAGAGAGAGCCTTAGAGGACAAGAGTTCGGGGGCAGGTGGTTGGGCAGCAGGAATGTCACTGGACTCCAGACCCCAGAAGACGGCTGACATGGACTCCAGCCCCAGAGGTTCTGGGGTTCCCAAGTGAACTTTAAGGCAAGGGTTGAGACGCGGAAGAGCAAGGTTCAGACCCAATGTCTGATGCTCCAGAAGGAGCTGCTTTCTGGAAATGAGGCACATGTCTCATCCAGGGTTTAGCTGACCAGAAGCCCAGAGAGAATTTTCTCAGAGAAGACTACATACACAAAATGTAGACGGCTTCCTGAGCACAGTGGCTGGCTCATAGGAAGCTGTGACATTGAGGACGTGGTCATCCTCATCAACTCGTGGAGCGGGCAACTGCCCAGCTGGGCACACACCTATCCCTGAGAGTCTCGCACTTGGAATTGAAGGGGGGTCCATCTGGATACCTTGTGCTTGTTTTCTGAGGGACCAATTCCCTCACACTTAATCACAAGCTGCAAGGCAAGCACCTTCTAAGAAGGGAGGATACGCAACACGATGCCTTGGTAACGAGCTGATGTCCACGTCCCCTTTCCGCTCCAGTCCTGGGGTGGGATGGATCGTGTGGATGGGTGGCAAGCAGAGGCAGGTGTGGGGAGCCAGGGATGCCCCCAACTCATAACTCTTCCCAATCAGGAGCCTTCCGAATTAAGGACTTCTTCCAGTTGTCTTTAGCTATGAGGGCACAGTGGCTTTTTGAGTGGGAAACCAGTTTTGTCTTGAGTATTCATTACATAAGCAGGTGTGTTTTAACTTACCCTGTGTATGTTAATGGACATCAGAAGATCTCAAACTCTGCCCTGCCAAGCCCCCACAGACCTGCCTTGGGGAAAGGAGCTCCCAGGAGGTGAGGACCCAGCACCCACACCTGCTCAGCCTCAAGCCTCTCGCTGCATCGAGAGCTCTCCCACCCTGAAGTTTCTTACATGGTTCCCTTTAAATGGAGGCTCTACTGCTCACACACTCAAAGCACTGGTTGACATAACAAGGCCTGTGTCAGTCATCAATACACCTGGGTCATCCCTGCTGTTAAGTCAGCCAGCTCACGTCAGCCTGGCCTTCAAGGCTGGCCTTCTCTCTCTGGTCTGGGGACCTAAGAAGCCACAGGTTCTGGGACATCTGTGAAAACTTAGCAGAGGCTGACACTCCTGATGGTTCTCTGGAAGGTTAGGGACCAATCAAAGAGGCCATCCCTCTCAGAGCACTGATAAGCAAACCCACGTCATAAAGACATGTGGGAAGGCTGCTTATCGGGCCTCCACCCTGGGGCCCTCCCCACAAACAAAACAGCTCTGTGGAAGGCTAGTGACATCATTTTTATCAAAACTCCAAGGCTGAAGATCTGGGAGACCAGACAGCTTTTCAGCCCCACCCTGCCCACGCCGGCCATGATCATCTGAGGTGCATGACCCGCCACCCTGCAGAGTCCTGAAATACAAGATGTCCAGCAACGTGGGAGGCACCCCTCCCCTGGGCCTTTGCGTTTCCAAACACAGGCAGCAGTTGAGTGTGGGAAGGCCTGGAGCTTCTCTGCGGATTGTCCGGTGTTAGAGATGACAAACTAAAATCCTAGGAGGGGCCCAAGAAGCTCCGCTATTCCCTCTCACGTCTCCCTTGGCCCAGGGCAGGGCAGTAGTTCGGCAGTGAAGGCCTACAGTGAGGGGCAAGTTTGTGACAGAGCTGGGGTAACTCCACTCTGACAAACCAGTGCTGGCTGTCTTCTTGCTCCAGGTTACAGACGGAAGCCTGACCTTTGACAAATCCCTCTGTGGCAGCCTCGTCCAGGAAACTGGTGAGTGACGCAGCACCTGCCTATCTGGGAGAAGGCTGTCCCAAGAGTTTGTTCTGATGTTTTAAATCCCCAGAATGCTTGATCTCCTCAAGCCAGCTGACTGCTCTGGAGCTAGGGAGGTCATCATTAGTGAGTGTTTCGGTTGGGAGCAGAAAAAGCTATGCCCACCATCTGGAATTGGCCGGTCACTGTGTGCAGATCCATCTCTGAAGTGAAACTGTGTTCTTGTTATCAACACAGAGGGTACCCAGCTGACTTTTTTAGGAACTAGGTATTTGTAAGGAAGCAAGATTGAGTACCAAACACATACCCAGGCGCCTAGGAGCAACATTGTCTAATTATTGGGAATAACTGTGTCCTCCAAGATATGACCTGGAGAATCCATGAAGATTCTTTTGGTTAAAACCAACAGAAATTTAGGTTTTAGTAGGTGGAGCAAGAAGGGGAATTTATGAGAAGGAAATTGAGTTGTCTCATATAATGAAGTAAAGATGGGCTTCAGGAACAATTACAACCAGGCAACTGACTGCCCACAGGACCCTACTCTCCCTCTCATGCTTCCACTGTGCTCTGAGCATCAGCATCCCCTCTAGTCAGCACAGACAAGCTTCCTCCACATGGTAGAGAGTATGGATGCCAACATGGCCTGATATTCAAATCCCATGGCTTCTACCACCAAAGAGCAACCAGCTTTTCCCATGTCCATTTCAAACCACTCCTGGAGAGAAACCCTAGTACCCAGGCGTGGGTTAGGCCCAAACGGTTGAGGCCAAGTGTTAAAGGCTCATATACAAGGGAGAGCCACCACAGGAGAAGGGGGTATGGTCTGGGCAAACCAGATGGTGGGGGAGGAAGCGGGGGTCCCAGATCCTGGGCTCATCCCTTCCTTGCTACAGCAGGGATTGGCAAAGGATGGCCCCCAGGCTAAATCTGGCTGTCTGTTTCTGCACATAAAGTTTTATTGGAACACAGCCACACTCCCTGCTTTGACACCACAACAGCAGAGTTGAATAGTTGTGACCAAGACTTTACAGCCAGGAAAGCCTAAAATATTTACTATCTGGCCCTTAACAGATAAAGCTTGCTGGCCTTTGGCTAAAGGTTAAGATATCCCAGAAGAGAGTCCAGTGGATGTTCCCCAGGGCTGGGACAAATTCACAGGGAGACAGCCATTCTCCTGCTTGCTGTTTAGAACTATCCTGTGAAGAAATAAAATGGCTACTTTGTGACTTGGGCTGAATTTATTTATGTGGAACCAGCATGGCTATTTTCTTGAATATCTGGGACCCTCTGGGTCTCTGAAAAAGTGCAATGCGGGAAAGACCCAGTGTTGGAATAATGCAGCCTTTGAGACTCTCAAGGAAACATGCCAGTTCCAGTGAAGTATGGGAAAATGGAGGTTATGGGGCAAAATGCATTTCTATCTGATTTTGTATGAGGAATAATGGGGAAATAGTAAGTTTTATGCGATAGCAAATTTGTGTCTTTTTTTAAGACTCTTTTTTTTAGGGAAGTTTCAGGTTCACAGCAAAATTGAGACGAAGGTACAGAAATTTCCCATATTTCCCCATACCACACATGTAAAGCCTCCCCCATTATCAACATCATTCACTGGAATGGCACATTTTTTTTTTTTTGCTTTTTAATTTTTTTATTGTTATGTTAATCCCCATATATTACATCATTAGTTTTAGATGTAGTGTTCCATGATTCATTGTTTGTGCATAACACCCAGTGCTCCATGCAGAACATGCCCTCCTCAATACCCATCACCAGGCTAACCCATCCTCCCACCCCCCTCTAGAACTCTCAGTTTGTTTTTCAGAGTCCATCGTCTCTCATGGTTCGTTTAGTCCTCCAATTTTCCCCCCTTCATTCTTCCCCTCCTGCTACCTTCTTCTTTTTTTTTTTTAACATATATTGCATTATTTGTGTCAGAGGTACAGATCTGAGATTCAACAGTCTTGCACAATTCACAGCGCTTACCAGAACACATACCCTCCCCAGTGTCTATCACCCAGTCACCCCATCCCTCCCACCCCACCCCCCACTCCAGCAACCCTCAGTTTGTTTCCTGAGATTAAGAATTCCTCATATCAGTGAGGTCATATGATACATGTCTTTCTCTGTTTGACTTATTTCACTCAGCATAATACCCTCCAGTTCCATCCACGTCGTTGCAAATGGCAAGATCTCATTCCTTTAGATGGCTGCATAATATTCCATTGTGTATATATACCACATCTTCTTTATCCATTCATCTGTCGATGGACATCTTGGCTCTTTCCACAGTTTGGCTATTGTGGACATTGCTGCTATAAACATTGGGGTGCACGTACCGTTTCGGATCCCTACTTTTGTATCTTTGGGGTAAATACCCAGTAGTGCAATTGCTGGATCATATGGTAGCTCTACTGTCAACTTTTTGAGGAACCTCCATACTGTTTTCCAGAGTGGCTGCACCAGCTTGCATTCCCACCAACAGTGTAGGAGGGTTCCCCTTTCTCCGCAACCCCGCCAACATCTGTCATTTCCTGACTTGTTAATTTTAGTGGAATGGCACATTTTTTTACCAAGGATGAACCTATATTGACACATCATCATTATCCAAAGTCCATAGTGTCCTTTAAGGTTCACTCTTGGAGGTATACATTCTGTGGGTTTGGACAAATGTGGAATGACACGTATCCATCATTATAATATACAGAATATTATTTCAGTGCCCTAAAAATCCTCTGTGCTTCACTTACTTGTCTCTCCCCTGGCAACCACTCATCTTTTTACCATCTCCATAGTTTTGCCTTTTCCAGGATCTCATATAGTTGGGATCAAAAAGTACGTTGCCTTTTCAGATTGACTTCTTTCACTTACTAATATGTATTTACATTTCTTCCATGTCTTTTCATAGCTTGATAGCTCATTTCTTTTGAGTGCTGGATGATATTCTATTGTCTAGAGGCACCAGAGTTCATTTATCCATCCACCTGCTGAAGGACATCTTGATGGCTTCCAAGTTTTGGCAATTATGAATAGAGTCCCCGTAAACATCCATGTGCAGGTTTTTGTGTGGATGTAAGTTTTCAACTCTTTTAGGTCAATACCCAACAGTGTAATTGATGGATCGTATGATAAGAATACGTTTAGTTTGTAAGAAACCCTTTGCATGTCTTCTAAAGTGGCTGTATCATTTTGCATTTCCATTAGCAAAGAATGAGGGTTCCTGTTGTGTCACATTCTTGCCAGCATTTAGTGTTGTCTGTGTTCCAGATTTTGGCCATTCTGAGGGGTGTCTAGTGGATCTGTGTCACTTTTCCTTTGCAAAATTGCATGATCTAACTTGTGATTCCCCACATTGGGATTTCTGGAGGATCTCTGCAGACCCTGGGACTAGGAGCCATGAACAAAGGGGCTTTCTCCACTCTGTATAGATGTCCGCCAGGCGGCCTTCTCTGAAGGTGTGTCCTGGCCAACTTGAAAGCTTTTGGCGGAATTATAAAAGGCATTCATGAATCTTTTATGGATATGAGAGATATTGGTAAGAACTGGAGAGGGTACCCCACGAAGTTTGGGCAGATGTCCCCTGAAACACTGATCATGTCCCCGTCCCAGGGTTACAGGAAAAGCAACATGCCTGGTAGACCCCAAAGACTAATATTAAGTCCCTTGGCCTCTCAGAGAGAAAGCAAGTGTGGAGGGACTTTTGGCTCAAGCCTCTCTCCTTCCCCATCTCCCTCCCCGTTCCCCCTTCCCCAGTTCACACAAGGAGAGGTAAGTGAAATAAATGAAATCCTCACACCCCGCCCCCCCCCCCCCGTTAAAGCCCTAAAGTCAAGAAGCTAAAGGTCACACAAAGGGTATAGAGCTCCTCTCTGGAGGATCTTTCTTCTTAGTAGCTTGACTAGATTCCTATACCACCTCTCTGTGGATTTTCTGAGCTGCCTTTGTCTTCTCCTTCATGTGTGTGTCCCTGACCTCAGGGTGGCCTGGGATGGACATCCAGGGCCAACTACATCTCATCCTCAGGATGAAGTGGTTTTTCTGGCCTAATCTTTTAGGGTCAAGGTTCACCATGTGATCCAAACTTTCACCATGTGATCACCATGGTTCCAAACTTTCACCATGTGATCTAAACTTTCTCAGCTCCAAAGAATATGCTGGAGTTTAGTGCATGGGGTCAGAGCTCCAGCTAGTGATACACTGACCCCTGAGATTGTCCTCTGAGCATAGGCCTCCCTCAGAGACTTCCCAGGGAGGGGAGATGGGCTGAGGCAGAATTAGGGTGCTTCTGGGTCCATTGGCCCAATGTTATCTCATAATCTCACCTTCTTCTGCACAAATATCAACCCTGGTCATTACCCCAAACAAGAATGCTCCACCCAGAGCCCAGAGTAGCCCACCACTGATCCCAACTCACCGTCCACTTCTTTCTAGGCACGAGGGCAAGGAGTCATCGAGGAATGTCCTATTCTGAAGCTGGGAGGCTATTCTGTCAACTCAAAGATTTTGTCATTAAAAGAGATGCAGAATTGAGGATTTCATTTAAGAGAGACCAAAATACATTTCAAACTCATTTTCTGAGTCTGTAAAACCCTTTCTGAGAAGCTTCCCAGGAGCTCTCCATGTCATTGAGTTCATTGAATCCTGATGGCTAGATTGTTTTCTGTTTACTCATCACCATTCCTAGCAATATTCATGAGGACAACAAAACAAAACAGACGGACACTGCTAGGAAGCAAATCAAACATGGCGCACCACACAAGGCAGCGTTCATCTCCACCGCACATTGGGGACAATGCAGAGCAACTGCCTCCCAGTTGTTCCCCAGGGGCAGCTGACAACCTCAGAATGACACCCCAGCACACTGAGATCTCTCCATGAGCCCATCACGAAAGCTAGATGTATGCTCGTGAACACCTGAGTCCTCCTGGAGGCGAGGCTTCTACACCTGGATGACCTAAGATAAGAAGAAGCACTGTTCTCCAAAACATCCCAGCACTGACCACACACCATCTCATCACAGAGGTGGGCTGTAGGTGCACCCTTCACTATTTATTTCTCCTCCATAAGAAGGAGTACCAGAACCAGAAGTTTCTTTCATTAATTGAAGTGGGTAAAAAAAACACAGTGCTCCTTCAGTGAGAAATACCTTTAGAGAAATGCAACAGAGATCAACTTCCTTCAACTCTCCTTAGTAAGATGATCACTGAGCCTCATCAGTCCTCAAAACAGGGATAAGTGACGCCAAGTACTTTCCTGATAGAGTCTTGATTTGTGTCCTCATAGGTGAAAACTGGGTAAATGAAGAGGAAGTCTGCCTTCCAGTCCTCAAATAAAATAAGACTAAATAACAGCGAGTTCAGTCTCCTTCAGGCAGATTGACAAGGAAGGATGAAGTTGTCAAAAGGCAAACAGACAACATGAGTTTCTAAGTTGGTCTACGTTTTGCAGTTGTCATAATTCAGGTGGTGGGCGCCTTCTGCACATGTATCTGCTCATCACTGAGGGTGAAGCCTGATAAAATCTGGCCGGAGGGGAGGCCAGTTGTTCAAGTGGGAGCTCATTGTTTTCCATAGCTATTTGCTGTGTTTTCTTCCTGGGCCAAAGACCGACACACCTGTGACAGAAAAGTCAGAGACTATTCAACGAGCAGAACCCGCTGTTCTGAACGCATTGCTTATTCTTGCAAGCAGAAACATGCTGCCCTAGCTTGCTTTCTAAACAAATGCCACCCAGTTGTTCCTAAATCTGACTGCACGTTGGAAACACCTGGGGAGCTTGCTATAAATACACATTCTCAGACTCCACTCCCCCACTCCCCCAGGATCCTGATCCAGTAGGTCTGTCTGGGGCCCGGAAATCTGAATGTTGAGCAAGCACACCTTGCAGCTTGGGGTGCTGGAATCCAGGTATAGCATGGTTTATCTACAGTCTCAGACCCCACAACAGCATTTTTAAAGGAGAAAAAAAGAGACCTGGAGATCATCCAACTCAACCTCTTTGTTTTACAGAGAAACAGCATTGAATCTGAGCTAGAAGACCTGGTTTGATCAGGCAGGGCTGTGACATTGTTTAACACTCAGTGTCTGCAGAGAATCTATTGCTCTCACCCGATTTAGAAGTTAGGAATGGGTTTCTGGAAAGGGTTAGAACCAAATGTCCTTACAGGGATAAAAAAGGTTATTAGAAGTCATCTATAGAGAAAGAAGCCTTTGTTAGGGAAAGATGGCTTTGAAAAAGCAAATGTTAGTGAAAGATGCTCCATCAGAGGAAGGCCCCAGGGCAAATCCGGCCCAGAGCACAAGGACCACCCTTGTCCAGCCATCTGCAGTCCGTGTCTGAATGCCCATTGAAGTAGCAGGAGCTCTGATGCCTAATGGCTTTTGGACTCCAAATAAAAGAGAAACAAAGCGGTTCCTAAATAAAAGGACTACAGTCTGAAAGAAATTCTGAAGGAGAAAGAGCCGTATTGATGTGTATTCCACCTAAATGGAGCTTAATTAGGCCACACACACACACTAAGGCGCTTGGGAGAGACCCTGCAAACCCAATTCCCTTCTTTATCGCTAGACCGAGGAGGAAGCCTATGTGACTTAAGGCTGCCTCGGGAGCTCTACGTGGATGGTGCCCTTGGAGTTACCCATAATGACATGTAAACCCATAACCAAACAACTTGGGTGCACCGTGTCCACCCTGCAACCCAATTCTTGAACCACAGGATCTGGAAGCGGAACAGACCTTTCTGAGCATCTCACCCGTGGGCCTGGCGGTAATCGATGTGCAGATTGTGGGCTCAGTGTGGGCCGACAGAGACTTAGCTATAATCACTTCTGTAATTCTGGGCCTTTCCATCTCCTTTTCACTGAAAATGCACCATGAAACAGGGGCCTCTTGAAGAATTCTTAACCGAGTGGAATAGGACGGAGCAGAGCCTCCCTGGGCCCTTGCCCCACAGTCTGAAGGATTTGTAGACCGACTGTCATACCCTGAGTTCACCACTTCAGTCTTTTAAAAAATGTCTGCAGTTCACTTACCCATGGATTTCTAACCATGTGGCCCACTCTATAGAGTTGACAAAATGGAGGCCCAGTTATTTGCCCTCTTGGGGTCAGTGACAGAGCTGAATAAGACCCAGGTGTCCCAACACACACACCTGCCACATCAATGTGCAGATCTTCCAAATTAATTTCATAATTGTTAGTTCTTTCTTGAGTAAACAGTGACATCTAGTCATGGTCCCCATGTCTGTATGGCATCTTCTAGAAGATTTTGGTGTACCTTTATAGCAAACACACCTTCATGTGACCCCCAGTGAGTCACGCCCTATATAATCCCTCCCCCTTGAGTGTAAGTGGCACCTGTAACCTGCTTCTAACCCACAGAACAGGTCAGAAGGGATGGGATGTCTCTTCCTGGAGTAGGTTTTGTTATACAGGATAGGCACTCCCAAGATTATTCCGCTATATGAAACTCCCTCATAGACAACTAGAGTAAAAGATTCTCCTGCTGGCCTGAAGAAGTGAGCTCCATGCTGTGGGCAGGCCAAGTGGCAAAGACCTGCTGGCGGCCTCTTGATGCTAGGAGCAGCCCAGCCAGCAGCCAGCTAGAAAACAGGACCTCAGTCCCACAGCCACCAAGGACTGAACTCTGCCAACAATCACACATGTCTGGAGAAGACCCGGGCTCCTCAGAGGAACATGGTTTGGCTGACCTCTGCCTTCAGCCTGTGAGCCCCTAAGCAGAGGATGCCGTTAAGCCACCCCTAGACTCCCGACTTACAGAAACTGTGTGAGAGAATAAATGTAATAAACGTACAGTCGATTCTCGCTTTTCACAGTAGTTACATTCTATGATGTTGGTGTGAAAAATGAATTCATGCCATTGCTCCTAGGGGAAATACAGTTAGGGTCCTGCCAGCTTCCGGTGAGAGCATTTTCTTTCTTTTTTTTAATTTAAATTCAAATTTTATTTATTTTTTCTAGATGTGACTTCTTTTTTAATTTAAATTCAATTAATTAACATATAATGTATCATTAGTTCCAGAGGTAGAGTTCAGTGATTCATCAGTTGCCTGAAACACCCAGTGCTCATTCCATCACATGCCCTTCTTGATACCCATCCCCCAGGCACTCCATTCCCCCCACCCACCCCTCCAGCAACCCTCAGTTTGTTCCCTAGGATTAAGAGTCTCTATGCTTTGTGGTGACAACATTTTCATCAGTTGATCAACACATAACCTTGTTTTATGTGTGTTTCTGTTTAAAGACACCTTATTTAATATACTGTGGATTCATTAACATTGCACTCGTGGCCAACAGCACGAGAACGCATGCCCGAATGAAGCTTGCTTGGCACACGGATGACCTCCAGGAGGCACATCGCAGCCTGGGGCTTAGCAGCACCAGACAGCACTTCAGCCCTATGCTTGGGGGCCGCTTTAAACAGCGAGATTACCGACAAAAATCATAAGATTGCAAAAAACCCGGCACTACACAGACTACAAGAGGACTCTTGTTTGCAGTGTGAGCGCTGAAACAAGAAGGCAGAGTGTTGTCTTGTTCCGCTGCTGCTGGAGACGTGCACACTGGGTGACATATTTTGCCACTCTACACGTATTTGCAAATGACCGTGAAAGCCCTGTGAGTACTGATTTCTTTAAGGTTGCAGATTAATTGTAGCCAATAGAGAATCTGCAGATGATGAGGGTAGACTGTAGGTTTGAAGCTGCTAAGTTTGTGGTAATTCATCATGCGACAATATCCAGTTAATGCAACCTCTTACTTCAGTTACGCCCATGAACGTGCTCTTCCACATCCCTGACGGCCTTTCCCAGTCACCTTGCCCCAGATGGGACTGTTGTTCCGTACCTGTGAGGGCATGAAATACATTTTGTTCTTCTGCTATACACTGTCCGTTATTTGTGTGTGTGAGGGAACATTCCCAGAACTTCCCAGCTTTATAGATGTATGAGGCGTTGGAAGCCTTTGTTGTACTTAATATATGGTCTCTGTAACAGACACGACTCATTCGCTCGGCCTGGCTTAAGCATTAGGTCAAATCTTTGCTCTTAAAGTCCAATGGTTCAAGCCTCCTGCTTATCCTGTAAGAACTTCTTCCTCTTCTTCTTCTTCTCCTCCTCCTCCTTTTTCTTTCTTTTCCAGGAATCCTATCTCCTTTCCCCGCTAGTCAAAGAATCCAAGGGCACCACTCATCATGATGCATCCATGCACCTGTCAAGTTCACCAGGGTAGAGAGATAATCAGGAAAGCTGTCCTATTGTGGCCAGCCCAAGCCTCTGATGCTGTGTTTGTGGTCGCTGCCCTGCTGCATAGCTCCTAAACCCCTGGCCCATAAGCCCCATCCCCTCTGCTCCTTACCATATATTTGCAGCAAATTGGATTTGCACCTCAATAAGACTGACACAGGGCCTCTCTTCTCCCTCATCTCGTCGCTCAGTGCCGATACACCTGCCACTGGACACAGCCTAGAATACCTGGCAGGCCAGACGTGCCTGCCTTGTTCTGCAGAACTGCAGCTCAAGGGCCCCAGATGCCACGACCCCACAGCTCAGCCTCAGCTCTCTCTCCAGTGACTCGGCTGGTTTGGTTGACTCACACGCATACAGCCAATCCTTCTCCTAAGGCTCCTACAGAGGATCAGGGAGGCCGTGCGTAATGTGCTTTCTCTTTTATTCTCCATTCAGCTTTGTCTCAGAGACCCCCGTCTAACTCTCCATATATGTGCCATCCTTTTGCCCTCCTCATCTGTTCCTTCCTCACTCAATCTCCTCAAATCCAGCTTGTCCACAAAGAAAAAATTATATATAATATATAATATTAAATTATATTTTATAAATATTAAATATTTATAAATACTAGATTAAAATTCTAATAAAAAATATATAAGTAGCACAGGACTTAGGCAAATGAAGCTGAAATAAGTTAAATTTGGAGAATGAAGGACAATACATAAAAATATATATATTTTCTCATATATATATATATATAGTTTCATGTATTCCAAATATTATGAAAAAGGCAACTTGGAATGATCCTTTTTCATTACACATTGTACACATTATACACTTACACTTTACTATTACTATACACACCAGTGGTCCTAACACATTATACATAGTGCACTAACATCCCTACATTGGACTGCACCAAGTGCAGGACTTAGGCACATGAAGGGAACAAAGTCACCTTTATAAAAGAGGAAGAAAAATTGGATTGTCCACACACAATTAGCGGTGCCTCCCCATTCCAAGGGCTAACACTGCCTTTGTAGTTTCCCCATGTTGCTAGGTTAATAATCATCATCTCCTTCAATGCAGCAAAATAGGAGGAGAATTAATGACCCATTTTGCAGTACGAACTCACCAC
The DNA here is from genome assembly GCF_004348235.1 of Phoca vitulina. NCBI lineage: Eukaryota > Metazoa > Chordata > Mammalia > Carnivora > Phocidae > Phoca > Phoca vitulina. Next base: position 6,091,805 of record NW_022589704.1, on the reverse strand, counting down.
ATCTCAGTGTAGGCTCAGAGTAGCCTCAAAAAATAAATTACACAGACCTGCTGTGTGCTTGCAGAATGGAAGGAAGATCCAATAAAGACATAATTTTCCCTTCTTTTAAGCCTCTGCACAAAATATTTAGTTTTCCACTTCAGCTGATTTCCCCAGGGTTTTATATTGCCGGTGATTGATTTTCTTCATTTATTGTTATCAACTGATGCTATGTTCTCAGATCACTGAGCATTAGCTGTGTCCCAATCCCGTTTACAGAAAGCTGTAACAAGTTAACTTTGGAGAATGAAGGACAATACATAAAAAGCATTCTAAAGCATGTAAGCTCTTTTACCTAAAAAAATAAAGATAATTGTAATAATTTATAACATAATTCTGCTTAAGATTTCATTATGCTATGACTTTGAGATTCCCTCTTCCAGAATTTCTAAATGAAATGAATCCTAAAACAATAAAAGGAACCAGAGAATAAAAGCAGAAGAAAATCCTTGATATAAAGATTACATAACCTGGGATCCTTCAAGAAAGGAAAAAAAAAAAAAGGAATAGGACAAGTCCATGCTCCAGTGATTACTTCCAACTCGGTCATTAACTCATTTGCATGACTTTATGATACATCACCTGCTTGTAATATTCCACATGGCTTCTTGCTCCAGAATTCTTCTGCTCTCCAAGGATGAAGTGATTTGACATTATTCTCATTTGACTTCTTTATCCTAGACTTCTCCTTAATGGCTACCTTCCAAACTATATTAAAAACTGTCACACAATGCCATTCTAAAAAAGATTGGAACCACTCATGGAAATCTAAAAGGATAAAGTAGCATTCTCCAAAATACTGCATTAGTATTCTTATTTATACTTCATCTTTTTCCAGAAAGGGTTTGAGATATCTCACTATTACACATATAATGAAATATATATATTTTTTAAAGTAAGGGAAGAAAACAGTGAGAATAATGGAAAACAAGGATAAAAATGAAACCAAGTCTGTGCACCTATATTAGTCAACCAATATCGCAAAAGTGCTATATAATGAACAATGACAAAATCTCAGTGGTACACAAGTATAAACATCGTTCTTGCTCAGTTTGTGAATCAGCCACAGGTAACTCTTACTTCAGATTCTGGTGTCTCTGATCCACATGTCTCTTATCCTCTTTCTGGGACCCGGGGCCAGTTGGTGCAAATTCTCCTTATGATGCCAGAAACACAGGAAGGTAAATGGAAATGCACGAGGTCTCTTAAGCTTAGGTTCATAACTGTCAATTACCACTTGTACTTTCCAAATCTTGCATGAGTTCTTCTCATGGACAAACTCAACCAAAACTGTAAAGGAAAGGGATTCTGGGAAATGTAGTTTGCAGCCTCAGACATATATGGCCGTGATGGAGATGGTAGTGGTGGTGGCGGTGATGGTGGTGATGGTATATTCAAACTCCCTCTCTAATAATAGGGCTAAAGGGACTAACAGTTAACACCGCTTTAGAGCATTTTCAATATTTGGAAGAGCCACTTCCCCTTATAATACTTCCTTTTCAAAATATTTAAAATTTATGGTCATCACTTCATTCTTCCAAATGAACTTTGATATTATTTTGACAAGTCTCTCAAAAAATGTTATAGAGATTTCGTTTGCAATTATTTAAATCATGTAAACTGGGAAATTTTGTCATAAAAAATAGTCTTACCATCCAGAACACAGTAGTTAACAAATTGTTACTGCACATTTCTTGGTAAGTATAATAATATTTGTATTAATAATTATGATATTTTCTAAGTGGGTATCGAAGATATAAAAACTTGATTTTTATTTATTACTTTCATTTTCAGCCGCTGAATCTACCAACAATCTATGTGATATTTTGATTAATAATCACAGAGTGTTTATGTATATTTATCTTGGCTGGGAATAATAATACTTTCATCTTCATATCAAGTGTGTATTCTTTATTACTGTCCTGTGTTTGAGCCTCCAAAATAACACTGCAATATAATGGTGGTAATGGGAGTTCTCGTTTCTCATTTTGTTTTGCCGTGGTTTCTCCATTTATTCTTTGATTACACTTGGCAGACGTGTTTATTATCTCTGCAAATAAATCACTTCTCATTTTACTTACTGATTCTACCTCTTTTCCAGCTGATTAATTTCTGCTTTTATCTATTCCATGTTCTTTCTAATTAATTCTCTGCCTCGAATGATTATTTATATATTTCTTTTCTTTTCCATTTGGTAATGAAAGAAGTTAGGGTTAAGAATCAGCCTGTTTAGATCTGTCTGACAGCCTTAGTAGTGTCCTCATTTTTATGATTTTCTATATCATCTGAGATAATATTTGGTGGCTTATTCATTATTTGGGACTCATTTTATTTTATTTGTAATATCCACGTAATTGGGTTATTCTTTCTAAATGTTTACTATAAATTTTGAATTTTAGAAGATTGTGACAGCAAATTATTTTTGCCTTGGGGGTAATTCTAAAGTCAAACTTATGCTACTTTTGTAAATGTCCCATGGACACCTGAAAATAAGTAGTCCCATCAGTGCGAGCGTGAGCTCTGTCAGTAACGGCTCCCACATCCTAATCCCTGGAAACTGAGAATATTACTTTATACAACAAAAGGGATTTTGCAGATGCGATTAAGTCAAATATCTTGAGATGGGGAGAGGGTCCCGGATTATCCAGATATGCCTTCAATGCAGTCACAAGTATCCTTATAAGAAGGAGGAGAGAGAGAGAGAGAGATCCGATATGGAAGAAGACAATGAGAGGACTCAAGGAAGCTGCCTTGCAAGCTTTGAAGAAGGAAGGGGCCACCAGCCAAGGAGTGCAGCCCCAGAGCTGGAAGAAGCAAGGAAACAGGGTCTCCCAGAGCCTCCAGAGGGAGTGCGCTCTGCTGACACCTTGGTTTCAGCCCAGTAAAACCAATTACTGATTCTGACCTCCACAACTGTAAGAGCGTGAAGGTGTGTTCTTTTAAACTGTCAGGTTACTGGAAATTTGCTCCAGCAGCCATAGGCAAAAAATACAACTGTAAAGCCTTATCTCCTTTCCCCTGCTTTTGATCTATCACAGAGTGTTGGCATTGATAATTCTCCCTACCAATTATATTTTTGATCTTGACTTTTAAAGTATAAATTTAGAAAGGCCAGTACTACGTTTATCAGGGCATGAAGGCTAAAGACCGTTTTCAGTATTATGACCTTTCACAGCAAAACATGACTCTTATTACAACTCTAAGACTTCTTGATCAATGTCTATATTTTCTTGATATTGACATTATCATCCTTCTTCTCTGCATGTATAGCGTCTTCTCTATCTTTTCCCAGTCCCTTATTTTAAATGATAAAAGAGCTCTCCTTCATGTCTATCTCTTGTATCATGTAGTTCAATTTTTGCTTCCTGTCATACAACTTTGCTTTGACGTAATAGAATTTAAATTCTCGACATTTATTATCATAACCCAAATGGTTCACCCATGTCTCTCACCTTGCTTTGTTCTGCTTTCTGGTTTATGCTTTACTATAGTTTCCTTTTTTCATTTGTGTTATGTGCACTGCTTTTTAAAAAAATTATACCAGTGGATCCTTTTAATTTTTTCAAATATCTATTTAAACATAATCTTCTAATCATTTAAGTCAAGATCAAAGCAATGACTATGGCTCCTTCTTACATAAAACAAAATTTACTGCACTGTATCTTTTCCTATGCCCTCAATTATTTCCTAGTCTTTGTTAAATTAATTTTACATTATAGTCCTAGATTGATATATTATCATTGCTGGTTTTAATAATTTACATTTAAAACTTATGGGTGTTTCTCTCTGGGGGCCATCTTGACATAACTCATTTTTTCGTTCAACAAATATCTGTTGAGGACCTACAGCGAGCAGGGCACTGAGTCAAGGACTGTGACAGGACAGTGGCCGGGACCTGCGTGCCTCTGCCCAGTGCTCATGGACCACACTGCTGCATCGCTGTCATGTTCAATGATAATTCTTGGGCCACCCTGAGCTTGGTTTTGTTCTTCAAGACCACATGTCCTCTCTGGGCCCATGTTCTTGGGTTTGTTCTTCCCTGGGATGCACCTTTCCTTCTTCCAGCTCTTCTTTAGCCTCAATCATCCTCATCCCTCCAGTTTCAGACTAGACTTTTTCCAAGAAGTCAGCCCTTGACCACCCAAACCTGGACCAGGCCTCCTACTTAGGGTTTCCACAGAAGCCTACACTTCGCTCACCACGATGCCATGCCACCTGTCCTGACAGGCCACTTGTCCAGATAGTAGGTGTTTGCTTGTTTATTTCACTGTCTCTCTGGGCTGTGGGCTTCACAGGGACATGGACCTCCTTTTGTCCAGCATTTTACTTATTAGCACAGTGCTTGGCACCTTGTAGCTATTCATTAAATGCTTATGAGCTAACAGAGTGAATAAAGTATTCTTTTTAAAAAAAATAATTTTAGATACTGATTGTTTTTCTGTTGGCTGGAATATAGCTCTAACTGATTATTTCAGGAAGAGAACGTGAGTGGTGGTTTTGGATTCCACTGTGTAACTGAGGATGACCTTGTACTGTAAGAACTTGACTGGGTACAAAAGTCTTTGCTCTTGGTTTTTTTGGCCTCTCACAAGTGTACGAATTTTGGAGCATTGCCTTTTGGCTTTTAGTGTTGCAGAGAAAATGTCTGATGCCAGACTAATTTTTGTTTCTTTTTAAGTAATCTTCCCCTATTTCCTCCTTCATCTAAATATAAAGAGAGGGGGTGCCTGGGTGGCTCAGTCAGTTGAGCATCCAACTCTTGGTTTCGGCTCAGGTCATGATCTCAGGGTTGTGAGATCGAGCCCTGCTTGGGATTCTCTCTCTCTCTCTCTCCTTCTGCCTCTGTCCCTTCCCTCTCTAAAATAAATAATCTTTAAAAGTAAATAAATAGGTGCGCCTGGGTGGCTCAGTCATTAAGCGTCTGCCTTCGGCTCAGGTCATGATCCCAGGGTCCTGGGATCGAGCCCCACATCGGGCTCCTTGCTCAGCGGGAAGCCTGCTTCTCCCTCTCCCACTCCCTCTGTTTGTGTTCCCTCTCTTGCTGTGTCTCTCTCTGTCAAATAAAATCTAAAAATAAATAAATAAATAAATAAGCATAGAGAGAGACTTTTATCTTTTCTTAAAAAAAAAAATCAATATGTCTATTGTTGGTCTGTTTTCATTCATTTCTCCCAGATATATGGTGCACTCTTTCCTCCTGTGGATTAAACCCTGTTTCATCCAGAGACATTTGCATCAATTACAACCTCCCCCAGAATTGCCCATGTCTCCAGGGCTCCAAGCACAGCCAACAACACCATGAGCTATACTGTCTTTACTCTTCTGCTTCCAGCTATGTTCAAGACTAGAAGTTGAAGAAACAGAGAAATAATAAAGATGGACAGGAAAGGGAATATCTCTGATGGCCTCAAAAAATCATTTTCATGTAGTGTGGGGATGTCTGCTCTGTTTTCTGATTAATGTTGGATTCAATCAAAGAACACAAAAGAGAGTCAAGTCTTCCCCATCTTCTCCAGGACCTACCCTGCTGTTCTCATGCAGACAACGGACTGGGCATAGCCCTCCATGTTGTTCCTGAATCAAACCCAGTCCCTGTGAAATATGCATATAGTCACCCCAAACTCCACTGGGGGCCCTCATTTTCAAAGTGGGCAGATGCTTTTATTTTCAAAATATATTCATGGAATGTGAACGAGACTTTATCAGGTGTGGTCAGGTGGCGCTACATGAACTGGGGAATCTGCATCATTGTCTATTGTGGGGGAAGAGGAAGCCGGAGAGGGCTCTCAGATTCTGAGCCGGTGGCAGCACCAGGGAGAGAGCTGGCCCCTCCTGAGTCAGGCTGGCATGACCATAGAGAGCCTCACACCTGCCTTTCTGCCACACACTCCCTCCCCCCACCCGCCCTGCCCCGGCCAGCCGCCTCCATTGTGGTCTCCATGTCTGTTTGCACGGGTGTTTCTCTTGGTCATTGCTTCTTTATCTCACGGCTTCTGCAGTCCAGAGTTAGGACAGGGTTTTGACTGAGTGTGGTAGTTATTTGGTCTGCAGGGCCCGCACCCACACTCAGAGGACCCTGGAGCAGGTGCGCTGTGTCCCTGGGCACCCCGTAGCCAGAATGTGGGCGGGGAGTCAGGCTGGCAGAGGCTGAACGAACAAAGGGGTCAAAGCTCCGACCAGGGAGTCTTCAAGTGCTAATGCTGCCGCCAGACAGCCAGAGGGTTCTGTGGGCCAGGGCCGTGTCCAGAAGCAGCGGGAGCCCAGGTGGGTTGAAGGAAACGTGAAGCACCGTGAGCCGTGCGCACAGGGAAGGGGGCTGAGCTGCTCAGGCCACAGGAAGATGCTCAGGCCACAGGCTGTCCTGTCAAGGTCAGATGCTCCCATGCGTCCACAGTCCACAAAGCTCGGGGCCCCAGTGCACTGGTGTCAGGAAGAAAATGAAGACCCCCCCTGCATGAGGAGTCTTCAGGTTGGTGTGAAACGTGAACCTAAGTTCTCTGCGTCTCGGCCTCCGGGCAGCAGGGCCGCTTATGCATGAGCGGCGACATCTCCACCATCATCCTGTCTGCAGCCCAGAGCCCAGCACACTGAGTGATGATCCTGCCAAGCGGTTTGGCCATTCATGCGCAGGGCAATCCCAGGCAGGTTATGCAAACTGCCTCGGTTCCTGCTTCTAGAAAGGAAAGAGAATCAGGCCTATGGCTTGTCCTGGGGTCACCAGAGGAGTAAGTACGATAACAAACAGAAGACATCTGACATGGAAAATGCTCCTGAAAGGGGGGTGGCTCCCCATCCCTTTTCTTTGCAACCCAGACTGAGCCCCCGTGGGCCCCAGACCACAGCAGAGGCCGCCGGGAGATCTCAGCCCATCAAACAGCTCAACCGCAGCTCAACCTCACCCTCCTAAACCTTTTGAACAGGAAACCCAAGATGCGAGAACATTTGAATTGGCTCATGCAAAGAACAATATTTGCTCGAGGTTAGTTCCTACGTTATGAATTTTTAACCTCACATAAATCAAACCTGTAAAAATGGACAAAGGCTGAATTTCCTCTGCCAGGACCAAAATAGAAACGGCCTCTGTCTCTTAAACAATTCTGATTATGTTTCCGTAACCAAATCATACTGAGATGAATAGTTGGGATATTTATATTTAAGTCCTAAAGTATAATGTAAAATAAATGGAAATGGTCTATCTCTTCAGCGTTGACGCTGCGCCTTGGTTTCCAACTGCAAAGGCAACTGGAAGACCAGGCTGTGGGCAAAGGCCATTGTGTGCCTGCCACAGGATTTTGCTTCTCTCGGCTCATTGCTTTTTCCCTGTAGCTCTTGTCACCGGGTTCCCACCACTAAATGATTAATAGAAACCACCCCAGGGGAAAGAGTCTATAGCCACGTTCTAAGCGCATTCCTTCGCAGAAGCCTTATACTGAGAAATATCTGCACTCTAAAAGATCCATACGACGGAATCTTGTTAACTGCAGAGGACGATGTTTTAATTAAATAATGCTTTCCTTCATTCAACAAACACATCTAGAGCAATGCCTGTGAGCCACAAACTTAGAAGACTATCAACACAGCAAAGATAAGCACAACTAAAGCATTTTTCTTCTCTCAATCTAGTGGAGAAGGAAGATTTGAAAGCACCTAATTTACGGTAAGGCAGCAAGAAGTCCGAATCAGGGAGGGTGTTAACAAGCAAACGTTCAAGACTTCCAGAGGCAGGAAAGACGTCAGCACACAAGGCGGAGTTGGAGCTGACCTTTCAAGAGCGATAAAGGATTTAATAGGAAAAATGGAGCTGCAGAGGCCAAGAAAACTGTGGCTAGGCTGGTGAGAAACAACAGGGTGTGGGGTGGGAGTGTGTGATATGAGGCTTAAAGAATAGGCTGGGAGCGTGTACAGAAACAGCTTGGGCTCCAGACGCAAGTTGGAGTCTGACAGGAAACTGGAGGCTTTTAAAGGCATTGAACGAGCGGGTTGATGTGATGTCAGCGCTGTGAAGATTCATTCATTCATTCATCCATTCATTCACTTTACAAATATTTACTGCAATCTTCGATGAGGGATGCAGTGGTGGGTAACAAAACTGATAGGACCCTGGCCCCAGGGACCTTACAGTCTTGTAGGGTGACAAATAACCCATAAGCACATGTACAGTTACAAGCAGATGGGACACTAGGTGAGTCGATATGGGGCAGGGTCCAAGGATAGCAGGGAGCCCTGACTTATCCTGGGGTGGGGAGGGAGGGAAGGCATTGGGAAGACCCGACTTTCATGCTGCGTCCTTAGGGATCAACGGGAGGTGGGGACGAGGTCTGTGTGGGGTCGGGCTGTGGCCAGTCGGGAACATCCCACGTGCAGAAAGACTAGGCGTGAAGAACCTCAGGTAAATGAAGAGGTTTGGATTTTTAAGAAATCAAAAGAAAAGAAAGTAGTGTTCAGTGACTCCAGAGGGAAGGGGTCTGGTTTGTTTTATAAGGCATTCGGGATGCTGTGTGGAGAGTGGGTCTGAGAAGGACAAGTTTGAAAGCCAGTGTCACGGTCCAAAACAGGTGTGTGGACAGTGCGGGCAGAACAGCAGAAAAAGGACAATTTGGGACCTACTCCAGAGGTGGAACTGACAGCCCTCATTGATGGGCGGAGGGGGGTTGGGAGCTGAAGGAGATAATGTCAAGATTGACTCCACGTCCTGCACTGAGCCACCAAGAGGAAGGTGGTACTGTTTACCTAGAAGACGGAAAAGCCTAGAGCAATTTTAATTTTTAGGGGGCAGGGGAAAGAGGTCAAGGAATTAGCCTGGGATTTGGGAAAGCCAAAAGCCTATGAGAAATCAGGGGACAGTTCAAGTAGATAATCCAAAATACGGGTTAAGAGCTGAAGAAAGAAAGGGATCGTCTGGTAGGACGGCAAGAGGAGGTGGCTGCAGATTCGGGGCAGTCTTCCATCTTTGCTTCCTGTGCCAGGCTCTGCCCCAGCTGGGCCGTTCCAGGAAGCCCACAGGCAGTCACCTGCTCCATCTATCACAAAGCTGTCCAAACATGTCAACCTTAGTCTGTGATCCTGGTTCCCCAGGACCCTCTTCTCCCATAGTGGGACCTAGAATTCTCCAGGAAGAAAACTAGCAAGTTCTTGATCTCATGACCCCTTGCAATCAGTCACTCTCCCCCAAATCTGGGGCCCCAGGCAACCATGGACTTTCTTTCCATCACTGCAGCTTAGCTGTTGCCTCTTCTATTCCTCGGTTCTTCTGATGTGACCGTGGTAACCTCGGATGCATCCGCGTTATGACAAGTTCCAGACTCATTCTGCATTGACCCTGCCTCAGAATCCATATTCATCCTCTCCAAGGAGCCCTGGCTCCTTTCAGTGGGGAATGGTATTTAGAGACCACAATCAGTGTCCCAAGGGTACGACTTAATGCTAGCTTAGTCATCATTGCCAGGCCTTTTTATAAAGCTAGGGAAGTTTTAAAATATAAAGCCACATCTTGATGCACACTACCAACTTCCAATCCAGATTCAGGATACGAACTTTTTACTCAAGCGTGTTAACCCACCCGTGTCTTTCCTTTTTCCCATCCTGGGCACTCTGGTTTTCAGTGCCACACACCATTCCTCATTTCCCTTATACACAGCAGCCCCAGAATAAGAATGCCAACACCATCACCAGAAATATAATTCCGGAAACTGTTTAATATCTTTGGCGGTTCTTTCTATCCTGACAGCATAGCATACTAAGGACCTATAACCAAATTACTGTCAAAATCACTTGGAATAATTTCTCTTTGTGTGGCTATGAAAGCCCATGCATACATTGCGGAATTTGTTTCATTTTCCTTTCTACTTTTATGAATGTTTTTTTTTTTAAGATTTTATGTATTCATTTGAAAGAGAGAGAGCGTGAGACAGAGATCACGAGCAGGGGGGAAAGGCAGAGGGAGAAGCAGACTCCCCGCTGAGCAGGGAGCTGGATACGGGGCTCGATCCCAGGACCCTGAGATCATGACCTGAGCCGAAGGCAGTTGCTCAACTGACTGAGCCACCCAGGCGCCCTATGAATGGTTTTACCTGCGATTTTGTTTTAGTTATGTAACATGTTTATGTGGTTTGAAAGTCCAATGACAAGACAAGGCCTAGTCCAAGAACTTTAGCTTCTCTACCTGCCACTTCTTTCCTCCACCCCATCCCTTCCCTCCGCTTAGAGGTGCCTTCTCTCTTTTAATTTTGAGATATACACTTCCATTGTTTCTACATGCATGTGTGTGCACCCTCATGTTGCCCTTTCATGGATATATGGGTGTGTACTATGCACACAATTCTCCTCCTCGTTCAAAGCTGCTAGCGATGTTAGTCCATCACCACCAACAGACACCTTGTCATCTACAGCATGTACTGTTCCGTGACCTGGATGCACCACCATTGATTCCACTTGTCACCTACTCATGAAATTTGTGGTTTCTGGTTTCCTTTCATTACGAAAAGGGTTGCCGTAAATCATCTTGCTCATCTGTTTTCTAGCAGCACGGATTTGTTGAGTACATTCCAGACCATAATAGCAGCAGGAAAAACCCAAGTCCTTGCCCTCAGGGAGCTGACATTACCCCGGGGATGGGCAAGAAGAACCACAGATCACTACAGAACCTACCGAGCGATGGTAAAGACCACGAGGAAACGTAGGCCGGGTAAAAGGGGGCGAGAGAGGGACGGGGGCCAGGCGGCTCCTGGTCTCTGCCTCACCTGAGATAAGGCCTCACGGACAACATGGCAGCTGAGCAGAAACAGGGCAAAGGCATGCGTGGGGAAAGGCACTCTGGAAGAGGGAACGCAAAACAAAAGCAAAGCAGAGCACACCCGGAAGGGAATGAGCGCCAGGCCGGGCCAGGTGGAACTCAGGGAGGGCGGACACGGAGGAGGTGAGGTCAGGGACGTGGCTGTGGACAGACCGTGAGGCACACGGGAGGGGGCCGTGTATTCCAGAATTTGGCACTGCTGACACACAGATACAAGGACCATGACACCCACAGCCACGTGCTTTGCCCACAGCGGGGCCCCCTGGCCAGCCCCCCAGTGCCTTTTGTGCTACTGGCCCTGCCTGGTCGGCAGGCCCCATGGGAACCACAGACGACACGCTGCAGCAGCTGGGCCTGACCTCAGGCCCCTGGTGGCGTCCCTCAGCTGCCCTGGAGCGGTCTGCCTTGCTCCGCGTCCAGCCTTGCCTACCACTCCCAAAGAGTCTCCCTTTGGCTTGCCGACCTGGCTCACACCTCGGATTCCTCTGAGTAATTAAAAGTAATTACCCAGTGACTCCACCTGCTATAACCCTGGGTAGAAACGTTCACCCGATGCCCTCCCAGGCCCCAGGCCCCACTCTGCTCCTGCTCACTGTCAGAGACAACATCACAGGACACCGGGTAGGAGTGACCGTGCTGTCACCCGGTTAAGGATTCTTCCAGGAGGGGCGCCTGGGTGGCTCAGTCGTTAAGCGTCTGCCTTCGGCTCAGGTCATGATCCCGGGGTCCTGGGATCGAGCCCCGCATCGGGCTCCCTGCTCCGCGGGGAGCCTGCTTCTCCCTCTCCCTCTGCCGCTCCCCATGCTTGTGCTCTCTCTCTGCCTTTCTCTCTCTCTGTCAAATAAATAAATAAAATCTTAAAAAAAAAAAAAAAAAAAAGGAGTGACCGTGCTGGGGAGAAGGAGCCAAGCTGAGGGAGAAGTTGAAATAAAGCAGAGGTAGATAGCAGTGGGTTCTCTGATCTTTGAACCCTCTTGGCCTCAGTTCCCTCCTTTAAAGGGATGAGGGTAAGCCTGGTGCCCGTAAGTAGGATAAAGACGTAGATTCAGTGTCAGTGGTTAATACGCGTCATGCACACAGAGCAAATACACACTGTGTGCACAAGGGCAGACGATGATGAGTTACTTCTACTATTGTCACCATGTTCCCCACACTTGGGAAAGCTAGCAAACTACATTGAGTCTAGAGTCTCATAAAAGTCAGGGAGCTCTGTGAGGTTCCAATGGCGTCATTCTTCCCTCCTGAGGCCACGAGGAAAATGCCCTAACAACTCAGAGGGCCAGTAGGGTGGTTTGGGAAGCATGAAGGAAGAGAAAGGAGGAAGAAGAGGGGGTGACAGTAACTGATCACACTGTGGAAGAAAGCCCCAGGGGGTAAGTGAGTGGTGTTGACAGGCTCAAGAAGTTTTGTAACGGGAGGGAGAGATGGGGTGTAGTCGGAGGGTGAGGTGGGGCAAGGGCAAGGTCTGTGGGCATTTCCCTCAGGGCCATGCGGGGAACAAAACCACAGCAGGGCTTCCAGACAGAGAGAATACAGTGTAGGTGCAGAGGTGGGGGAGAGGAGAAGGCCCCAGAAGGGAAGGTGACTCAGCTAGGGGTCAGCACAGTCCCATGGGCAGTCACTGCCATCCGAGGCCAGAGCCCTGAAACTGGGCTCTCAGGAGGGAGCATGGTGGAGCGGCCCCGTGGGAGCTGAGCAGAGCAGGGGGACTGAGCAGGTGTGGGGACATCTCCCCTTCCATGTCCATCCTGGTCCCTGCTCCTCACCTGCCCCAGCCTGGCACCAGCAAACTCACAGCTCCCTATGGTTGGGGCCCCCCATGGGTCCTGACCCAAAGACCCCAGGCTGAGCAGGGGTCAGGGGTTTGAGCAGGTGGAGGGCTGAGTAGGGTGAGAGGGGCTGAGCAGGCGGAGGGGAAGGGAGCTGAGCAGCGGTGGGGGGCTGAGCAGGCTGGTGACATCTCCCCTTCTCCTCATTCCCTCTCATCTTCCTCCAGGGCCGCTGTGTGGCCAACCTAACCAGTAGTCAGAGGGCCAGGGGGCCAGGCAGAGATCCCTGTGACCCAAAGCAGGTGGGGTCTTTGGGTCAGGACCCATGAGGGGCCCCAACCATAGGGAGCTGTGAGTTTGCTGGTGCCAGGCTGGGGCAGGTGAGGAGCAGGGACCAGGATGGACATGGAAGTGGGAGGAGGGAATGCTGGACGTCGAGATGAGGCGTGGCCACAGAGGTGGGGAAGGAGAAGAGAAAGTATGGTCACGTGCAGGTGAAGGGACCTTCAAGCTCATGTTCCCCAGTAGGTAAGAGCCAAGCTCAAGGGCCTAAGTGAGGGCCAGATAGCAGGTGCCCTGGGCGGCCAGAATTGCCTCTGTGAGACTCAGTGGGGCCAGGGAAGGGGACACTGGCTAGCACTTGGAGTCCACCCACATGAGCCCACCTGGAATTCATTTCTTGACCCGAGAAAGTGAAGCCAGAGAAAGGGGCTCACACAGCCCAAAGGGACAGAATCAGGACTGGGGTCAGATGATGCCAAGGACCAGGTTCGTTCCATCTGCACTTTGGCCCTGATGGCAGGAAGTGAGGGGTGTGGAAGGCGGGCTCTGCTAAGTCCCTGGTGGATGGATCCCCCCCAGAGCCCCCACCACCCTGCACACCCAAGCCCAGCTTCCACCTGGCCCCACCTCCTGGCCGCCTGCAGCCGCCCCCGCACCCCGCCAGCGAGCGCTCCCAGATACATACTCACAGTGCTCTCACACACTCACTCACACTCACTCACACTCACTCAGACTTCCATGTGTGCACACTCACATGTGCCCACTCTCCCTCACACGCACATGTGCCCTCACAGTGCTCTCACACACCCACACCCACACGCTCTCAAACACTCACATTCTTACATGTGCACACTTACACGCACCCACACTCCCTCACAACCACACATGCGCTCACATACCCACTCACACTCATGCACACACACTCGTGGGGCACACTCACAATAGCACGTGCTCGCACACTTACGCTCACACGTGCACACCCATACCCTCAAAGTCTCACACACGTGTACTCACATGCACACACACTTTCAGACCGCCTCAATACGCTCTCGTGTACCCACAAGTACCCCCATGCTCTTGCCTGTGCACACTCTCACACCTGCGCAGTCCTCACACATTTGCACTCACGTGAGCTCCCACCACTTGCATACTTGCACACCCACATGCACACCCATGCCCGCTCTGGCTCACACTCCCTTTCGCACACACACGCACGCACGCACACCAGGACTCCATCTACCTGCAGTCAGAGCGGTCCTCGGGCCAGGCCCCCCTGTGGGAAATGCCGCTGCTCGGGGCTCTGCTGGAGGAAGCCTTCCCCCACCCGCGCCATTAGCCCCCTTCCCCGTGGAAGTCCCCAGACCACCCATACTTCTTCTTTAAGCCCTTCTCACGTCACGCAGTTTGGCCTTTGTTCATGGGATCCCGGGGGAGTCTGTGACCTGTGCTCTGAGCTGAGATGTGCTGCGGGCAAACAGGCCCAGTGCCCGGCATGCTGCTCCCTAAACACTTGATGAGTGGGTGAGTGGGTGGAGCCAGACAAGGTCGGGAGAGAGAGAACGGCCAGAGGCAGAAGCGATGACACAGAAATGGGGGTGGGGGTGTGTGTGTGTGTGAAGAGGGGAAATGTTTATTATCTGAAGATCTGGCCCAGACGCTCTTTGTTCAGCATCCTGGGAGTGGGTGGGCGGTGGGTCTCCCCTGAGGGCTGCATGTGGGTGGCACCCTGCTTCAGAGGAGGGAGTTGCCCCCCTGAGAGGGAGGGCGGGAGAGCAAGGGGGAGGCGGCAGGAGGGAGGGGACCGAACAGGGGAAGGAGCAGTGGGGCAGGGACAGAGGACCGAGCAGAGCAGGCTCCCCGGGAGCTCAGAGCACCTGTCTCCTACTCTCTGCCCACCTGCCCTGCAAGCCCTCCCAGGAAAGCCCCCTCCTCTCACTGCCCAATGACCAGCCGACCTCATCTTGGCAGGGGAGAGGGCTGGAGAGCAGGAGAGAGAAAGAAGGGCCTCAGTTTCACCTTGGGACTGAGGCTGCGGAGCCACATTTGCGCTTCTGCACAGAGACCCGGACAGCAGGGCAGACCTTCTGAGGACACAAACACCGAGTAATAAGTTCATAAAAGTTTATGGAGATCAGTAGTAGTGGCAGATTTGGTGAGCCAGCCCCCCCAAAAAAGTTCAATCCACAGGAAAGTTGGCATCAGAATTTTTATTTATTTATGTATTTGTTTATTTATTTATTTAACTTTCTTATTAATATACCAATATTTTTTTCCTTTTCCCCTAGATTCTCTAGTACTAGCTTGTTTTGATTGTACAAACGACCATCAGGCATCTAGCTGAAAAGTTGCCTCTTCTCCTTGGGTGGCCCTCCAGCCTCCCGGTGCGCGCAGAACCCCGCGGGAGTTCGCACAGCCTGCAGGTGCCTGGGTTTCCCGGGGAAGTGGGATCAGTTCCTCCGGGCTGGGCCAGCTGTGCTTTTGAAACATTCGCAGGTGCTTCGAACGCATATCGGGGGCCAAGAACCACCACTGCTTGCTGTCGACACCGAGGCCATTTCAGCCGGAACCTTAAGGGTTGTTTAGGTGCCCAAACACTTCTGCTGAGAGCAAGCTTCTAGAAAACACACAGACCACCCCCTCTACGTCGTCACAAGGGAAGACCAAATGTCTGGGGTTCGTCAGTATTTTAGTCCAGGAACTTTGGAGGCTTTAAAAACCAAATGTCACAACCTTTAAAGTGGACAGGGGTGCACCCAAGAATTTGGTTTGATAACAGCAGAGAAACGAGGATAGAAACCCCAATCAAGAGTGTGCCCATGCTTACATGAATGTTTCGTAAGTGCTCCTTTAGAACTTTGAATAACTCAAATTGTTTTTCCTGTTCAATCCAATGAGAGCTAAAAGTATGAGTTCTTTGAAAGAGGGACTAATGCTTAGAACATCATGACCTCT
The DNA here is from genome assembly GCF_004348235.1 of Phoca vitulina. NCBI lineage: Eukaryota > Metazoa > Chordata > Mammalia > Carnivora > Phocidae > Phoca > Phoca vitulina. The sequence continues at coordinate 6,075,971 of NW_022589704.1, read as the reverse complement.
TTCCCCCTGAAAAGTATGATGTCTCTACCACTTTGATATAAGCTGTAGGCACAGGCTTCATAAATATCATCATATAACTTCTATTCACATTCAAGAAAGATTGAGCTTCCTTTTGAGAGAATATGTCACTGAGAATCTAGTTTCTGTAGAGGAAAAAAAAAGGTTTTCTGCTTAGTCTCATATTGCTTTGGCCACAATTAGGTTTCAGTGGGAAAAATTGGGGGAGATTGGAGGGGAAGATGTACAGCCACTGGGAACTCGCTAACTGAGACAGTCATCAAGTACACCTGCTGTGAGCAATAGAAGTGTGCCTGGGACAGGGCTCAGTCCCCACCTCTCATCTGTGTCCTCATCTCTAGCAACCACGGCAAGGGACACGGTTCCTGGTCAATTAGCATGATTTCTACTACTGCTCTCCTTCCTTCTTACCCTCCCCTTCAGGAATTTAATATCCCAAAGTGCTAATTAATGCAAGCGGTAATTAAACATACCTGGGCGTGGTTTACTGCCTGTCCACCCGGCTGGAGTGCACACGCCACCGGGGAGGAGGTAGGACTGTCTTCCTCGCTTGTGTACCCCCCACACCTAACATGCTGCTTGGCACATAAGAGTGGTCATCTGTTGAATGAATCCATTTGCATGTGAATATCTATGTTTGCACAGAAGTCTCTGTAAAATTTGAGGGGTGTGTGGCTGGACACACCAGCAAACAGCCCATTTTTACTCTGTCTTCATGGGCTCTATTTATAAGAAGAAATTGTTTAGGATTCACTCAAAATCCCCATTTTGTTGGCTCTGACTTAAGATAAACAAGATTGCAAAAAAGAAAAAAAAAAAGTGCCCAAGTGAGAACTAGTTGTTTTTCCTCTCAGGGCTTTTTTTTCTTTTTCCCCTAACAAAGGCTCTCAAAAAATTCAATCGTCTAGTAGAATTAATTATTTTGTTTATTGCGTTCAACACGGGTGGGTTTCCTCCACCTCTCCGATAGATCTCTCTCCAAGGCTGTTGACATATTTGAATGGTCATCATTGCCTGTTTCTGCAGGTGGTAAGACAAGACCATCTACAAACATTTTTGTCTATAATCATGTTATTTTTTCAAACTGGGTAGCAGCATCCTATGGTCAACATGACGGGACGTGGTGGGCAGGACGTCAACATCCTAATCCCCAGAACCCTGTGGCTAGGTGCCTCACATGGCAACGGGGACTCTGCAGATGTGATTAGGTTAAGGACCTTGAGATGGGGAGATGATCCTTGGATTGGGAGATTATCTCAATGCCATCACAAGGGTCCTTATAAGAGGGAGGCAAGAGAGTCAGAGAAAGCAGGATGAGGACAGAAACAGAGGTGACAGATGGAGAGAGACAGAAAGAGAGGGAGATTTGAAGAAGATGCTCCACCGCTGGCCTTGACCATGGAGCAAGGGTCCATGAGCCAAGGAAAGCAGGTGGCCTTAGAAGTTGGAAAGACAAGGAAATAAATTCTCCTCTAGAGCCTCCAGAAAGAGTACAGCCCTGCCAACCCATTATAAATTTCCCACCTCCAGAAGTGCAAGAGTAAATCTGTGTTGTTTTAAGCCACTAAATTTGTGTAATTTGTTCCAGCAGCCATAGGAGAGCAGTTCGAGGGCAAGAAGGTAAGTCGATTCTTCCCCAAATTATGAAGCAGCCAGTTTGCTTTTACTCTCCCTGGCCTCACCTTCTGTAGCTTCACTTTAATTCAATCTGACAAGCATTTATTGAGCACCTGCTGAATCCTACATGCAGAATTCTGGCCTTGCCCGTCTGTCTGCATGGATCCCCGGGCTTTTGAGAAGGACACTTCTACCAGGCGTCAGCCCCTTAAGGTAGGAATCCATGTGGGTCTTTGTCCTTCTGTTTTGAAAGGAACACGTGCTTGCTTTCAAAAACATACAAAACATCAAAAAGTATAAGGAGGAGAATAAGAAGCAGTAGCCCCACACTGAAGAGATAATCATTCTTTACACATTGATGCATTTCCTTCCAGCCATTTTTCTAAGAAGGTGTGTCGAATATCTGGGTCCCTCTTCTATGTGAGCACTCAGGAGCTCAGATGACTCCTCCAAGTTCATGCCTCAGTTTACTTGTGCTGTTGTGACAGAACACCAAGACTCAGGAGGCTAGCAAGTCTGAGGTCAGGGGCCAGTGTGGTCAGGTTTTTGGTGAGAGCCCTCTTCCTGGCTGTGTCCTTACATGGCCTTTCCTTGGTGAGTGCCCTCATAGAAAGAAGCAGATCTCATGTCTCTTCCTATAGGACCACGAATCCCAACATGGGGACCCATCCTCATGGCCTCATCTCCACCGAAGTACCTCCTAAAGTCCCCAGCTCCAGGCATCCTCACGTGGGGGATGAGGGCTTCCACATATGGATTTTGGGGGACACAAACATTCAATCACTAATGGCTTATTAGCCTTACACTCTCCCATTCACCCCAATTAATTTTGGGTTCTCGCATGTGAGAAGAGCCCTGCTCTTTCACTCTGGCCTTCTTGTGATATCAAGGGCATTGAGGACATTCCTCAGCCCTATGGCCACTGCCACCTAGGAGGACACTATTTCCCTTACCAGAGAGCCCCTAAAGTACCCCAAACCCTCCAAAAGCCACGTGGAACTGTGTTCTGAGGCTGCACTCAGCCAAGGACCTCAAGCCATAGTCCTTGAGGATGGGGAGAAGTGTCCCTTTTCCCAATTTCTTTTGTACTTTGTCATCTCTTTGGGAACGTAACCTCATACATTTTAGCTTGCTCTGCCCCCTCCCCAAATCCCCCCGCCCCATCGGCCTTGCCAATTACTCAGGCAAGCCGACACAAAGGAGTTGCGGGGCAGGACACCACCAGTCTCACGGTCAATCTTGATGTGGGCTTAGAAGCAAGCTAGGGGCGCCTGGGTGGCTCAGACGTTAAGCGTCTGCCTTCGGCTCAGGTCATGATCCCAGGGTCCTGGGATGGAGCCTCACATTAGGCTCCCTGCTCCATGGGGAGCCTGCTTCTCCCTCTCCCACTCCCCCTGCTCGTGTTCTCTCTCTCTCTGTCAAATAAATATATAAAATCTTAGAAAAAAAAAAGAAGAAAGCTGTGTGTGTGTACACACATTAACATCATTTTCAATCTTTCCATAAGCACAATGTCATGTTATTTGCTACTTTATATCATGTGAGATTATGTCATGAATATTCCTACATGTTCAATTATTCAGAACATCTTAAAATTGCTGCCTATATTCCAGTGTGTTGAGACACCATGATTTGTTTCTCCTTACTGGATATGTAGATACTTCACATGTTTTTCTACTTTAAATAATCTCACAAGGAATGTCTTTCCATATCAACTGTTGTCATTTGCCTTGGGGTAAAATGACTGGGTCAGAAAGCATTTACATTTTATGCCATAACTCTGGTTATAGAATACAATGCTTAAGCACGGGAGAGAATTGCCAAGCAAAGTAAATATAATTTTTTGGGGGGTAGGGGACAGTCCCCCTGGAATCATAGCAGCTGGGTGGCTATCTACTACACTTATCCATGATATGCTCATATATATTTTTTATATATCTTACATATATATATATCTTTATATGCAGATATGTCTGGATTCATCCCTCAGCTCCTTCCCCTTCTCCCCAGAGATTGTTCTAATGAGAGGTGGGGACAGAGTCAATGGACTGCCATTAAAGGAGACAGCCTCCAATAATGCCAGTCATCAGCTGTCCCGAGAGCAGCCCTTCGGGGCACCTGGGTAAATGCCCAGGATTGCAACAGCCCACAGCTGACCGCTGATCCATTATGTACTGAATCTCAAATTCGGCTCAAGGATGCATTCAACTGCGAGAAATTTCACATGCCAGCTTTTAGGTAAGGCTTCAGGAAAAGACTTTGTCCTTATAAAACAGATGCAAACGACAAAACCATCGAATAATTGTACAATGTTCAAGTTGTCTGTGCTCAGCATGTTTCATTGATTCTTCTCACATCAGCCTATTCACTGAGATGTGTAAAATTATTACGTGACCTCCAGAGTCAGAAATCTACCTTATATGCACCAGGGGACTCAATAATGAATCCTTATATCATAGTCAAGAACATAAATAGTACCAGGGTGCTGCTTTGGCTAGCATACATGTTAGAAATGCTGAATACATGAAATCAGATTACTAGAGGAGTCATTGTTTTCCTTCAGTAAATATTCATTGAACTCTGAGTCCGTGTCCTGCCCTGTGCCGGATGCAAGAGATGCAGTGGGGGAAGAGCAGCGTGGTCCCTGCCCCCACCACATACATGGGGGCACTTTGTCAACAGTGGGGTTTTGCACTCCTTGGTCTTAAGCATAAAGACCACTGCTCTTAATCTTTTTTTTTTAAGATTTTATTTATTTATTTATTTGAGAGAGAGAGAGAACAAGCATGAACAGGGAGGGGCAGAGGGAGAGGGAGAAGCAGACTCCTTGTTGAGCAGGGAGCCCGACACAGGGCTCGATGCCAGGACCCCTAGCCAAAGGCAGATGTTCATCGACTGAGCCACCCAGGCTCCCTAAGACCACTGCTATGACTATAATAAAGTTCCTGCAGAAATCATAGTGAGAGCAGTCTTGTTTTCCGACATGGCCACTCATGTTCTCTCCCTCCCCCCCCCCCCCCCCCGCCCCCCCCCCCTCCAGGTGAACTCTCACCTTGCCCTTGCTTGCACTGCTGTCCTGCCTCATGCTTTCCTCCAGTCTGAAATGCTAACCTGCACCTTTTCTGCCAGCAGACATCACACAGCCCACTCTTTGAGGTCTACCTACAACACTTTCATGTGGAGCCTTGCCGAGATCCAGGCACAAAGGACTGCCCTCTCTCCGGCACTCCTGGGGTGCTTTGTGTGTGTCTCTATGATGATGTTACTGCCTCAATGTGGGGGGACTGGCATCTTACGTGGGTCCATTGTATTACAGTACTGTATGCTCCTTCTCCAGGCGTGAGCTAATTGGGGACTGGGACACGGGTCATTTATGCCTCGTGCCTACTGGGGGACTGAAGCAGTGAATAAATAAAGGCAAATCGGATGCATACACAGTTCAGCCACAGAAGAAGCATTCCTGAGACATTATTAATAGAAAATAGGCTTTGAGTTGTTTTTCCAAGAGGAGACTCTTGCCTGACCCTTGCCCTGCCTTAGGAATAGAATCAATATGCAGGATGGCTGGATGCAGAGCTATCACCCGCGTCCATGAAGGGAAGGACCACTGGTTGACTTATTAAATGTAAACCACACATTGCTTGGGCCCTCTACTTCAGGGAGATTTCGCTACACTTAGCTCAGACCCCAGATCCATAACCAGTGGCTGCTGGAGCCCCCACCATGAGGTCTGAGTGTGCCCACAACGTACGCTTCCCTCTCCTCTGGGCTCCTGTGGCCTCGTGGGCTGGCATTACAACCCTGAAGGATAGGGGACACAGAACCTTGCCTCTTCAGCAGTTTTGCACAGGAAATCCATTCATACCACATGTCCTGTGATCTTCATTCAACCTGTGCTGAAGATTTTAACGTCCAAGGAACAGTCACACACCCGCACAGAGACTCTCACCATCTTGTTTGTTTTTGTACTGCTTCCTGCTTCTACCTTCTCTCTTCCTCCTCCTGGTGCGGCCGAGATATTCCACACCTGATTCTGGCCCCATGATTTAGTCTAGGCTCAGTCCCTTCAAGGTGTTCGCTCCTACCCCCAGGCAGCATGGTAATAAAATTCTCTGAACAAATAAAGAGCTCCCGCCCATTATGGACCTTGGGTGACCTTGACTTTCTTCATTCCGCTGCCTCAAATACGCGGTGGAGTTTAACTGTTCCCCTCCCCCAGTCTGCAGGACTCTTATTTGGAAACTGGTGGAAGTGAAAATAGCATGAATGCTGGCAAACAACCACTCTTTTCAGGTTTCTCGGAGGTCAGAGGGGTGGCAGCCTGGGTGGAGGGATGTCTGAATAGCAAGGAGCAATTGGAAGCTACAGACGCTCGGGGCTCTCTTTCCTGCAGAGAGGTGTTCACATTCGAAAGGATATTGAAGCCTAGAGATCTTCTTCTTGTCTCCACAGAGAGCATTTGTTCACATCCCAGAGCAGAAGCTCTCTTTCTCTCTGGGTTGGGGAAGAAGCAGCTGCACCAGCAGTTCCTTTGAGCTCCAAGACTCCGAACCCCGGGGTCCCTGGGGTGCAGCGCAGACCCTGTCCATGCACAGCACAGCTGGACCCCGCCACACCGTCCCACAGGACGTTCAGGAAGATGGCCAGGCCAATAAACAGAAGTCTGTCTCTGATCCAGAAACCCTGTGTTTTCTATCAGGACAAATAAATAAGTCAAGATATAAAAACATGCGGTGTGAAGTGAGGAAATCCACGTTTTTGCAGTTTGACCAAGGATGGATCTCTTTATTTGCATTTGACCAAGGATGGATCTCTTTATTTGCATTTGACCAAGGATGGCTCTCTTATTTCTTAGATAAATGTTCTAGAGTGGAGTAGAGGGGCATGTGAAGAGAAAACCAGGGAAGAGATCATTAAAATCTGTGAATTTATCATATAGTGATGTGTTATGTATTCCATCCAATCTAAGATACTAAAAGTTATAGGATGAACTGTTATTTCATGTGCCACTAAGAAGAAAGGAAACAAGATGCCACACTATGACACAATGCCTTCTAGTATCTCAGAAATCTTATTTTATTGAAAGAACTCTTTTAGACTTATTGAGAAGTCAATGTTTATCCTATAAGGGACATAATTCGGGGACAGACATTCTGAGCACAGCAAGGGCCCCGGGGTCCTCACCCCAGCAGGCTCCTAACAATCCCTGAGGCTGAGGCAGGGATGCCCCACCCACATAGAGGGTGAAATTTCTGTGCCCCCCACCTCCCCGCACTACACTTCCTGGCCCAGAACCTGCAGCACCAACTCTACATCTTGAGAGGGAAACCCACCTCCGATTGCCCACCGGTCTATCTCCAGGACCCTCTCGGTAACTGGCTCAGAGCTGGTCCTCAGGAGTGTTGAATTCATTCATCTCACACATATTCACTGACAGCCCAGAAAGAGGCAAGAGTGGTTGAATCACTGGGAAAACAGGAGTGAACAGACTGTCAGACTCCCTCATCATGAGGCTTACATTTTTTTTAAAGATTTTATTTATTTTTTGACAGAGAGAGAGACAGCGAGAGAGGGAACACAAGCAGGGGGAGTGGGAGAGGGAGAAGCAGGCTTCATACCGAGCAAGGAGCCCAATGTGGGGCCAGATCCCAGGAGCCCGGGGATCACAACCCGAGCCGAAGGCAGACGCCTAACCACTGAGCCACCCAGGTGCCCCGAGAGGCTTACATTTTATCAGAGGCCACAAACAGATAACTACCTCCTGAGTCAGGTCGTGATGGATCAGGAAGTACAGAGAAGCAGGAAAGAGATGGAGAGTTAAGGAGAAGATGAGCACGGTTGCTGCTTACATAGAAGGGGCGGGAACCACCGTCAGACAAGTGCCGCGAGACTAACCTCCATGTTCATCAAACCCCCCCTTCCATTTTACTGGATACCAAAGATATAAACACATACACACACAATCTCTTTAAGCAGCTACCTTGAAGACCTGTCTTGAGCAAACAAAATTCTCCCTAGGTGACAGTGCAAAGGAGGGAGATGGCCAGATGTACAAAAGGATGAAGGATCAAGAGAAGGCATGATTCTGATGAACTAGAACAAACGTCCCCTAAGAAGTGAGCTTGCTCCAAGGAGTTAGACAGAATTATCTCCAAAATGTTTTTTAATACACATTTTTTTTTACTCTTAACATGATTGGAAGGCAATTCTGGAAAGAACATCATCCAGAGGTCAGCGAAAATTGCTTTTGGTGGAAAAGCTATTACCAAATTTTAAAACACAATAAAAGAGTTTAATAAAGTGTCCAGTTTACAAAATAAATCTATAAAAATCAATAGCTTTGTTTTACACCAATAATAACCTGGCAGAAAATGTAACGTGAGGAAAATTCCATACACAATCATAACAATAAATGTGAAATACCCAGAAACAACTATCATGAGGTGTGTTGAAGTCCTAGATGAACACCTGAAAATTTACTTGCAGAGAGAGGGTATATCATGTTCCTTAAAATGGAATAACTGTTAGTGTAGTTTGAAATTTCCATGCTGTAACTCTCATTTACACTTGTAATAATTTGCTCTGGTGTCTGTATTCCCCACCATGCTATAAACTCAGTGATGCCAAAGACTTCCTGTTTCATTCCCTGCTGTGTTCTGGTATATTTCCAACTTCCTGCTTCATAGCAGGTGCTCAATAAATACTGGTTGGATTCACGAGTGAAGATGGAGAGGACCACAAATCTAAATTGTTTTAAAGGAACCTGGAGAATCCAAGATTGAGCCCTAGAGTCCAAAAGAATGATTTCAAATGACAGTGGTCCTTAAGCAATTGAGAATTTAATTCTCCCAAGATAGTGTTCTCAGAGCCTCGACAAAAAGTGTAAATATTAAGCCCCTTGGACTTCATTCCTGGTCATGGGTAAAAGTGGCAAAGGATGCGCCCTAGAAAAATGATCATTCCCATGAAGCGACAAGAGCCATAAGGCCCTCTCTGACACCTTAGCAGTGCTGGGGACCAATGAGGCTCCTTAAGATGTTCCAAAGACTTCCTTGGAGAAGAGGAAATGCCTCCAGGACCTCCCATGTTGATTGCATTAGCAATCCTAATGGAAGGAAAGCTTGTTGTCTGAAACCAAACCTAACCTGGTAAATGCAGGCTTTTCTGGCTCTTAGAGGCTGGGAATCAAGCACATAAGGCACACCATGGTGGAACTAAATCTACCACCTCTTCTTGAAGACATTGGCGCGGAAGGGAGTGGAGCAACTCCCGAAAAGGATACCCCATTGCGTTCATTTGAAAGGGACACCCCACTGAGCAGCAGAGGGCACTGATGAGTCTCAGGTCTGTGAAGAGAGGCCCAGAGCCTGTTCTGGGGGTGGACAAAGCCAGAAAAAGCCTAACTGCTGTGCAAATTAAAAGGGAGGAAGGGTTTGGAGTTTGGCGTGAGGGACAATAACAGCAGAGGAGAAAGTGAGAGAGAAAACCAGAGGGAGGACTGGAGCCCAGGTCAGTGAGAATGGTCAGGCATTTTCCAAACAGAAGTCCCAGTGCCCAGGTAGCCAGGCACCCCAACAGAAGGTTGTACTGATCAAGAACAAAGAGCTGAGCTCCATGCCTGAACTTGCACAAAGGATAGGAAGCAGAGGTGGAAGGAAGTGCCAGGTGGAGTGGGGGGTTAGAGGGCTAACAAATTCAGACCCGATGTGCAGAAACCACAGGGTCACTTGGAGGCAAGGGCTTGAGAGGCCAACCAGGCTCCTCCGTGGACCTGGTGGGGAAGCTCCAGGAAGCTACTATGATGCAAAACCACCCCAGTGGCAGACGCGTTAGCCGTGCAGAAGGTGACAGATGACCTTGCCCCACTCCATGCAGGACAGACCAGCCTTAGCACTCAAGTCCCACAGGGTATTCGCAAGAGCCCGATGCACTTGCAACCTGGGCGTATCCATAATTTACCCAGAAACAAGTGGGAGTGGAAACACAGCCAACGAGGACTGATGGAAGGAATTTGGGACATCTGGGCTAAAAAGAGACAGCTAAAAAGGGATGAGATGGTCTTCCCCAAGATGGGATGGGGAGTGTGCTTTTTATTTGTTATGATTCTGGAGGGCAAAATTGGAGCAGAAGATAGAAGTGACAGTAAAAATAACTTGGCGCAACTATGAGGGAGACGTTCCTGGTGATCTGAGAAGCCCGAACATGAACGTGACTTCCTGTGAATGGTACAAACTCCTCTCACTGAGAGGAGAGGCAGAGGAGATCAGAGCCCAACTCTGGGGAAGGAGTCGTGGTGCAGCCTCTGCGCTGAAGCGAGCTGAGTTGCTTCCATGGGATTCCATGATTCCAATTCTCTAGAGCGTCCCAGTTTGAGTGCCAACCCCCAGTGCCCACCATGGGAAATGGAGCTCTGTGCAGGGCAGAGGCAGCTCCTTGTAGCAGCAATGACAGGACACTTTGGGGATCATTTCTAGAGTATGAACAGATGCCATTGAGTGAACTTGGGGACAGGCAGACAAAGACTCTTATCAAGGTCTTCCAAAGACCCTCCTCAAGTGGGCTCTTCCTAGGGGGAGAGATTCCCAGAGCAACTGCTTTCCTAAGTCACTGACTTGATGTCACAGAACTGGGAAAACGGGGTGGTCCCCTGTGCAGACTAAGTCCCCATGTTAAGGGGCATCTGTGCTGAGAGCCGACAGGGTTGGGTGGGACAGCTCCGAAGCAAAAAGCCCTAATGCACCCCTAAGTCATCCTCCTCGCCTCCAGGGCATCCAGGGCCCTGGAAGGTGGCATCAGAACCAGTGACCTCAGACTGTGTCAGCAGCAGTTACAAGGAGAGAGTTGGCATCTGCCGCCATGCTGGGAGACTCTACAGGGCCGTGTCCCATCACCATACAGTGACCATGGGACCGGGAGCAGGAAACCCAGAGTCTCAGTGTTCATGGTCATGATGTGATCAACATGAAAGCACTCTCATCCTGGGCCAAAGAAGAAAGAGACTCTGGCACAGGGATTTCAAAATGTCACTGAAGACTCTCATTAAAAACCATTGCTTTGATTTTTTTGTGTTGGTGAAACTCTTTGTGTTATTCTGCCTGATCCCCCCACCGGCCCCCTGCCAAGAAAACTGGGTTATATAACACTTGAGTTCATAAAGTGATGTAAGCAGCAGGCTTCAGGGTGAAACCAGGCTCTCAAATGATCCAAGGCAAGAAGAATTGAACAGCTAAATAAGATGTGAAAGTTCCAGAAAGCAGACTGGGTAAGAATCTTCCGAACACGGCGATATACGATTTTCTGGATCCTTAGACACAATAGCACAAGGAAAATGGGGGTTTATGTAGCTAAGCATTGCTTAGATGGTATAAAATAGCATTGACTTAAAATTTACTGCCTCCTGGTAAGAGGAATTCTATAGCAAAAATATCTCATCAACAGGAGGCTGACTTGCAGCTCTTTTAAAAAGATTTGAGTTAAAAAGATCCAAAAAGAAGGATGTGCACAATGTAATTTGCTCCTATTGCTCCAACCATTATATTTAAAGTGACATGTTTATTTCTTTTTTAATGAAAGTTAGAAGCCAAAATTCTCTCAAGCACAAAGCCACTGGGTTTAGAGAGGGCTTGATTAAGCAAATAAACACTTCACAAAACCACTTACCATTTGGTTAAAAAGACAGCCGTGGCTCAGGAAAGGGTTGGGTTGTAATAAGGAACCTTCCATCTCACTGAAAACAGGGTATGGAGCAGACAAATCCCAGGCTCCATTTGTCATTTTTAAGTAGGTAAGTTTTCTCTTAATGCAGACATTAATTGAATACCGGGCAGCACCAACTCTGTGTTTTATCTACTGTGAAAATTATGTTTGTTTCTCAGAGCCCCACGGCTTTAGACAGAAGGCTGGGGATTTTGGAGAGAGTGTTGTGCTCCTCAAAATGCAGAACCCTGACAAATAGACACACAAGCAGCCTAATCTTGTAGAATTAAAAAAAAATAAGTATATATATGCCAAGATTTTGCAAGGGACAAAAGCCAGCTCTAAATAACTTAAGTGGAAAAGGAAAATGAATAACTCATAAGCCCATACAAAGGAGAGTGAGGCCAGTAATTGCTACCCTATATTCAGGTGATTCTCTGTCTCTCTGTCTTTCTGTCTCTCTCTCTTATATGTCTCTCTTTCTCTGTCTCTCTCCCTCTCTCTCTCCATCTCTCTATCTCTCTCTGTCTCTCTCTTTCATTTCTCTCTGTATCTCTCCCTCTCTCTTTCCATCTATCCCTATCTCTCTCTAGTCTCTCTGTCTCTCCCTCTCTCTGTCTCCCTCTCTCTGTCTCTCTCTCTCTCACACACACACACACCCATTTCTTCTCTGAGCCTGCCTCATTCTCTCTGGTTGGTTGGCCACAGAGATCAATCATACACCTCTGTGCACTCTATCCTATGGAAGTCTTACAGCCTTCCCACCTCCTGATCAGCCAAGACAAAGGCTTCTCTCCGGTTGCAGTTTTTTAAAACCACAGGGAAGGACTCTACCTGGGCAGCTGAGGTCATACGCCCATTTCTGGACCAATCCCCGAGACCAGGTGTGTGGGTACTCTAACCGGGAAGTCCTCACCAGAACCCCATGACTGGAGTGGTAGGAAGAGAGGGCCTCCCGAGGACGAGGGTGATCTTCTGAGAACAGAGCAACATCATGCTGGTAAGTTCCTATTCAGCCTTTCTTTTAGGAGCTCAGACACAAAGGGCAACAGAAGCCAAGACAGTTCCCTCCTTCAAGGGCCGTCCAGAAACCACCAGCCACATATGGTTCTTGACCTTTGAAATGTGCTTGGGGCATGCCATGGATGTAAAATACACACTTTATTCCAAAGACATGGTTGAAAAGGAATGTAAACTATCTCATTAATAATGATTTCTATTGATCACATGTTGAAATGATCATCTTATGGTTATATTAGGTTAAATAAAATAATTACTGAAATCAATTTTGCCTTTTTTTTTTTTTAACTTTTTTAATGTGGCTATTAGAACATTTAAAATTACCTATGTGGCTCCTATTCTCTTTCAGTTGGGGGTGGCTCCTCTGATCAAGGTCCATCAAGAACTTTGGACCTCTTCTTCAGGACGTGAGCAAATGGTAAGGTTATAGAAGGGACGGCAGGAATGGATTCTCCCTCCTACACAAGCATGTTGTCAGGGTCTCAGTGTGTTTGCTTCTGGGACGTGAATGCTTTTTCTTTACACTAGTCAGAGTCCCCTCTTTGGTGTCCCCACACCATGCCCTCATGAGAATTATATCAAAAATGGATGTCCATGTCTTTAGGAAGACACAAAGCAACAACCAACTCACATAGTTTTGAATCTTTGCGCTCATAAGCCATAAGCTAGCGAGTCTTCATGTCACCTCGTGATTCGGGTTGAGCAGGCTGAAAGGTGATTCAGGGCAAAAGGTATGTGTTTTCAATGTCATGTGTCACAAAGATTTCAGATTGCAGATGCAAGCCACCGCAGACTCTTAATGCACCAGCCGTCTGATGAATCCGAAGAGCTTCCCTAGTTGCTGCTAGCCCATTTTCTACGTGCGACCCATTTGTCTGTGGGAAGCCAATTCAGGGTGGGGAAGGAAAGTCTGTGTTGGAAATTCATTGTCTTCCAGTCAGAAAGCTTTTGATGGGAAATGAATTTAGATAATAAGCCTTACTTCTCTGTATACAGAAAGCACACAGGACTTTGCGTATATTACCAAGTTCCCTCCCAGAACCCCAGGAGGGGAGGAAGGCAGATCTCTGCCTTCTGGTTGACAGCGGGAGGATCTAGAGATGTCTATTTTAATCAAAGCCTGCCCCTAAAAGCTTGTGACCTAAAAGAAGCCCTCCAAACTTCCTGTGCTGGCTTCTGTCTCGGTTATGTAAGAAGACACTCAAAGACACTTCAGAAAATATTCCTGATTGCAAACCACGGCATGCCCTGTTTAAAACCCTCCAAGGGCTGCCCACTCCAATGAGAATAAATTGCAAAAGTCTGCCATGGCCCCTCGGACCCTAGAGAATCTGACCACATCCTCCCCGTCCTCCTGCTCCTCCTACTGCCACAGGGCCTTTGACTGGGCTGTGCCCTCTGCTGGAGCACTCTTCCCTTGGACCCTCACTTCCTCATCTCCTTATGTCCCTGGAGGCCCCCCAGATCAACCCCTCTAAATTAGTACAATACCACCCCCTTCAGACTCATACCAATTGGCTTATCCTATTCTCTTCATGACACATAAATTTCTAGATGAAATCATCTTTCATCTGCTTAGCGGTTTATTGACTACCTTTCCCTGATAAAATGCAAGCATCCGAGGGCAGGGAACCTGTTGGGGAATGTTCTTTCCAGATTTCTAGGGTCCCCAGATGTGCGTGATAGGGAAATGAATGAAATTTATACACACACACACACACGCACACACACACGCAGGTGAGGATGGGGGATGGATTACCTGGTAGGTGTTAATGGTTGAATTGTGATCCCCTCCCACAAAACTCAAATGTCGAAGTTCTAACCCCCAGTACCCTCAGAATGTGAATTTATTTGGAACAAGGGTTAGGGCAGGTGTAATTAGTTAAGTTAAAAGGAGGTCACACTGGAATTGGGTGGACTCCTAATCCAATAGGACTGGTATCCTTATAAGAAGGGGAACATTGAAGATAGCGCACAGGGACCACACCATATGAAGACGAACCAGAAATTGGGATGATACCAAGGATTTCCAGCAAACCACCAAAGAAGTAAGAGAAACAGGTTGTCCCTCACAGTCTCCAGAGGAACCAGCATGGCTGACCTTGATCTTGGACTTCTGGCTTCCAGATTTCTGAGACAATAACATAGTTGTTTAAGCAGCCTGGTTTGTGGCACTTTGTTCTGGCAGCCCTAGGAGATGAATACAGTAGTTCTAATGAGATTCAAATAACAGGTCTAAATGCTTTATTATGGTGAGTAGACACATGTCAATCCTCTTTTTCTTTGTGTGCTCACAGTTTGCAGCTAGAAAAAAAAATCAGTGTTTTCTAGAAGAGCAGAATGCGCTGTAGGTTAAAAAGCTATGATGGGATCCAATTGCTGAGTTGTGGGTTTTTTTTTTAAGATTTTATTTATTTGAGAGAGAGAAAGTGAGGGAGAGAGAGCACGAGCAGATGAGGGGCAGAGGGAGAAGCAGACTGAGAGAGAGATCATGACCTGAGCCAAAGGCTGATGCTTAACCAACTGAGCCCTCCAGCTGCCCTGAGTTGTTTGTTTTTTTAAGTAGGCTCCACACCTAGTGTGGGGCCTGAACTCAGGACCCTGAGATCAAGACTTGAGCTGAGATCAAGAGTCAGATGCTTAACCAGCTGAGCCACCCGGGCGCCCCTCTCTTGCTGAGTTTTATCCAATGACGCTGTTCCATCACTACAAGCCCTCCTGGCCACCTTCTTCCCCAGCCCTACACAGCCTCCAGCCTCTCTGTTCATCAGATTAAATCCCTGTAGGCGAGAGTATCTTGAAGATGTTCTGATATGTAATAAGTGCTCAATGAACTGTAGTTCACGTCCTTCCTCACCCTGAAGCAAAATAGACCCGTTCCCAAAACAGGTCTCACACTGCCAATTCGTATGCGCGACTGTGTTTATTCCAATATTTCGTCACGCATGAAACATTGGTTGAAGGTTTACTATGTGCTAAAATTCTGTTCAGGGTCATAAGAATATAAAGACAAATAGGACTCCCTCTCTGCCCTGAAGACTTTGTAGCCTACCCAAGTGCCAAGTGAGAAGTGCGGGCAAATAAACGAAGTGGTATGTGAGCAGCGCCCTGAGAAATGCAACTGGTGTGGGGAAGGGGACAGGGAGGCGGGGAGGCCGGGTGGGGGGAGGTGTGAAAAACCAAAAGGAGGACGAAGGAGTAGCTTATAGCACACCAATCCATCCCCTGAGAAGGACAACATCAATGTAAATGGGTGTCTGTTTGGAGGCATGAAGACTTGCCCAGATACCCAGAACTACTATTTGTTGAGCTTTGGTGAAGAATTCAATAACCACAATGGTCTGAAAAGGCTAAGTACAACACGTCTCTCTTTTCCAATTGCATATTTATGTGGAGATCAATTTTCTTCACACACGTCAATCACGACAACATATTGACACAGACTGAATGCAGAAGCAGGTAGAAGAGTCTAGCTGTTTTGCATTAAGGCAGACATCAAAGAGGTTTGAAGAAAAATGTAAAACAATGTCAGTTTTGTCACTAAATATTTTTGGTTTTGAAGACAGAAATTTTTTATAAAAATGTGTTTTAAATAAATTATGAATAAATGTAAAAGTTTCACTGGTTCTAATACGGTAAATATGAATATATATACAACCCATATTCACAAAAACTCTTTGGGGACTTCAGTAATTTTTAAGAATGTAAAAGGATCTGGAGACCAAATATTTTGAGAATCATCCATTTAAAACACTTACCAAAATCGACCATATGCTAGGCTGTAGGCAAACTTTGATGAATTTCAGTTTTGGAATTCTTCAGAGCATGTTCTCTGACCACAGTGGAATTAAGTCAGAAATCAATTCTTTAAAAAAAAAAAAAGAACTAGGAAATCCCCAATATTCTGAAATCAATCCATTCACGTCTAAATATCCTATATGTCAAGAGAAAATCTCAATGAAATTTAGAAAATAGCTTGAACTAAATTATAATAAAAATATGGTGTCACAATTTATGGGATCTACATTGTGGTATACTTACAGGGACATCTGAAGCACCAGATGTATATACTAAAAAAATAAGTGTTCCAAATATCTATTTCAAGAAGTAAGAACAACAAATTAAGCTCAAAATAAGTAGAAGGGGAACGGTTAAAGTCAGAAATAATGATTTAAAACACAAATATTCAATGGACACATCAACATAAAACAAACATTTTTTATTTGAAAAACTAAAACATCATAAACCCTCAAAATGCTCATCAATAAAGCTGGAGAAAGCATAAATTACCCATATGTTTGATATGGAAATCTGACAAGGACATTACAAGAAAGAAAAATTACCAGCCCATTTCCCCTAGGCGCATAGACCAAAAATCCTAAATGAAATATTAGCAGATCGAATTTTATCATATAAAAATAGGACAACACACCATGACAGAGCCAAGGTTATTTTGGCAATTCAAGCTCGGTCGACCACTCAAACATCGATGAAATATGCATACCACACACACTTAATACTTTTGCCTAGAGAGCCTCCAGTTTCCGGTCCAAATTATAAAGAGCTTGGAAGTCTTCGCTCTCACCCTCACAGCAAGAAAAATGCTGAAGAAACTGGAATTCAACAGTTCTTACATCCAGCAGAGAATCGAGGTCACAGGGCCACCTGCTGCCCTGAAAAGCAGAGACACAGCGGGCAGACACGGGCCGGGTGGCAAAGCCATTACTGATAGGATCGATTTAAACTGTCATGGATGACTTACTGGCAGGACTCAATGTGGACAAGTTTGAGAGTTCAAAACTCCGGGGCTGGGGGTGGGGCACTTTTAGAGGGCCCCCTTCCTCCTCCAAGTCTTACCTCCAGAAGCGGTACCAGGTTCTCCCTGGGAAGACACCCTCCTGCTTCCAGCAAGAAGAGGCAAAAAGTCTCCATTTTGGAATAATGCCCAGGACATTCTGTTCTCCTGAACTGCTGCCCTCAAGGAACACTGTTTCAGCAGAGCCTAACCTGGGTTTTACCAGCACCTCACCGGCTGGCGGAGGGTAGATGCCCAACTCAGACTTGCTAAAGACCTGAGACCTAATCTCAGCACCACAGAACACTCTTCCCCCCCCCCCCCCCACTGCACCTCCACGTCAATAGGGCTCCTGGGTAAGAATGGGGGAGGGTGTTAAAACTAAAGGTAGTGCCAACCTTAGATGCCATTTGAGGAGTCTCTAGGAAAACCCAAAGACAAGAGGGAGACACAAATGGGGACACTAGAAGAAATTCTAGCCTCTGACATCATAGCTACAGCAAACCGTAAACATGGCCTGCCACCTAGCCAGATAAACAGAAACCTCACGCTGAAAGCCCGTATTTCTTTTGCCTGACATGTAATGCTAGGCTTCCAACAAAAAAAATTACAAGGTGTGCTAAAAGGCAAAACATACCGTCGGAAGAAACAAAGCATGCGTCAGAACCAAACTATGATATGGCAGAGATTTTGGAATTATCAGATCAGGAATTTAAAATAACTATGATTAAGATGCTAAGAGTTTTCATGGAAACAGAGAACAACATGCAGGAGCAGATAGGTATGTGAGCAGAGAGTGGCAACTCTAATAATAAAATCCAAAAGGAAATGCTAGAAATCCAAAACACAATGAAGAATGCTTTTGATGGGCTCATCACTAGACTAGACATGACCAAGGAAGGAATCAGTGAGCCAGACGATATGTAATGGAAACTTCCAGAACTAAAATGAAGAGAGAAAAAGGAATGAAAAAGATGGAACAGAATATCCAAGAATTATGGGACAATTACAAAAGGTGTAAAATATTCCATGGAATAACAATTCCATTTGTGACAGCATCAGAAACATTACAAACCTAAGGAAGAAATCAAAACACCACAAGCCCTCTACATAGAAAATCACAGAACATGATTGGGAAAAAGTAAAGATATAAGTAAATGAAAAATACACCACCTTCATAGATTGCAAGACTCAACATTGAGAAATGTTCATTCTTTTCAAATGTATCTATCCATTCAATATAATTCTGATTAAAAATCCCAGAAAGTGGGGCGCCTGGATGGCTCAGTTGGTTAAGCGACTGCCTTCGGCTCAGGTCATGATCCTGGAGTCCCGGGATCGAGTCCCACATCGGGCTCCCTGCTCAGCAGGGAGTCTGCTTCTCCCTCTGACCCTCCCCCCTCTCATGCTCTCTGTATCTCATTCTCTCTCTCAAATAAATAAATAAAATCTTTAAAAAAAAAAAAAAAAAAATCCCAGAAAGTTTTTTTCTATGAAAACTGAAAAAACTATTTCTATAATTTTTATGCCATGCAAAGGCACCTGAGAACAGCAAAGACAATCTTAAAGAACAAAATTGATGGGGTGCCTGGGTGGTTTATTCAGTTATGGGTCCAAGTCTTGATCTCAGCCCAGGTCTTGATCTCACTGTCATGAGTTCAAGCCCTGCGTTGGGCTCCACATGGAGCCTACTTAAAAAAAAGAAAAAGAAAAAGTTGACATTAAATTACCAGATATTAAGACTTATTATAATGTTATGGAAAATAAGACACAAAGACTAATAGATGAATGGAATAGAATAAGGAATTCAAAAACAGCCCACGCTAAGCCTTTTTATTTGTGAGAAAGGTTACATTTCAAAGCGATGGAGAAAGGATGATCTTTTCAATAAATGATCAGTTAAGTATCTATATTTTAAAAAATGGATCTTGCTTCCTATTTACATCTTGGACAAAAATCAAGTCCAGTTAGATTATAGATATAAATGTGAAAGGTTTAAAAAGTTTCTAGAAGACAATTTAAGAGAATGTATGAGTATCTTCATGTCCTTGAGCAGCAAGCTTCTTTAGTGGGACACAATTAGTATTAAACATACAAGGAAAAATAATACAAATTAGATTACATGAAAATTAAGAACTTCTGGTCAACAAAGACAACAGTGAAGAAGAGGAAAGTCAAGCCACAGAATGGAGAAAACATTTGCAATACACGTGTCTGACAGAGAACTTAAGTCTAGAACAGTTAGGGAAGACTTCCAAACAATTTAAAAAAGGAAAAAGCAGACAACCCAACAGAAAACTGGGCAGAAGACTGAATTTAACTTCATAGAATATATAAAGTGCCCAACAAGCATATGAAAATGTGCCCAACACCCTCAGTCATCAGAAAAATGGAAATTAAGAGATAGCACTGTACCCTATCAAAAATTAAAGATGGGCAGGGCGCCTGGGTGGCTCAGTTGGTTAAGCGACTGCCTTTGGCTCAGGTCATGATCCTGGAGTCCCGGGATCAAGTCCCACATCGGGCTCCCTGCTCGGCGGGGAGTCTGCTTCTCCCTCTGACCCTCCCCCCTCTCATGTGCTCTCTCTCTCTCTCATTCTCTCTCTCTCTCAAATAAATAAATAAAATATTAAAAAAAAAGAAAAAAATTAAAGATGGGCAAATACAATTGCAGGCAAGAAGGGGAAGTCACTGGAACTCTCATGTACTGCTGGGGTGGGGGGGAGACTATACTAGGAACAGGTGGGAGTGCAGTCTTTGGAAATCTCTTTAGAGGTATCTGCTATAATCGAATATGTGCATACTTTATGACACAGTCATTCTTCTTGAAGATATATAACCAACTGATTTTGTACAAATATAGACCAAAAAAGATTTGTACAGATATGTTCATAATAATATTATTCATGGTAGGTCCACACCTGAAGCAACCCAAATATTTGTCAATAGTAGAATGAATACAGGAAGTGTGGCATGTTCACAGAATGACATTCTAGTTTGGTAATACAAATGAACTAGAGCAATATGCAACTATATGTATGAGTCTCAGAAACTAGGAAATGAAATCAATCAGACGCAGCCATTTGCATAAAATCCAAAAGACGGGGAAAGCCAATCTGTGGTGGCAGAGCGAGACTAGCAGGGGCTGCTGGGAGCGGAATGCCTGGAAGGGGACCCTAGGGTCCCAGGGCGGTCGCATTGCCTATAGGTCCATCTGTTTGCCAACCGCACCGGTGTGATCACTTCGTGGAAATGTATCAGGACGCCCTCTCATGATATAGGTGCAGTTTTCTATGTGCAAAAAAGCGAGGGGTCAATTTTACCTGGATGGGGAGCATCATGAACCTGCTCAGAAGACTCTAGAGCACCATCTCTAGTCTCATCCTGGGGGCAGGCAGTGCTGTCTTTCCATCCAGCCTTGTGTTATTCACAGATCCCAGACCAGTAACTGACATGTGGTGACCAGAGGTCAGTAGATCTTTGATGAATGAGAAGGGGAAAAAAAAAAAAAAAGAGATAGTTTCCCTTGCCGTTGAAATTCTCTTTACAATGGTTCTCTTCAGAATCTGGAGTCTATTTTGCCACGCCTAGAGTCTGGGCTGGCCTGTGTTCTGCATTGGCCAGCAGAAAGTGGCAGAAGCAAGCAACACTGGGCCAGTTCTGGGCCTCGAGAGGTCTTGCACGCTTCTGAGGTCACCATTGGAGCCCTGGGGAAAGGCCGCAAGCAGGAGGACCAAAGCACCCCAGAACCCCTTGGCTGAACTGCAGCCAACCTCAGATGCCTGAGGGAGCCCAGGCAGACCCAGGACCACCTAGCTGACCCACAGACTCCTGAGCAATAATTCATGTTGTTGTTCTAAGCTACCAAATGCAAGTTTGGTACTCCGGAATAGGAAACTGAATAAACACCCCTGCCAGGGAGGCTCTCACATACACTACAATAAAAATGATCCCTCCCCCCTGCCCCCAGTGTTTACTGCAACCTGGGACTCGATATGCAGTGCCCTGGAGAGCAGTGTAGGTGTGTTAGCTGCTTGGACCCCATTTCCAGCCTCTTCTTCCTTATCTGTCTTTTTTATAGATGCCGTAAGTGCTATAACTGATGTCCCAGCTTCTTCTGCGGCTAGGTGTGGCCATGGGGCCCGGGGTTGGCCAGTTAGTCATATGCAGAAAGCTCCCGGTAATACTTCCCTATCTCTCTTCTTAACTGTGGCAATGCTGTTGAACCCTAATGGTATGAGGGAATAGAGTTGCCAGATCCAGAAAAAACAATTAATTATTAACTAAAAGAAATACAGGCTGCCCAGGCAAATTGGAATTTTAGATGAACAAAGAATAATAATTTTTTAGTGTAAGTACACCCCAAATATATCATTGCTCCAAACTCCATCACTGAGACACACATCAGCCGGGGGGCTAAACCCCCGTTTGCTTTCGCTTCTGAGGCTGGGAGGGTTTCCTCACCCGCCCAGCCTAATCCAGTCCTTACCCGGATTTTCAAGCTGACAAACAACTCTGCTCATCCAGCAGGCTTTGCTTGGCACCCACTTCTCAATCCTTCATAGATATTTTTCTGCCAGTGGTTTGAGTGAAAAATCTGACAGCAACCCCATTTTCTTTCAAGTCCCCGTGGGAAGCTTCTGGAATTCTCTGCTCACCCCTGGAGGGCAGCGATTTTACCAACCTAGGTCTGTGATCGTGTCTTTCCATGAGTCCTTCCTGGGACTCAGCTGACCGTTTCCATGTATGGACACAAGCCCTCTACAACGTGGGGAGTTTTTTTCCAGCATCTGTACAAATAATGCCTCTCGTTACTCTCTCATTTGTGTATCAACTGTCACGGGTCAAGCATACAGGTTTCTTATTTTATTTTCCCTTATGATTTTTATCCCTACATGTTTCTCTGACTTTTGAGATACGCCTTCTCCCTCACCTTCCAGACCACTCATTTGTATCTAAATGGAGGACATCATCACTTTGAAGATGGGTACTTAATTTTTTTTTAATTCAAAAATAATTCTTCAGTTCTGGTCCAGGCTATAATTGAATCTCTTAAGTGTTCTTCCTGGTTTTTAGCCAAGCTGCCATCTGTCTTCTGTAGCAGGACTTTTTCTGGCTGGTTGATGGCTTTCTTCTTCCTCTCCCAGCCTGCTGGGATCCATGCAGTCCTTGTTTTTCTTCCTTGTTTATTTGCAGCTCTTTTTACCCTTAAGTCCTGCCTTGCTGTTGGGGCCCCTTAGTGGTGGTAGCCCCTGATGATGGGGGGCACGGTAGATTCTGCTCCTGTGAGCCCACAGCGCAGTTTATGGTGCTCAGGTCCCTGCCTGTAGCTGGGCACTAGCTCCCAGCTCCTGATTCAGCCTCAGAGGTGGGCCACTAGGCTCACCTGATCAGCTTCCCTGAGGTTACTCAGGGCCAGGGAGAGAAATCAGGGGCCCTCCAGGGTGGGGCATACTGGCTGGTTCCACCCTTCCAAATGGGTTTAAGGGTCTCTATGGCTGGTACTGTTGAGCCCAAGCCTCAACCCAGGGCTCTGCCCAGAGAAGTCCAGCCTCCAGCCTCCCACAGCCCTTAGGACTGCCTCACACCTTGTGGCCTCGGCCTCTGCTGGGCTCAGGAAAGGCAGTTGATAGTTGAATTGAGAGACTGAGAAAAAGGTATTGAGGGTACGTTTCTTCACCACTATCTTCCCATAAATGCCCCACACTTTTTATTCTAAAGTTTTGAACTTTGTATGATTTTATATTACATTTTTAGTCAGGAAAAAAATAAATATTTTAATACCAAAAAGAGCTTTAGTGAAAGCATTATAAAAAGAGAAATGAATGTATTTGACTTCATTAAGTCAGAATTTGTAAGTTTCCGACTTCCAAGATCGTGTCTAGCAAAAGACCGGAAGCCGCTGTGTGCTAAGGTCATGGACGGGTCACATAAACTGTGGCATGTCCATATGAGTGGAACACTGAGACGACAAAGCTATAAAACATGGTGAAGATCAGTGTGCACTGACTCAGAAAAAAACACCAGTTTTTAACGGTAAGGAGCGAAAGTATGGTACAGAAGAGTGCATAGTGTTTTTCTGTAAAGGGTCAGCCAGTAAATATTTTAGGCTTGTAGACCACAGATACTCTTGGTCATAACCACTCAACTCAGCCATGTTAGCAAGAAAGCCATCATGGACAGTATGTAAACTAATGGGTGTAGCTGTGTTTCAATAAAACTTTATTTACAAAAATACAGGTAGCAGGCTGGATTTGGTTTGGGAACCATAGCTTGCCAACTTCTAGTATAGCAGATATGTCCCAAGGTGATCTCCCATGAGGTATACCTTATATAATCCAGGCCCCTCATGCACAGAGTCTGACTTGCTTCTTAGCCAATAGAATATGGCAGAAGGTGAAGGAGTTTTGCAAGTGTAATTAAGATCCAAATCTATTGGTTCTGAGTTAATCAAGGGGGAGCTTATCCTGGGAGATCTTAACCTAATCAAATGAAAACCCTTATAAGAGGCCCTTTATGTGAATAGAGATTCTTCTACTGGCTTAGGAGAAGCAAAGTGCCATGATTCATAGCTGCTAGAAGAAGAAGTCAGCCAACAACTTGAGGGTGGTTGGAAGCAAATCTTTCTCTAGTTGAGCCTGTGATGAGAGTACAGCCCAGCCAACATGTTGGTTGCCACCTTGGAGACCCTGCGCGGAGAACCGGCTAAGCCACACCCTTGTTCCTGACCCACAGACACTGAGATAATAAACATGTGTTATGTTAAGCTACTAAGTTGCAGTAATTTGTTACACAGCTTAGAAAAGTAATATGCCTGCTGTATAAAGTCTGCCATCATTTATGTAAGAAAGGGGGAAAGTAATACTATATATGCACATTTCCTTAAATGTTCATAAAGAAACACTAGAAAGATAAGCAGGAAATTAATCAAAGTACCCACAAAGTGAGGGAAAAATGGGTGTATCTGCAGGGTGGGCAGCAAGACTTTTCAGACCATAATTTTTTATATCGTTTGGATATTTAAACCACAAGTTTGTTGTCTATTCAAAAAGCCAAATTAAATTTTGAAAAAATCTCCTACTTCCCCATTTGGTAATCAAATATTATTTTTCAGATCTGTACCTTTCCTATGTCACAGTTACTGTGTATGTTCATATCTTTTGCCTTGATTCTTTTCTGTACCAACATTACTAATATAACCTGTTTCTTTTCCTTCAGAACATTTTCTTTTAATCTCAAATTGCCACCTTCTTCAGTGTTGTTCTCACAGCCCCTGAGACAGAGGTCGGCATGGGGGACACCCCAGTGGATGCTTCCCGAGTGAATGAATGAATCATGGTGACCCTCATTTTGGTGTTTTTCCTTCCTGGTGAACCCACTTGAACAACTCCTGGTCTACAAAACCCCCTCCCCTTGTGGTCCAGATTTCACTCTCCACTTGAAATAAAGCATCTTCGCAGAACAAGCTGCCTCGCCGCCTCCTTACCACCCACCTACCGTCAAGAGATGTTGATGAAACATGGTTCCTAAAGCATTTTAAACATCTTTCGGGAATATGTTATGCAGAGAAGGCACAGTGATGGCAAAAGCAAAACACGGGCATCTGTTCTTCTCTGGTTCATTTTCTGAAAACAACTTTCTGTCTTTCCAGCCTGCTCACTCTCAGCTGAGCCACCTTGCAGAGATCACTGCACATGGTGACCCATTTGGAAGATTTGGCACAGCCGCCCTGCCCCCTCCCCACTCCAGCTCAGCCCTGCCCTGATCAAAGCTCAGTTTGGAAGGCCAAGATCCTCTGCTCTCCAGTCTTGCAGGCTCTTCGTTTGCTTAGCAAGTGGACCTCTGCCTTGTTCCAAAGACAGAGACCCCAGTGCAATGTGTTCCCCCATAACCGAGTATATATATATTTTTTCCTTTTATTCTCTTCTATGGACTGGAATCCTCTCTCTCCTTAGCCCATGATGGTTCTCTGGAGCCAAAAGGAAGGTGGTGGGAATTGAAAGGAGAGGTAAAGAAGGGCAAAGGACAGGCTAGGCCACACCACAGCGAATCCAGAAAGGCATCCCTTGAGTGTGGATGAGGCTTAAAGGGTCAGACTGCCCTCAGGCTTTCACTGGGCTCTAGCAAGGAGTTCTCCTGGCCTGAATCGACAGTGATACAATCTCAGATGTGGGGGTGGGCGTGGGAGTGGAGACACCTTCTGGCATATGCACACATGCACACACACGGACACACACACACAACACACATGGGCTTTCTCCGGCAGTTGGGTGCCTTACAATGCTAACCAGAGGCCAGCTAATCTGTCCCATCAATAGCAGGTGCATTGGAGCCCCCTTGGGGATGATCACCATCTGCTGGAACACCTACCAAGTTCCTGTCATATGCTCCTTGGCCTGGTAAGCAAAACCTGTCTAGAGCCCAGTACCCTGTGCTTTTCTTTTCTTTTCCTTTTTTTTTTTTTTTTTTTGGTCCCATCTTAGTATCACCCAAGCTCCCAAACGCACAGAGAGATGGCATTAAATAGTCCCTGGTTAGAGGTGGGGAGAGGAGGAACCATCAGTCACACAAACATACAAGATTTCCCCAGGTGACAACAAAAAATTCCCAACCTAATCCAAAGAACCAATAAGGAGGAGAAATCAGTTCACAATACACAATATATTGTTAAGTTAGAGAAAAAGGAGGCTGTAAAACAGTGTGTTCTACAATCCCATTTTTCTAAATACACCCATTTTTACAGTTACATTAAGTTTCCCTGAAAACTTAGACTTACCTACCTGACCATCCTCTCTGTGTGACCACGTGCGTGTCTGCCGGGGCAGCCAACTTGACAGGCCCTAAACTGAGGGGAGGACTCGCCCTCCAAGCTGCTCCTGCTGGAGTTGCTTCCATATCGGGAGACAGCAGCCCCATTCCTCCCGATGATCAAAGCCACTGGAGATCCTCTTCCTTTTTCACCAGATAGTCAATCCACCAGTTGCAATAAAGTTGAAACAATCTCCCAGAGAGTAGATGGCAAGAAAGACAGAGGAAATAAGAGAAAATAAACAAGGAAATTAGAGATTCAGTCTAAAAGGTACAACAGCCTAAGAAGTCCAGTTGTTGTTGTATGGGATAAAAAAAAAAAAGACAGAAAGTGAAAGAAAGGAAATTATTATTTTTTAAAAAAACCGATATAAGTTTTCTAAGGACTAACAGATCTGAGTTTCCAGATTTAAGGCTTTTTTTTTTTTTTTTTTTTTTTTTGCAAGTTCTCAGCACAAATGAGTAAAAATAGATCCATGCCAAAGCCCACCACTGGGAAATTTAGAGCCCAGGAATAGAGAGAAGATCCTAAAATCTTCAGAGAGAAAATACAGGCCATGAACAAGGAGTCAGGAACTGAAACAGTATTCAGTTTCAAAAGAGCAGCTCTAGGATTGAAAAGAAAGTGGAGTGATGCCTTCAAACCTTTAAGGGGAACCTATTTCATACCAAGCCAGTCAGGTTTGATGAGAGAATAAAGACCCTTTCAGGTGTGCAAGTTTTTCAAACATGTTTTATTTCCCAGGATTCTTTGTTAGAAACCCACTGCAGGATGTGTTCCACCAAAACAAAGGAGCAAACCACAGAACAAGAGAAGAGTCTAGAAAGCAGGAGTCCATCATAGGAGAGAAAGGAAAATATTCCCAAGATGATGGTAGAAAGAGGCCCCAGAATGGCAACAGTACATCAAGGGGGAAAATAAATAATGCAGATAAAAAGCATGAGGACTGGTGTGGAGAGCGCCCACCAATAAAAATGTGAACCTGAGAGATTGTCAGTATGTTTCTCCATACAGAGTTCTGACAGAGTTTGAAGACAAACTATTGACAGAGGCAAGGAAACTAGAAAAAACAAGGCAGTTATTAATTCCGGGGGGGGGGGGGATGTTGCATAAGAAAAGAAATGATATCATAGGATGTATATGTTTCAACTGTGAATCATGTAAATATTACCAAAATATAGTCAAGATAATATAAATGCAGAATGCCAGCCTGAGAAATTGTAGTACTACATGTTGAAAGGATATGGTGAGGGATGTAGAGAGGAAGCTGGTGTAAGAAAGCCAAGGAGTCCTCCTTTTTCATGGAGGAAAGTCATTAGATATTAATCAAAAGCAAGAGCAGTATATCCTTGTTATTTAGAAATATGGAAGATCAGGAAAAAATAAGACACCTAAAATTGCTGAAATTGATCACCTCTCCGAAGTGGACATGGGGGTGAAGAAGAGGGGACAGTGGACTTTGTTTTCATCATAAGCCTCACAGTACCTCTTAAACTACATACACATTTGTGTATACATATTATTTTGATAAAAAATTATTTAAAATAATATGGAGTCATGATGGAAATCATCATGAATTTCACCCAAATAAAAAAAAAAAACTTCCATTTCATAAAAATAAAGAAGAGAGTTAAAATCAACAAAAGTTTAAGTCAGTAAGAACAGGGACATTAACATTCTACAGAATTTTCTACTCTAACTTACTTTCTCTCAATGAATAGATTTTGTTGCCACTGATTTGTTTTGCTCCTTTTATATAAATTCTGAGACATCATAATACAAATTTGAAGTTTTTACATAAATGAAGCATATGTATTACTCGGTACTGTGTCTTGGTACCTGGCACAGTGCCCAGCATCTAGCAGCTTCTCAAGGAGTATTTGTTGACTTGAATTAAAGTAACCTGACCCTCTTTGGGTCCGAATTTCCTCAGATTTTCTCTCAGGTTCCTTTAAGAACCATCTCCACAAAAAACATTTCTAAATTTTCTGTAAAAGTTTGCAAAGACATTATTCATTAACTTGCTTAATGTTCATTTCAGGAGGATCCACGAGAAAATTTTTCTCTGAATTTAAAACCCACCAGTCTTCTGGTGAAATGGTATCTAGCAATGAGAATTATGTAACCACACTTTTGCCTTAACTCCTAGGGCTGCAAGTCTACTTTAGCTTAATAACTTGGAGCAACTTAAATTTGATAGACTCTAAATTTTTTTAATGCATATTCAGGACATGGAGAAGGACTGATTTTCTTCTTTTTCTGGGTGTTGATTTTAAATAGATATTTATTCTGGAGAACATGAATTGCATTTTCCTCTCTTTACAGACCTGACAGTAGAAAAGGTTTCATTTCTTTTCCTGAATAGATAACCAAATATCAGAAGCCCTGGAATTCATACAATAACTAAAATCTTGCCACTGTACAGAATTGGCAATAAATTACATTCTTCATAAGTTTGACTAGCTGGGTAGAATATGCATTTACTCATCTTGATGATGGATCCAGAACCATCACAAGGAGCCTGGACCCTCGGAAGTCCTAAGGCATCCCCCTTGGGATCCCATCCAGACAGACTTGTGATGTTGGGTTGGCAAGATGCTCTCCAGATTTTTCCTTTTGGAAACTCCTGTCCTCAGTAGACTGACTCTTGCCCTGCCAGTTAATGATTTCATTGCACCTGTATTGAAGTTTTTCATCTGCCCCTGTGGCTTCTCATTGGAAGCACAGAATTTGAGTGAATTGTTGGAAGACACTTGTCTCTGTGTTTTCATCTTCAGTCTGTGCCCCTTAGCCTCCTGCACCATGAACTCAGTATCTTCCTTTCTCAAACAACATCTTTCATCTTCCATGAGCTTATTCTCTTTGTCTGTGCTCTACTCTGCAGACACACTGGGCTTGCCATTGCCCTCATTGTCATGGTGTCCATTAATGTGAGGAGTGCTATGAACTATCAAGCAGGTTGTCAGTGATCATTGCTCTCTCTCTTTCATAAACCTGAGTGAGTGGACAAAGTAGGTTGTCTGACAAGCAGTGAAAATTTGCACTGCTTGGGGGCACATCAGATCAGGACAGTTATGATTTCACCAGAGACTTCCATTCCAAGGGTCAGGTCCTCAAGCAAAAAGACATCCTAAACATTTTCAGATCTGTCCTAGAAAAAATGGTGATCTAGACAACTTTACCTAAGTGGCAGCCTCATCTTGCCAATGAGAAGCCCTGCATAGATTTCTTATTTTTGGATATATAAAGAGAGTGCCTGCCAGAATAATGTCATGGATCTGAGACCTACCGAGACTGACATTTTGAAGGACCTAGTCAACAGAGGCCAGTGGAAAAAAGAGTGCTCAATTCTTCAAGTTGAGGATGGGTATGCAGAATCTGTCTCTTCAGAAGGGACTCAATTTTATCCATGATAGGTGTTTGCAGTGAGAGTGTGGAGGTAACAGCTGCTTGTCTTCCTAACACTTGAGCATGGCAATGAGATGATTACTATTGAGTTGTCAAAATCTTCTTCACCCAAGTGGATTTCTGCAGATTAAGATTTGATATAACAGATTCTATCATCTGAAGGGAAGATAGACACATCAAAATGCCCTTTCCAAGATCCAAGATCAATATAACTCTTTTATCACCAATCTTTTTGTCCAAGCTGTGAGCAGAGGTTATGCCTGGTTTCAGCAAAGAGCTATTAAAGTAAGCTAAAATTGTAAATAATCCTCCTGCAATTTCCTTCACCTTTTCCAGAAATGTAGAAGAGAACTTCTCAGGATGGAAGACTTTGTTCTCCCCCTTGTACTCCACACGGGACTACTGCTTTCTTGTGTCATTCACATATACCACTGCTCCCACCACCACCACCGCCATCACCACCACCACCATCAACCTCACCATCACCACCATCATTACCACCTCCATCCATCCATCATCACCATTATCACCACCACCACCATCATCATCACCACCACCATCATCATCACCATCACCATCACCACCATCATTACCACCTTCATCCATCCATCATCACCATCATCACCATCATCACCATCATCACCACCACCATCATCACCACCACCATCATCACCATTACCATCATCAGCAGCAGCAGCACCATCACCACCACCATCATCACCATCACCATCATCATTACCACCTCCATTCATCCATCATCACCATCATCACCACCACCATCATCACCACCACCACCATCATCACCATCACCACCACCATCATCATCACCATCACCATCATTACCACCACCACCACCATCATCACCACCATCATCATCACCATCACCATCATCATCACCATCACCACCATCATTACCATCACCACCATCACCACCATCCATCATCACCATCACCATTACCACCACCATCCATTTTCACCATCACCACCATCACCACCATCATTACCACCTCCATCCATCATCATCATCATCACTACCACCACTGCTACCATCACCACCACTATGTAAACCTAAAAGTATCCATATAAATCCTTAGTGATGAAATGGTTTTGATGGGTTTCACAGCAGTTTGATTCACCACACCATTACTGATCATTCAACCAATTGTTCTGAGTTGGTAAAAACCATAAACCTTGGGATGGTCCAGTTTCCCTGATCATTGGCTGTGATCTCCACATTCTCCTGATAGAAGACACTCACATGAGGATTAATGATGCCAGGATCAGCAATAACCTCAGATCCATTTAATATTATTGCAAATCCTTAACCAGGAGAGCACAAGGCTTCAGGGATGATGGGTCTGGTTGATTGAGGAATAGTATAAAAAATATAGGAGCTCTGCTGTGTGGAATAAACAAAAACTGATTTTTGGTAATTAAAAGTTTTATACCTCTTCATATTCTAAATTAGATATTTGTTTCACTGGATATAACATAGCATATTAGCTCTTTGAAATTACCTTGCATCTGACAGTTTTTTCATTAGTCATAACTAGATTGCATTAGTCACTTACTAAGATGAGAGATAATTCTATATAGTAACAAAGTCATGTTCAAAATAGGCTCAGAAATGCTGTTTTTCTGTCTTTTGTGTTGGCAAAATGTTTCCCAATGTTATGTAGCTCTTGTTCTCTTTTCCATTTTTTTTCTCTTTTCTATTTTTTAAATAATTATCCTAAAGAAGCCTCATCTTTTAATGGAGGAAAATAACACATATGGTTCATTCCTACATAACGGAACTATAATAATTGCTATTTGGTTCCAGTCTTTCTAGAGACAGCTCACTTTGAGCAAATTTCTCATTGTTAGACTCAAGTTAGAAGGAAGACCTATTGTCACCCAAAGCTCTCAGCTACAATAGAGTTGGGCCTAAAAGGGACTGTTCTGCCATGTTTTGTTTTATCTGCCTCGGGAAGCTGATGCTTGCTTCTGCAGGAATAGCACCTATTTGCATGCTTCACCATGTAAAGGGTTGCATAAGAAGACCTGAATTAACTGCACCCTATTTCCAGTTTATTCCAGGGATGCTTAACACTTTTTAATGATTGGATACTTGCTTTTTGTTCTGTCTCTGTTTACTAGACCAGAGCTTGGCACATGTTAAATCCATATTAATTGTTAGCTCTGCGGTTAGGATTATTATCTGGTTGCTTTGCCATTTTGCTTTGCACTTTCTCTCTCACCTTTACTCTTGAATTTCGTCACTCTTCTCATTCCGTCTTGTCATTTCTGCACTGCACATTGCATGTCCTGGGAGAGCTTACATGTGAGTGTCACCAACAAGATTTGTGAAAATGGATGATCATGGGTGTGAATGGTGGCAGAAAACAGGGTATCTAGAGAAGGGCTGGGACAGCACCTCCTAATGGACTCATCAGTTTGGAAGCTGTCCCCATCATGGGGGCCAAAGTGATCTCCCAAAGACTGCTTTTTCTTGAGAAAGGATCTTAAGCTACTGTAAGAGTTTATCACCTGACTTCATCCACAATAGTAGGAGGTTGATGAACTGGCTCCATCATCAATCCAATCATAAGGAGGGAGCAAAATGTCCTGAATAAAATAATTTAAATATCTTTTAAAATGCACTGATAGGTCAGCAAAAGTATCAGACATATAAACCAGGTTGAAGAGTGTCCTCCCAAATTTCATACCCACACAGAACCTGTGAACGTGAACGTATTTGCAAGTTCTTTGCAGACATAAGTTAAGATGAGATTGTACTGGACTAGAGTGGGCCCTAACCCAGGCACAGATGTCCTTATAAGAGGAGGGACATTTGGATGCAGAGAGACACCGACACAGAGGGAGGATGGACTGTGTGAGAGGGAAGTGGAGATTGGGAGTTCTGTTTTCACAACCAGGGAACCACCAGAGATTGTCAGCAACTCCCCGAAGCTGGGGAGATGCAAGGAAGGATTCTCTCCTAGGCTTCTCGGAGGGAGTGCGGCCCTGCCAACACCTTGATTTCAGACCTCTAGCCTCCAGAACTGTGAGAGAATAAATTCTCACTGTTTTAAACCACTCCATTTGTGACCATTTGTTACAGCAGCCCTGTAAAACTAATACAACAGAAAGAGAAAACCAACCTTTGCTTGGAGGGCATTGGTTAAATCAAAGTAAACTAGAGCCTTGGTTCCCGTGGGCTCAGAGGATGCAGTGAACAGGAGAAAAAAACCCAAGACTACTCAAGGTGAAGAATTGAAAAGGAATCTCCACTCAATACATAAAAGTAGAACACAGTAAGTATATGGGGAGACTAGCAATAAAGCTACCCCCTCCAAAGGTCACTGACAGAAAATTGTCTCCAAAAAATGGTGCTGGGTAAAGAGGGAGAAACCTCTACTCTGAAAATCTGCAGCAATAAACCAGTCCTCGCATAGTATGAAGTCTGAAGTCACACCCCTTGAATGGTGTGAAAAGTCTTAACCTGAGAATCAAGGTTAGGGTGACTTGATCCCCTTAAACATCTACAGAAGCAAATATAAATTTGTTCTGGTGCACCCACCATCAGCCACATCTCAAAGAACCCCCCAAAACAAATACAGCTCACCCCCCAAAATCACAAAACACAAAAGGGAGCAAGGCAACATGACCCTGACAAAGCAGAATCCTCAACCAGCTGAGTCAGACCTGCAAAGATTTCAGCCCTTAGAATCATCTGACATAGCAGATGAAATCAGTAGTTTAATAAATGTAAGGTAATGAAAGAAAATTAAAGATCTGAATTAGGTGTAAGAGACTATAAATATGAACAAGGAGATTTACAAAACAAAATTAAACCTATGTAAATAAAAGTACAATAATTCAAATCAAAAATTCAATTAGACACAGGTGAAGAGAGAATTACTGAGCTAAAAGATGGCTGGAAGAAATCTCTAGTGTGGATATACTAAGAATTAGAAAAGTCAGGAAATGTGGAGGATGCAGTAAAAAGATTGGACATGCAGGTAATCACAGTTCCATAGGGAAAAAATAAGAGATATTTATAATATTTGAAAGGATAATAGCTGAACGAATTCCAAGCCAGGTTGGATAAAAAGAAATCCACACCTAACAAATAGTGCAATTTTCAGTACACCACAGACAAAGAAATAAAAGCCAATTGCCTTCAAAAGGATGACAAACTGGGGAGACAGCTGATTTCTCAACAGCAATAATAATTCAAAAAAAAGCTGTAAGGCAGTAGAATGATATCTTCAATAAACTGAAAGAAAATAACAGTCCAATAAAATTTTATATCTTGTGGGAGGGAAAAAAATGGCTTTCAGGAATGAGGACAAAATAAGGTCATTTGCAGATAATGAAAAACTGAGAAAGTTTACTACCAACAGAACTTCACTAGAAGAAAATAGAATGGATATACTTCAGGCAGAAGGCAAGTAATTGCACATTGATGGCATGATATGGAGAAGAGCGATGGGCAAAGACACTGACAGAGATGAATCTAAACAAAATTAACTACAATGAAAGAATAATAATAATTTCTTGGGGGATTAAATGTTTTTAAAAAGATAGAGCTAAAATGCATAATATGTCATTGGGGAGGGGAATAATTAGGATTAAACTATTCTGACACCCTTATAGTGGGCAAGATTTTTAGAGAGTAGATATTCATATTAAAATTAATTTCTAGAATAAACATAAAGAGAACAGAAATAAGATGTACAGCAAACTAGCACAGGGGAAAATGGACTAGAACAAGCACATAATGGTAAATTCAAAGCAAGCAAGGAAGGAGGGAAAACAGAAAAATCAGAATAAATAGAAAGCACAAGTGAAGATGTTAGAAATAAATCCAGATATATCAATTAATACAATTTTTAAAGGGACTGGATATGTCAGTTTTGAAAAAATATATCAAATTGTATTTTTAGATCAAATTGGATTTTCTTTTTTAATCCAGCTACCTCTTTTTATAAGACACACACTCAATTATCTGGCTACAAAGAGGTTGCAAGTAAAAGGTTGAAAAATATGTATCAGGAAAATATTAAACAAAAAATAAACGAGGATATTTATTTGATAACAGATAACTAAAACTTAAGGCAAAAAATTAGTGGAAACAAGGTTACTATATAAAGCTACAAGTACGAGGATATACCTATTAACAGACCTTACAAATAGAACAAAAATGGACAGAACTACAGAAAGAAACAAAAATACTCACTATCATAGAGGGATATTTTAACAGGCTTCTTCCAGTAACTAACTGGCCATCCACTAAGAAAAGTTGACTCCAGGACAGTGGCAGGGGAAATACAAGATAAGTCATTGTGCCAAAAAACATGGAGGTGTTCAAGGAATGCTGGGGTTATGTCAAAAGAACACTGGGTTGCTTTGAAGGGGCTCCCATTGGCCAAATCTGGGACAATTGGAGCATTAAAAGAAAAAAATGATAGTAAAAGGGGCACCTGGGTGGGTCAGTCGGTGAAGTGTCTGCCTTTGGCTCAGGTCATGATCCCGGAGTCCTGGGATGCAGCCCCACATCGGGTTCCCTGCTCAGCAGGGAGCCTGCTTCTCCCTCTCCCTCTTCCCCTCCCGCTGCTTGTTCGCACGTGCACGTGCTCTCTCTCTCTCAAATAAATAAAAAATTTTAAAAATGATGGTAATGGATCACAACTCTTTGACTAAAATATGAATCTATTATATATATGAATTAGTAATTGATTAATCAGTAAAAGAGGAAGAGAGTCTCTCTCTTACAGTAGAATGTCAACTAACAAATCCCAAAGATCATGGGATTGGAAAATTGCTGTTTGGCAACCAAATAATAATAATGGATTCAGGCAAAAATTATCAACAGGTGCTAAATCTGGAGAGGTAGAGTCTGATAAGGAATAAAACATTTACGTTGGCTCAAAGTATCTCCACACAGGATATTTATTACTTACTTATTTTTCAAATATTTTGAAAGATTTTATTTATTTATTTGAGAGAGAGAGAGAGCGAGCACAAGCAGGGGGAGCTGCAGGCAGAGGGAGAAGCAGGCTCCCTGCTGAGCAAGGAGCCCGACGTGGGACTTGATCCCAGGATGCTGGAATCGACCTGAGCCGAAGGCAGACGCTCAACTGACTGAGCCACCCAGGTGTCCCTCTTACTTACTTATTAATCAAGAAATTCATCATACATATTAATTAAAAATACAGTGGAGAAACCTGACAAACATCATCTTAACCCAGTGGTTAACATCCCAGCGTTGGCACCCACCACCCACTAAACCTCCTGATGTGATGCTCGGGGAAGACACAGCGTCACTTCGGGGACATTCCTGCCAGAACTGCATCACCCAAATCAAACCGCGAGGAAACGTAAGGCAAACATAAACTGGGAGACACTGAACAAGTGAGAGGCTTGGACCCTTCAAGAATGTCAAGGTCAGAGAAAGAGGAGGAACGGGATGAAGGAAACCGAGAAGGTAGAGCCACCGGATGCAGGGTGTGATCCTGGGTTGGATCCCGATCCAGGAAGGACACTGTTGGGGCAGGAGATGCGCTCCGGAGGGTTTGCTGCTATAAATGCACCAGTGCTGATGTTCTGGTTTTGATTCACTGAACTTTGCGAATAGAAGCGTTGTCTCGCATGCAGGGAATACACCGAGGTGTGCAGGATGCTGATCAGCTTCCGCCCAGTACAGCCCCTGCCAATCGACAGGGAAAAATCCTTTCTGCCATTCTACAGCTATGGTAGCTGGACGTTCTCTTCTTCCTCCATTCTATTACCACGATGAACAGACCCCCCCTCCCAGTGCCGATGAATATGCTCACTGGAGAGCTGGGAGCTCAGTTGGACTTGCCAAACATCCAGGACCGATTGTGACAAGTGCTAAACTAGAAATAAGTGAGAGAGGCCAGTGGAAAACCTTGCAATGGAAATGATCCCCTAGAACAAAACCACTGAGGCCTCTCACTTTGCAAAATGCCCCACGCCTGAAATGGGTATTCTTCCCTCAGCCATCAGTCTGGGTCGAAATGAGCCTTCTTGCTTTAAAGGAAAGTAAGCTTTGTGCACTGCAACCTCCCAAACACTGGTTATAGTCCTAAAATTCTCCATCAGAAGGGAATCCCCACCAGTTCCTAGACAGCGTGGTGTGGTGGAGAGCAAAGATGCCAGGTTCCAAGGCCAGGTCACACGCTGCTCAGTTGGCTCCCTCCTCTAGAAAGTAGGGTTAATACTAGCGGCCTCAGAAGATCAGCTGTGGGGATCAAACACAGCAACAGGGGTAAAGCCCTCGGTCAGTTATACCTGTTTTTATTCTCATGTACTCATGCGGATACATTGCTATTTTTCCCACATCATTTGGGGGAGAAAAGATGTCTAAAGTGCTAAGGTTCGCATTCAGCCTGGTCTACTGTGTAATAAGCTATCAGTAAGAAAAAATTTAAAAAACAGGGTTCTTTTTTTTTTTTTTTTTAAGATTTTATTTATTTGCGAGAGAGAGAATGAGAGACAGAGAGCATGAGAGGGAGGAGGGTCAGAGGGAGAAGCAGACTCCCTGCCGAGCAGGGAGCCCGATGTGGGACTCGATCCCGGGACTCCAGGATCATGACCTGAGCCGAAGGCAGTCGCTTAACCAACTGAGCCACCCAGGCGCCCCTAAAAAACAGGGTTCTGAACAAAATAAATATCGATGGAATTTTTGTCACATTACTCATAGAAATGGCTTTGTGTGTTCCTGGGTTTTTTCTCTTTATTTTATGAATTATGCCTTCATTTGGCATCAAATAAATGTCCAGCAACACTGCTACCCTCACCTTGGGCAGGTGGACCGAGGGGCTTTCCTGTTACGCACGCACACCGCGCACCGCGCACCCCAGGGAGTCGTCGGGGAATGTGATGCGGGCAGGTGCCTCTGGGCAGAGAAGCTGGGGGCTGAGGACAGGTCAGAAGGGGGATACCCTTTTCACCTTATACCTTTCTCATCTTTGGAACTCTGTACTCCATGAATCTCAAACCTTTTTTAAAAAATAAGTCGAATTAATGTTTAATGACAAGGTTTTCATTTAACTAAACTCGAATCCTGACAGCTTGGAGCACACCTTCGCCACCCACTCATTTGAGTCATGAGTTTAGAAATCATACTTCATCGTTATCCAAACTTGAGTAGATGTATAATTTTTCAAATATTACATTACTGAGTTGGCAGGCAATGAAAGGAAAGGGTGAAGCGTAAGCACCAAATGTTACCGTGCATCTCAAAAAGAAAAGTAATGAATTCTTTTGAGACTTAGTGAGCACGTAGAAAATGATGTGAGGAAATAACAAGCCAAAGCAGCAGCTTTGGTAGGAGCCCAAGGTCTAATGGGGACCAGTTTAGCTATTTAGATACTGGCTTAGGATTTACCTTGATATAAAATCTGAAGTAAATCCACAAGTATTAGCCTTTCACACTGGAAGTGTTTATAACTGGGGAAGGATTACAGTGTAATTATAATGTCCGTGGATATAATTAAGATCTTCTCTAATTAGCTAACAATCTTGCTGGGGCTTGTAACAATTAGAGGGGCAAGATAATACAGGAATTTATCACAGATGTGCACACGCGTGTGTGCCTCAAGTCTTGGAATCAGCAAACTAACCAGACAAAAGACCAGAAGGAGAGAAAGGAGCATGCCCGAATGCCCAGCACCCATCAGAACCAGAGATGCAACGCCCAGCTCCCACTTGGGAGTGACCAGCAAGGAATACCACAGCCTGCAGGAGTGAAGGCTGCACGCCCCGGCCAGGGAGCAACACCCAGCCTCCCCAGATGCCTTTACTTGCTTACGAGGGAACCCCTGCCAACCCTGTCCCAGCTCAGCCAGGACCATCCCAGCTCAAGCCGCCCTCGTCTCTTGCTCAACCCCACCCAGATCTTCATAACTGTCTCCCTGCTTCTACCCCGGCCCCCGCAGTGCTCTCCTCACGGCATCCAGGGGCTCCTTTAACCAAAATCCCACCATATTCCTCCTCTTCTCCTCATCTGGCTTGGCTCCACATTTTCCTTAGCAGAAATTTGTCTTTAGATCTTTCTGACAGCCTCACCAGCCCTGTGTGATCTGGTCCCCTGCTTGGCCTCATCTCCTTCTGTTTCCCCCATACTTACTTCAAACCAGCCGCCCTGGCCTCCCTATATTACCTCTGACAGGCCTGGCGTGGAGCTGCCACAGGGCCTTTGCCCTGGTTCCTCCCCCTGCCTGGAATGCTGCTCTCCAAAATAGACACCGGGCTCAGTCCCTCACCTTCTTCTTGTGTTTACTCAAAGGCCACATTTTCAACCAGGCCAACCTGCTCATTCAAAACAACATTGCAGCTTCTGCCCCCACCTTCACACTCCTAATCCCCTTTATCCCTAAACCACTTTTCCTGTCTTCCCTCATCCTTACCACCTTCAAGTATTCTATATACTTTCCTTACTTACTAGGTGCTTTGTCTCTCCACCCTTGCTAACATATAAGCTCCCAAGAACAGAGAAAAAAATTTTTCCCCTGATGGACTCAGGTACTTGATCAGGGCCTAGAGCAAAGATGAGAGTTGATAAATATCGCATGATTCATAGATAGAAGTTGTGGCAGACCAGGAAATGTAAGTTGCCGTGAACTTTTACTCCCGAAAGTTTGTAACAAGGCAGAGTCTCATTATAAAATATCTGCTCAGCTGACTTTTTGCAAGAGGGGTAATGTACCTGGCCCATATATCAGGTATTCATTAGAGGGCCGGGGGAGGGGGGCCTCCCAGCCAGCGCAACACCAGCCAGAAAAAATCATTGTTGTGGGGACTCACCATCCTCCATCTCACAACAATAATGTGAAACTTTGTTTCATTTGTTTCATTCATTCCATTCATTGTTTGCTTGCAGTTTACAAAGAACATGCACGCTCATCCTCTCATTTGAGCCTCTGCATCCCCGTGAATTATGGATTAGTAATATTGTGCACGCTCCGCCCATGATAAAACTGATGTTTGGAGAGGCCTAAGGTCACCTAACGTGCAGAGGCTCGGGGAAAATGGAAATGCTGCTTTCGAAACTATCCCACACTGTGCACCTGCCTCTCTGAGGTGATTGACACACGAGAGACTATTAGTAGATTAACCATCCAGGGAACTTTTGCTGTATTTCTTTGCGTTCACATTTTTACATTTCACAATAGAATAGTGCAGATGCACGCACCCACACCACCCAAGTGTGCTATCTAGTGAACTACTTACTATGTGATGAACCTGTAACCACAGCCCAGGGCAAGAAACAGAGCTTGGCAGCCACCCCCCAAGTTCCCACGGGCGGCGCACCATCCCTGTGCATACCCTCCCTCGCACTGAAAGTGACCATTACCCCCGTTTCTGTAGTAAAATCTTTCTTACATTTCTTTACAGTTTACCATCCAGTGTGTACCCTTAGACACTACAGTTTAGGTTTTACCCATCTTTAGAAGCTTGGTAAATCTCTTTTTTCGTTTGTTTGTGTTTTTTTTTTTTAATTTTACATTATTATGTTATGTTAATCACCATACATTACATCATTAGTTTTTTTGTTTTGTTTTGTTTTGTTTTGTTTTTGTTTTTAAAGATTTTATTTATTTATTCATGAGAGACAGAGAGAGAGAGAGAGAGGCAGAGGGAGAAGCAGGCTCCCAAGGAGCAGGAAGCCCGATGCGGAACTCGATCCCAGGACCCTGAGATCATGACCTGAGCCGAAGGCAGACGCTTAACCATCTGAGCCACCCAGGCGCCCACATCATTAGTTTTTGATGTAGTGTTTCATGATTCATTGTTTGTTTATAACACCCAGTGCTCCATGCAGAGTGTGCCCTCTTTAATACCCATCACCAGGCTAACCCATCCCCCCACCCTCCTCCCCTCTAGAACCCTCAGTTTGTTTCTCAGAGTCCATAGTCTCTCATGGTTCGTCTCCCCCTCCAATTTCCCCCCCTTCATTCTTTCCTTCCTGCTATCTTCTTTTTTTTTTTTTAATAAAGGCTAAATCTCTTAATCGACAGTTTTCTCTGCCATTCTCTCTCCCTTAAAGTGTATCTACTGAAAAATTCAGAGCTCTCAATCTGCAGAGTGTCCCACAGTCTGGAGCACGCGTGTGCCCATGCGAGTACACACACACATGAAAAACACCTCTTGCATCCATGCTGATATGTTAAATTCAAATTCAGGACTCAAGGGTTTTTACTTAATCTCTTTTGTATGATGCTTGCATATCCCATCTTCCATCCCAAGAATCCAAATTCTCAAAACGGGATGAGAGAGTCAGAATATTCTATAATTACCCATTGGCTTTATTCCTTCTCATCCATACCATTGAGAATATTAACAATGACACCACCAGTAAGAATGGCTGAAAACGGCAAAAAATATCCCCCCTTTCCAAAGGCTGTGCTGTATCTCAGTGGTCAGAACTCAGGATGTTACAGAGCGTACTCTCCCTTTCAAATCTTCACTGAGCCTTTGTCCTTGGATCAGGTGGATGATTAATGTCCACCACCAGTGCCATGACCTGGCATTCTGGTCGTCTGAAAACCATCCTATAGTGGCTTTCCTCGGAAGGGCTCAAAGGAACAGTTGTCGTCGAAGCCTTTCCTGCTGATGACAGTGCAACAGGCCCTTAGTACTTGAGGCCAGTTTATTGGATGTAGAATCCTGTCTTTTCATTTTTTTCCCTGAAGCATATGACACGCTCCACTCCCATTCTCTTTGGACACAAAGCAATACGGTAAAAAAGTCTAATAATGCAGACTCTTCTTTCCCTGTTAAATCAAGTCTTCCCTCTGCCTGGTTGGTCCAAAGAGTTTCTTTCTTTTTCTTTCAAGTTCAATAATTGTATTAGAATATCTTGGGGTTGGTTGTTCTGTATTGATAGCCTCAACATCCATGGATTCCTTTGAATACATAGTTTCAAATATGTGTTTTTTAACCTCAAGCCATTTTTCTTGAGGTCTCGTTATTGCACTAAGCTGTAGCATCTTTTTCGCGGACTCCGGTTACCCATAGTTTGGATCCTCTTTGCTTGTCTTCAATGCTGGCCACATTATCTCTAACACTTTTGCTTTCTTCTTTTTCTTTTTTCATACAGAGATATAACTGACATAGAACATTGTATTAGTTTCAGGTACACAACATGATCATTCCATATATGTATATATTGAAAAGTGACCCCCACTGTAAGTCTAGTTAACATCTCATTTCTTTTTTATTTAAAAATATCCCTTTACTTTCCATTTCTCATAAGGCCTTGCTGTGCATTTCATTTGCTCTTAT
Source organism: Phoca vitulina (assembly GCF_004348235.1). Taxonomy (NCBI): domain Eukaryota; kingdom Metazoa; phylum Chordata; class Mammalia; order Carnivora; family Phocidae; genus Phoca; species Phoca vitulina. The sequence goes on along the minus strand of NW_022589704.1, from coordinate 6,034,311 downwards.
TTTTCTTCTAGCTCCATCTTCATAACCAAACAATTTTCCTTCTTATTTCTAATTCTTTCTTAAAGTATATTACCTCCTTCTGAGCTCTTCTCATTTATATCTTGTATCATTTCCTTAATATCTTTGATCTCATTTTGAAAAAGCACGTCAAAGTTTTGATCTGTTATTTTCAGTTTCTTCTTTTAAGTGTATGAGGATGGTATTCTGCTTTGTAATCTTTTTTTCTTACGGTAACTTTGTATGGAATTTGATCTTGATGCTTTTCCGTTGCTCACCTTTGTGGAAATTTATTTATCCTCAGTTTTCAGAATTGTTATTATAGAGTGTTAAAAGTGTATACGGGGGTTTCCTTTCTGGCTTTGTTTTCTCCCCCTGTGTTTATCTAAATGATCTTTTTTCTTCTTGCCTGTGTCCTTCTCTTGCTCAGTTTGGTTCTTCTCCAGCAGTTTCTAGTCTACATAGGAGACCCTAACCTGAAAGGGAACTCCCACTGGTCAGTTCCAAGTGTTCACAAAGACTAGCCTAGCCCTACCAAGGCTCAAGCATTTATCACTATTACAGTGGGGGGAAATGTTCTAATTTAATCTGCTCTTCTCAAATTGGCCCACCATGCTTTCCAGTGAATATCTGGGAGCTATTCCATGGGTTCTCCTTGTCTAAAGTCCATTGGGCACCCTGTTCCCTCACTCTGCTTCATCGCCCCCAGATGCTGATAATACCTAGATCTTGTAGCTACTGGTAATATGTGCCCTCTGACTGAAATTTGGAGATTATAGGACTACCTTTCAGTTAACTTTGTTGGAAATGTTGTCTATCCACTTTGGCTTTACTATCCCGATACTCTGTTTATATATGTGGGGTTTTAGAAGATCTAAAAACTGCCCTGTCACTATTCTGCCAACTTTCAAGAATCCATTTGCTTTTTAAAAAGATGAGCATTTCACCAAATTAGAAATGGTAGGATGCGTTATGTTATGTTATGTTATGTTATGTTATGTTATGTTATGTTACGTTACATTACGTTATGTTGTTATGTTATATGATATTACATTCTCTTATATATACACATGCATTCATTATATTCTCAGGGACACTTCTGTTTCCCTAAATCAAGGGCAGCACTTCCCAGCACTAATGGGCATATAATCCAGCTAGAAATCCAGTGCGGTTCTGGTCCAGTGTGTCTGGGATAGGACCAGAGATTCCACATCCCTACCAGCTCCCAGGTCATGTCACACTGGTGGTCCACAGACCACAACTAGGGTAGTGAAGGTCTGGGTGTCAGCAAATTGTCACCACATTTCTGGAAGATTAGCGACACATGGTTCTGATGAAGGGTCGCTCTCAGTATGTCCCCAAAATAGGTGCTGCTCTTGGAAGAGTTTTAATAATAAAAGAAACTGAAATCCAATACAGACATCTCTGAGGCTAGTATTATGTCACACAATCTCACACTTTCTCATTTAATCCATACTATTCTCATTTTTATAAATGATAAGATGATTATCAGATAAATTTGCATTTGGGCTGGAATTGGGATGCAAACCTGAATTTTTTACTCCAAACTCCTGTCTCCTTCTGCTGCATCATGCTGCACCTTGCACATAATTTCCCATTCTGGACTTTGTCATCTTGACCTGATTTTTAACAATTGCTCTCCACTTGTTGCAACATGTACATCAGTTTGGGGGTATTGCTTAATAAATTCAGTTTAATCTTGCTCAGAGCAACACAGCCTGATTACCATGGCTTCTATTTAGAAAGTGAGAAAACCGAGATCTGACATGAGACTATCATTCCTTCGTTAAATGACTATTCTCAAGGTGTCATCGTGATGCTTCTCACGACTTTACGCTGAAGTCAAGTTCATAAAACACAGCAGGCCTACAGGTTTGATTGATTCCAACACCATCTAGATTCATGTTAAATAAATAATGTTAATTGTCTCTGCAAAGAATTTAGGAATGCACAGAGAATAGCACCGTTTTATAATTGGAGAAAAAGGGGAAACATGCCAGTTTTATGAAATACAAAATTAATGATTAAATAAATTAACAGAGAGTCATAAGATTCCAGAAATAACTTGTAGCAGATGGAGGCCCTCCTCAGAGCTCACTACTTTAGAGCTGTGGTTTCTTTGACAGAAGCAAGGTTGCGCCTCATTCACTGCAGAACGTTGGCCCCTGTTCCTGCATGGGAGAGCCAACTCCCTGCAGAGTGTCTGCTTGCATGCACGTCTCCAGCCCACCCTCTGGATCTGGGACAAGCACTCTGGTGATTCTGGTCCTCAGCCAGAGTAAGAAATCACTGTTAGCAGGCTCCCCATGGAGGACGCCCTTTAGGACACCAGGCTGTGGGAAGCAAGCATGGCTGGCTGGCATGGCCATACCCCAGTGGATTGTGACCAAAATGCAACTTTCCTTGCATCTCCCACCTTCCCATCCCACCTTTGCTCAGCAGAAGTGTGTTTGTTCGCCCCTGGCTGCAGACTCCAGCAGGCCAGTATGCTTCCTTTCACTCACGTATCATCTATATTCCTGTTTTACAGCCATTACAGTTTTCTCGCACAGATATTGGAATGATGAATTCTAGGAACTCACATTTTGAGATAAGCCATGTGTCTGTTCACCAGGGGTGCTGCAACAAAGCACCACCAAAAAAGATGGGTGATATGCACAGCAGGCATTGATTGTCTCACTGTTCTGGAGGCTACAAGTCTGAAATCAAGATCTAGGCAGGGTTGGTTCCTTCATAGGTCCATGAAGGAAGGAGCTGTTCCCAGCCTCTCTCCTTGGCTTGTAGATGGACAGCCCTCTGCCCTCCTCCCACCCTGGCCCCCGCATGGAGTCCCTCTATGCCTCTTGGTCTCTGTGTCCAAATTTTCCTCTTACTAAGGACACCAGTCATATTGAATTAGCATTCTCCTGCACAATGACCTCATTTTAATTTGATCATCAGCAAAGACCTTATTTCAAAATAAGGTCACATTTGCAGGAACTGGGAGTTAGGACTTCAACATCTTTGGGGAAAACCCAATTCAACTGTAACAACCCACGAGGCCATTGCACTTGAGAAGATCATCGAGATTATGAGTATGTTACAGACTTTAGAAAATGTGGGCTAGAAGCCATTTAAATGAGTCCGATTGATTCGGATGTACTTTCAGTTCATTGCATAATTGCACTATCTTGCTGCTGGTTCCTGCTCCAAGGGCTCCTGTTGACAAGTTTATGACGATCCCCCTTTGTTCACTAAGTGATGAGTTTGGAAATACCTCTTACCCAGAACAAGGAAATATTCTTTACCCCAGACATGCTATCTTGCAAGCACTGTAGGACACGTTGTTATTAGGAAGACTAATTAATGTGGAACATGTCAATTGGCACAAAGTCAGTGTTTGGCAGGTGAATCAGGTAAATGCCCAATCTTTTAACTGTCCATCTGGATGAAGTTCTTGGCCTGGGGTTTGGCTCCTGGTGAGTGAAACTGGGAGGAACAGCCCCCGCTGCCGCCCCTCTTCGGGTGCCCTGTGCCTCCTGCCCCTGCCCCTGCTCAGTGCCCCAGGGACCCAGCAGATTCTTGCTCTCCATCCATAGAACCCCTGCGTGCTGACTTTTACAGCCCATCTTGAGTGGTGCGAGACCTCCTGCCCCTGTGAGGTCTGCAGATGATCTGAAGGGCATCACAGGCCCCCTGAGGGTCAACAGAGAAGGAGTCAGGGCAGCCCCTGTGGTTCCTAGCTTGCACACAGCTGCAGAAAGGCAGAAATACTTCTCAGAGATATTGAAGCAGAGAGCCATTCTGGGTGTTTCTATCAACTGCATATATTTTATGCACCTTACCAGCTTTCCCAACAAACAACTTCCTCTTCCTCCTCCTGTGTGCTCCCCAATTCAGTAACAGAAGACCATCGACCACACACCCAAGCCAGCCATGCTAGACGCCTTCTTCTCTACTCGCCCCGATCACCCACCGCGTCCGAGGTGCTGGCCCTCTGACCACCCCACCTCTCTGCTAGAGCCCCCACTGCCTTCACTCAGCCCTTGATCCACGCCTCCTGAACGACTGCGGTAGCCTTTTGCCATGTACCCGAGTCCAATCAAGAACTGGCCACCCCAAGAAGAATGAAGGGGGGGAAATCGGAGGGGGAGAAGAACCATGAGAGACGATGGACTCTGAAAAACAAACTGAGGGTTCTAGAGGGGAGGGGGTTGGGAGGATGGGTTAGCCTGGTGATGGGTATTGAGGAGGGCACGTTCTGCATGGAGCACTGGGTGTTATGCACAAACAATGAATCATGGAACACTATATCTAAAACTAATGATGTAATGTATGGGGATTAACATAACAATAAAAAAATTAAAAAAAAAAAAAAAAAGAACTGGCCACCCCAAAATGTATCTCTTTGGCATGGGGATTACTTCAGGCTGGTTATCTTTCAGAAACTGCAGACATAAATGAAGCTCTGAAAATTGAGTGGATGGTTACCCTTTTGTAAGAGACAATATTTATAAAGGAAATCTCCACTCGTAAGGGGGTCTCCCGGCTACACCAGGAAGAGGGGGTGCCTCACTCTCTAGAAACTCTTATCAGTGGGGAAGGCAAGGACTTACATCTGCACAACAGCCTTAACCTTGTTTACTGGGCTTTTCCCCGTCACCCCCATATCTTCTTTGGTCTTGAGCTAAAGATGGTATTTCAGGGGATGATGGTTTGGGCCACTTCGGGGAGTCACTCAGCTCTCCTGGGGCCTCCCATGGATACAGGAGGCAAATGTGTTCTTAAATTTTTGTTCATGTTTCCCCTGCCAATCTGTCTTATATCCTTAATTAGTAGACCATACAAAGAACCCAGAAGAAAAGAAGGGAATGTTTTTCTGCCCCTACCCTGACTACCTCCTTTCTTCTTCCAGCAGGAGCAAGTCTTTGGATGGGGCTTTGGACAGGACGGGTAAGCCAGGAGTCCAAATCAGGGGGTCAGCAGGCTGCCACTCTCTCTGAAGTTTCCAGGGAAGGATCCTTCCTTGCTTCTCCTAGCTGCTGGTGGCCCCAGGCATTCCTCGGCTTGTGGCAAGATCATTCCAATCCCCGCTCCTGCTTCATATGGCCTTCTTCTTTGTGTGTTTGTCTTCACATGGTTGTGTGTGTGTGTTTAACACACTTGGATTAAGGGCCCATCCTACTCCAGCATGACCTCATCTTAACTAATTATACCTGCAGTGACCTTGCTTCCAAATCAGGTCATATTCTAAGGGACAGGTAGTTAGGACTTGGACATATCTCGGACTATGGGTTGGATGATTCAAACCATAACAGACAGTACACTCATTTTTTAAACCTTTTAGTGACAATAGTAAAGTCAATATTAGAGCAAATGTCACCCAGATCAGACACGGGAACCATCCTATTCCTGCCCCAAGCCACTCATTGGAACAGCAGTGGAGACTCACAGGGGAAGCCGAGCAAGCCAAGGACATGAAAATCCTCAGATATGGTCCCTGGAAGCATCTTGGGAGCTATCGGAGGGCTTACGATCCTGCCTCTCGCTTCTGGGTCTCTAAGAGGAGCTCAATATGAGTCAATACAACATAAATCTCTGCACAACATCACTCAAGTCCTCTTGTTCTCTCTCCAGTTTACACAAAACCGATTCAAAAGTTTGGCTGAATCTCTTCCCTCTGAATGAACCGCACTGTGGAAGGCCGAGCTGTGTGTTGGCACGCAGTCACGCGGGGTGGTGGGGGCCGCCACGTGGATCTGCAGACACATTTCTACCCTCACTTGTTTTTTCCCATAATGAAGCCAGCTCCCTGGGTTGCAGAGGGGGTCACAGCCCTAGGACCACCGAAGCCATCACGAGACCGGCCCCAGCGCCGGGTCCAGGATTGAGGTATATACCCCGTCAGTACCGTCGGTAGCCGTCCCCTGGCGCTGCCCGGCTGGAGGGCTGAGAAGTGGGCTCTCACCATCTTCCTGCCCCAAAGAGAAGATGCTTCTGCAGTGAGAACAGGTGAAACCAGGCAGGGACATGTGGGGTCAGAGACGAGAGCGTCTGTGAGCAGCCCAGGCAGAACTGAGGTCCCTTCACTGCCACCCCCACTAGTTCTTCAGGCCTGTCTGCTCTCATGGTGCCGCATTCTCACCCCTGAGACCCTAAACCTATCTGTACATCAGTTCTGATGGAATCCCTGGCTCGTCGCTCCTGCCCAGGGGACTTGCCCGGGTAGAGCTGGCCCTATGGGGGACACTGCCCCAGCCCGAGTCCTGGCCGCCTTCTGCTCTGGATGCCCCCCCGCCCCCGACCACACTCCACCACCTCCATCACCGGCCCCACGAAACGCAGGAACCACAAATACTTTAGGCATAATACGTTTACATTAATTTAAAATTAATTAACAATAATTCTGCTCATCTCCTTAGAATTCAGTTAATTAATTAGGTAGGCCATGACTTTATTTTTATTTTTTTTTTTAAGCTAAGAGAAGACTGAACAAGGCTCTTTTCTTTCTCCCACTTGAAAGTCTCCGGAGATTCCCTGTCCCTCCAATCAAGGCGGACGTTTCCCGAAGGTCCTTTGCTGGATAGAAGTATTTTAGGCCTCACAGAGGACTTTAGATGTAACTGCCTGAAAAGAGCTGAGCTGCTGGCTGGGAACCCGAACACTGATTAGAGAGAGAGAGAGAGAGAGAGACACGCTTGGCCACTTCCCAGAGCCGCCAGCTGAAGGGGACCACGACCCTTCCCACAGCCTCCCTGAGGCCCTGACCGGCTACAACTGCTCAGAGCACAGTCAGCCTTTGTGGAAACCAGAGAACAAGCGAGTCAAAGGGGCAGGGGATTAGAGCCAGTGTGTCAGTGGGTGTGCGTGGCGGCCTCAGTGGGGGACGGCCGAGTCCCCTTTCTCCGCCCAACCTGCACGTCTGCAGCACAGAAACCACCTCCGTAAAGGGAGCAACAATTTGACGACAGCACAGAGCTCCCCGACACACGTGCTGCTGCTAACCCAGCTTCTACCCCGTGTGGCCCCTGCGCCCACTCCACGCTCGCATCCACTCAATCCCGTGGATGCACACCCCATTCCCACACAAAGAAGCCCACGTCCTTGAAGCTAAGCCACTTCACCGGCTGGTGAGTGATGGAGCTGGGGGTCAAGGTCAGGCCTTCCTGGTAGAGCAGCTTCCCAAAGGGATCACCCCCTAATCTGGGAACCCGACTTTGAGATGGGTGTCTTTAATCATGTGGAGTTGCTGGATGGCCCTACAATGGGGATGGTTCTCCCAGGGGAGAGAGGGGAGATTTTGCTCTCCAGGGGACACTTGGCAATGTGGAGATATTTTGGGTTGTCACAACCTGAGGTGGGGGGAGTTTGCTCCTGGCATCTAGTGGGTAATGCTCAGAGATGCTGGTACGTATTCTACAATGCACAGGACAGCCCCTGGAGCAAAGAATTATCCAGCCCCGAATGTCCATTGCACTGAGGTTGAAAAACCTGGCCTAAAACATCTTTCCAAAACAAAGTCCCTACTGGTATCCTGAATTAGCCAAAAACATGGTTAAGGAAGAGCACAGACTGCTCTCGCTAATTACTCATTCATTTAACCAGTGTTAACCGAGTACCAACTTGCCAAGCATTCGTCTAACTGCTGGGGATTTAGTAATGAACCAGACAGACAAGGTCCTGCTCACCTGAAGCAGAGAGTAAAAAGGTGGGCTGACGTGGAAGACAGAAACAAAACTAATAAACACATTTTTTTTAGATTTTATTTATTTATTTGTCAGAGAGAGCACAAGCAGGGGGAGCGGCAGGCAGAGGAAGAAGCAGGCTCCCCGCTGAGCAGGGAGACCGATGCGGGACCCGATCCCAGGACCCTGGGATCATGACCTGAGCTGAAGGCAGACGCTTAACTGACTGAGCCACCCAGGCATCCCTAAACACATTTTTTAAATGCCAGAGTCAGATAAGGGCTAATCAGAGAATTGCAACAAAGTAGTGTAATAGAGAGGAATGAGATGTCTGATTTCCATCTGGTAGCTCCAGTGGCCCCCTGCAGAAGTGACATTTAAGCTGAGGTCCAAACCACAAGAAGGAGCCAGCCACTGACAAATCAGGAGAGAGAGAGCTTTCTAGGCGAGGGGAGAAGACTGTAAAGATTCAAGGCAGGAAGGGGCTTGATGTGTCTGAGGAACAGACAAAAGGCCCGGGTGGGAAAGGAAGAAGGGAAGGAGGTGGTGGGGACAAAACCTGCAGGGCTCTTGCAGCCAGCAAGAGGCAAGGGGCTTCGATTTCCACCAAGGTACAAGGGAATTATTGGCTGTAGGTTTTAAGGAAAGAGAGTGATGGGCTCTGGTCTGTTTCCAAAAACCGTCTGCTGATGAAGGAGAACAGAGCATAGATGGGCATTAACAGGATCAGAGATATCTATTGAGATGGTTACCAGGTAATCCGGGGGGGAGTGGGGTGGGGCTTAGATAGCATGACAATGGGGTAAAGACAAGTGCACAGACAGGGGGCGTATTTCAGATTTGGGGTTGCTTATGGAGGGAGGGGTAAGGGCAGGTCTCGAATCCAGCATATCTCTTAAGTTTGGCTTGAGCAAAGGGGAGCTGGAAGAGAAGAAGGAAATTGAGGTGGGGCGTGCAGTTAAAACTGAGTGGTTGGTTCTGGCCAATTCAGTTTCAGATGCACATGTGACCTCCAGTGGAGCTGGCAGCTGGCAGCTGGATCTGTCGCCAGACTCGAGTTCCCAGAACAGTGGGACTGTAGAGAAGAACCTAGGAGATTCTCAGAAGTTACTTAAATGGATCCTCTTCTGCATTTGGTTTTCGCTGCTAAATGGGGCACCAATGGGGGGAAACAGCTGCCATGAAGTAAGCCAGTAAAGCCCCCACGCCTGCCACTGAGTTCTTTCTAAGCATAGCAGCTGACTCCCTTCCTCTCCCTATGAACGTGTGCAAATGCCCTCTGGAAGCACCCAGCACTGGGCTCTGATGTCCAGTAAGTGAGCAGGAGAACAGGAATAGTGAGTAGGGGCTGGAGAGGAACAGGGTCATGGGGAGAAAGGACAAGAGCAGATGTCACCCAATGCTGGGACCTCCGTGCACACACTTTGACCTTGCAATGGACTCACCCTGGAGGAGAATGGATAGTCCTTCAGCGCCCTTGAGGGGAGAGGGAACACAGTGACTTGCAGTTCCCGGAAATTTGCAAATGTGCCTGGAATTATGGAAATGTACCTGATCTTTCTTGAGGAAGTAGCTCCCCTGACCTTGTAAGAAAGCCTGACAATGCCGTGGCTGGATCCTGAGGCACCACCAACCCGCAGTGATGGCCGCCAAACATCCCACCAGATCTCCTGCCCCTCACACAGGACAAAAGATGCAAAGGATGGCTCTCACTACCAAGGACTAATTTCTTATAGTTAACGACCTTTTAGAAAAGAAACAGCTCAGTTTAATACAATGACTTACTCTAATACAATGGCTCCTGAATTCTTGGGGGAAGTAGTTAGGCCTATTTCTGCTTCAAGGACAAGAAGCCGAGGTCAGAAATGGAAGGGGACAAGACCAAAAAGGAACATTTCCTGACTGCCCAATACATACCAAGCAGGCTTGGTGAAGCAAGATGTACTCCCTTGCTGACATTTCACAGCAAACCTTCCAGGTGGGCGTCAGTTTTTGAGAACAGAGATTCAGAGAGGTTGAATAACTTGCTTGAGTCACTTAAAAATAATGGAAGGAAGACCCCACCACTCTGGAGTCTTCAAAACCACCTGGGGCCACTCTACTGCTGTCCCTGTGGTTCTAGCAAGCTGACACATTGGCCTTGATTACTTGGCAAGGCCCTGTTTTGAGAGCTGTGACTGAGGACCTTCCGTTCTCTAGAGAAATTTCTGGTAACCAATCACAACCACTCTTGGCGCACAAATCAATAGTCGCCAGAGAGTCATGGATGTTTGGCTCGGTGACGGCCCCATCTCTGCAAGATCACTTGGGGTGTCAGAGTGTTAGGGCTCCCTTGTTCTTATCACATCCCATCAACCAGCCAGCTCTGCTCCCATCCAAATGCCTCATCTTGACCTGACAATATCTAGATTACAAGTCTTGGAAGATTTAAATAACCTAATTAACTTTGCTATTTGCCCTTTGGGTTGGGAGTTTCCATTTTTAGCAAAGTAGAAGGTGATTATTTAAATTGGTCAACTCTCTGCAACCCAAGGCAAATGGAGGGGAAATAAATTCACTATCACTGACAAGACGGAGAAAACGGTCAAGAACATTTCACTCTACTAAAGACCAGGGATCGACTCTCATCTACATAAAGTGGAAAAGCATACTTACTCTTGGTTCTGAACCAATGCAAAGCATTTTCTATTGTATTTATGAAGTTTTGTCCAGTGAATCTCATTGTAAGATGCATGTTTTTATTTCATTTAACAAACGCATCTGTGCCAGATACTATTGTATGGGATTTACGAGTATTATCTAAATTGTCCTCTTACTAACAAGTTAAGGTAGGTACTTCTGCTATTTACATATTGTAGATGAGGAAACCCAGGCAGAGAACCACCCAAGTTTAGCAGCAATCAGGTGGCATTGCCAGGATCCAAACTCAAGCTCCACTCTGCTACATCTAAAATGGAGAAGAAAGAAAAGACAATAACAAAAAAAGAAGTCCTTATTTTTAAATAAATTTCGAAGAACCATTCTCTGATGGGCATTCCAGTATCTTTCATTCTTCTCTCTGCACCGCATGCTCCTTAAACGTGTAACTCTGCCCTCGGGGCTAACTGTCACCAAGTCCTCATCTTTGGTTCTGAAAAATATCCTGTTGCCTATGAATAAACAGATCCCTTTTCAGATTAAGTTATTATTCATAACACACAGAACAAAATGGATCTGTTTGATCATTGGCTAATAGTATCTCTGTTAAGATGTTGGAGTGACAAAATCATATCTGATCGATGAAAACAATAGGTGCAAGGATAGGTTGTGATAAATTACTGCATTAGAAGACAGACTCCTTTTTTATTCTGAGACCTCTGAAGAGTATCAAGAGTAGATTAAATGCATTCCTTTAGGAGAAAGGTAGGATATCAGAAAATTCTGCTTTTTTGGTATTTATTGGAATGGAGGTAGAGAAAGTCCTCTACATTAAGAATGTTTCTCTTGAGTCATTAGTATCCATTTATCATACAGTCTCTCATATCTGAAGCCGTGGATTGTGCATTTTACCATGATGTGACATATTGATTTCCTCCCCCTCTGTAAGTATTCTCCCTTCCCTGCTTACTCAGCCTGGATCCCACTGTTTAGCAGATATATTACCATTTTATTAAAACTCCCATTGCCTGTATCCCATCCTTCTGTCATACTCCCAGCAAAATCCATATCCTAGTCTAGAGCCACAGTCTGCCAACTTAGTACCTTTATCTCATTTCCTAAATGTCCTAAATTGGAGATTCAGGCCACAAGCAGTACATGGTCTCCAGCTGAGGCTGAACCCGAGTGCTCTTCTCAATTCTTTTGCTTGTTCTTGCTTATGTACTGTGGTGAGCAAACTGATAGCCCCCAAAGATGTCCAGTCCTGATCCCTAAAACGAGGAATATACTCCCTGACATAGCAAAAGGGACTTTGCAGATGTGATGAAGTTAAGGAACCAGAGATGGTGAGATTATCCTGGATTATCTGTGTGCTGTTGTAATCATAATGGTTCTAATGAGAGGGAGGTTGGAGGGTCAGAGGCAGAAAAGGAGATGTGATGATGGAAGCAAGGATCAGAGAGAGAGAAATTAGAAGATGCTACACTGCTGGCTTGGAAGTTGGGGCATGGGCATTGAGCAAAGGTCTGGGGGTGATCCCTAGAAGCTAGAAAACACTAGAATACAGATGCTCCCCTAGAGCATCCAAAAGAAACAGAACCTCACTGACACCTTGATTTTAGCCCAGCAAGACCTGTTTTAGACTTCTCATCTCCAGAGCTGTAAGAGTAAATTTGTGTTGTTAAACCCACTAAGTTTATTGTAATTTGTTGTAGCAACAGTAGGAAACTAATACACTTATTCCTCCCATTCCTCCAGAAAATACACCAAAACATCACCTCTCTCTTCACCAGCTCTAGAGTTTTGTGTACTTCTCAGTGGACCACCCCACCTACTATTACACACACACAAAATATTAAGTTAGAGATTCCTTCATCAGCTAGTCACAGATCCCCCTACCTCCATATATGTACACACAAACACACCTGTTCTCTACCCTGTGTCTTGTAAAGAACCCTAAATTTGTTCCATTGGTCTTTCTTTATAATCTTTTTGTTTTTTATTTTATCAATTCTGCTTGTATTTTTATTAGCTCTTTCCTTCTGCTATTTTGGGGGTTAATTTACTTAACTTTCCGATTTCTTACATTTCTTAAAGTGGAAACATGGATTATTCATTTGAGAGCTTTCTTCTAATACAAGCTCTTACAGCTATCAGTTTTCCCCTAAGCACAGCTTTAGCTGCATCCCATAAATCTTGAAATTTTGTGTCTTCATTTTCATTCAATTCAAAATATTTCCTAATACAATTTATGACTTCCATTTTGACTCATGGTTGTTTAGATGCTTTTGGTTTGATCTGCAAATACTTGAGGTTTTCCCGGATACTTTCTGTTATTATTTCTAGCTTGATTACATTATGATCAGAGAAATTCTTCTTTTTCATGCCAATTTCTTTCTCTCTGACAATAAATGTGCTCATGCCTTACCCATTCTTAATAAAAAACTTATCCTTTGATCCTACTTTGCCATACCTATTATTCTCTAACTTTGATTTTCCCTTCTTTTATTCCCTCTCACTCACTTCTGAACACTCCAGTGTTTTTGGTTTCCTCCTCCTTTCCCACACCGGGGCTTCAGGACTCCCATTTGTTCCATAAGCCTCTATAGCCTTCTAAGAATTGTTCTTTTTTGTTTAAAATATCCAGAGTTCATTTCATTTGCTTCTAACCAAGAATCCTAACTCATGTAGCTTAAAACCACCCAAAATGTGCCCCTCGGTCACACCGTATCATAAATCCTCTCCCAGTTTCAACATCTCATCACCATAGCAACCACATCTTGTGATATGTAGCAGCATACAGAGAGGTGTAGTGTTACAGCAGCCAAGTGGGAAGAGCATTTCAAGAAGAAGGAGGTAATAGATTGGGGCACATTCTGTTGAGAGGCCAAGTAAGGTAGGTGGAAGGGAGCCAGTGACATGGTCCTCATGGGCCATGGGTGTAGGAGCCTTAGATGGAGGATGAGAAGTTGTAGTGCAAAGCTCGGTAAAGAAGAGAACTGGGGAAGGGAAGTATGAGACACCATGTACTAGGTGGGCAGTGAAGTGAAGCTGTCTGGGAGAACTTAAGACACGGAGGACACATCCTTGGTTGGGTTTTTAACCCCCAAACACTTGTTCTTGGGAATGGATGAGGCCCATCCCAGTCTGCAATACTCTTGAACCAGGCAGGCTCTGGACCAACCATCAAATTGGCGCTCTTACCATGAGGTTCCTCACACACTCAGCTCTGTGCACAAGCCTGGGACATCTTCACAACAGTTGCAGACACTAGTCAGTGAGGTGTCATTCATGAAGGTGCCAGGCTTCTCAATCACGCCATCAGCAAGCTCTCCAAAATACACTTCAAAGAGCAAATTTTCCAAGGTCTCATTGAATTTCTCTGAGAACCCAACAGAGCATCTATCAGTGAGAGGATAGTGCAGGGCTTCCGGGAGACTCACCTTCTCTCATTGGGCCTGACCCAAAAAGCCAGGCTATACTTCAAATCACTTCATTCATACCAAAGTGGTCAGAGCTCAAAACTATCTGGGTTTGAACTCTGTAACCTTTGACAAATTATCGAACCCCTCTGTGCCTCAGTTTCCTCATTTGTAAAATGAGTTTACCAATGGGGCCATGAAGGATTGAGTTAATATGTATAAGACTTCACACTTCATAAGCACCATATCAAAAAGTAGAGCTACATCCCAGTGACTGACCCACTGAGGAGCCCTAGGACCTGGCCAACATTCAGCAGGAGAAAGTTCCCAAGGTGTCCTTGCAGGCATGGGAGTGTGTGTACAGACATGGGGTGCACATGCAGGCTTGGGGGTGCACGCGAGGGTGTGGGGGTGTGCATGCAGGCATGGGGATGCATGTGCAAAAGTGGGGGTGTGTGTGCGGGTGTGGGGGTGCACATGCAACTGTGGGAATGTGTGTGCAGGTATGAGGGCAGCCAAGGAGAAAGGGATGGAAGAAGGAGCTGGGAGGCAAAGACAGGGTGGAAGGGGGAGGAGGAGGGGGAGAAAGAAGGAAATCCAGCATGTCTTGCATATTTTACAAAAATAAATCCTTTTAGTAACCCTTCAATGAGTTCAGGAGTCACTTCTCAGTGTGTCTTCCCGTGTGTATTCCCTCATCCAGCCCGGGTCTGGGTTTCAGTGAACTCAAGCTAAAGCTTGATATTGTATTCCCGCCCTGGCCTTCATGGGACTGAGAACAGGCTAGCGAGTTGTGAAGAAGGTGAAATGAAGAAGCAGGACACAAAGCTGGACTCTAACAGGAAGGAAGGCCCCACCGGAGACTTAGGATGCTAATTATACCGTGCAAGTGATCCTTTGAAGCTTCTCTCCTTCTGATCCTTCTGATCCTTCTGTTTATTCAAATGATATCCCATAACAAAGCAAAGAGTATGAACTACAAAAAAGTATAACCCTAGGGTTGCCGTAATCCCACAGGAGCTGGGCTACAGAGGATCCCAATTTGGAATGAGGTCAGGAAAGGAGGGAGAGAATTTCCTTCTCCTCTCTCGTGTGGGGACCACGACTCCCGGAGAAGCCTGGCCACACCTCTTCCGAGTACAAGCAGCTCACTCTCTTTCCCAGGATTGCCCCCAGAAAGGGTTTGTACGTGACTTTCAGATGCTTTCAGTTAATAAGACAGCAAGAAAGGCCCTTATTCTGATGGTCTGTCTTGCCTGTTGGGAGCAGAGAGCATCTGGCTGACAATGTAACCTGATCCCAAGGCCCAACCAGCCAGGCAGTGGAAATGCAATCAGGCTGACAGCAAAGCGAGGCTGACAGGCCTCCCCCTCTTCTGATGGAGGATCCGAGTCCTCCCAAACTTCCCACTTAGTTCCCGCAGCCCCTGGGTGTCCACTGTGCTCAGGCTGTTGCTGCCGCCCGCCCCCCCCCCCCCCCCCGGGGGTCGTCCTGCAGGGTCTGGCACCAGGCTGGTCCAGGTGAGAACACTGACCCTGGTCGGTTCCCCATCCCAGGATGCCCAGCTCCTCCTGAGGTCCCGGCACAGTGCATCACCGCCCCCCCGCCCCCACTACGACTCCTGGGGGAGTGTCCTGGGATCCTGGTCTCCCCCAGCCCCTCAGTTGCTCTGCTCCTGCGTCCGGGAAGCAGCACCTGCTGTGTTATCCCTCAAGGCCCAGATGTGGTCCGTGGGACTGAGCTGGGGAACAGAACGGACCCCATGTTGCCCCCTCCACACCCTGTCCCCACACAGGCTGCCACTTACCCCTTGTCCTGTCCTTCCCCCTTTCAGACCAACCCGTGGGAAATAGCAGTCTGGGCCTCGGCCACACCAGCACCTCAGACACCCCATGGCTGGGCCCTTCTTAGGCTGTGGCCAGACGTCTGGTCCAAGGAGTGAAAGGAGTTGTTAGTGTGGGTGAGGGGACAACAGAGGCCCAAGTCAGAAGACCCTGTCCAGCTTCCTCAGCAGTGACCTCTGGACAGCCCTGTGACCTTGAACTCAAAGAGGTCACCAAAGGCTGGTCAAAACACCTGTCCTGCCTCCTCGGGGGTGGCATAAGGAGCAGATAATAGACGAGCAAATAACTCGGAGATCACAATGTGTTACACACATGCTCACTACTGTCATGATTAATAATGACACTGACAATAATGAATAATGTGACTAGTAATGGATCAGAACACTCTGCAGAAACCTCATTGGATGAACTTATTCCCTCTGTTTTACCCGAAGAAGAAAACCACCATGTTCCCAAGACGTCTCTAGGACTCAGAGAGCACCGTTCCTCACACGTCCCCCTCCTGACTCCCCAGGACAGGATCAACAATGGGGCGGGGCTGGCCAGGGTGTGCTGGTTCTGACAGGCTGGTAGAACGGGGTGGCACTTTGTTCGGGGAGGAGGGCGCTCTTTTGGTAAAAGTACATTAGTGCAATCCGCACTTGCATTAGTTTGGGGAGGCTGCCGGAACAAAATACCCGACACCAGGCGGCTAAAATAACGCATTCATTTCCTCTCGGTCCTGGAGGCTGGAAGCCCGAGACCGAGGTGTCCGCAGGGCTGGTTCCCTCTGAGGCCTCTTTGCTCGGTGTGTAGACAGCCGGCCTCACATGGTCACAAGGTTTTCCCTCGGTGTGTTTTTGTCCCCATCTCCTCTTCTGATGAGGACATTAGTCCTATTGGATGAAGGTCCACTCCAATGACCTCACTTAACTTGAATTACCTCTTTAGAGACCTAGTCTCCAAATACAATCACATTCTGAGGCTCTGGAAGCCAGGGGAGGGGGGACACGATTCAGCTCATTATAATCATTATTATTTAATCTTTCCACAAGGCAGTAAAAAAACATTCTTAAAGATAAGGAAGCTGAGGACCACAAAAGTTCATTAACTGCCTGGGGGCCTTTGGACCCCGTGGCCACCTACAGGCCCTGGGCAAGGACACCATAGCTATGCCATGATCCAGGTCTCCAGGGGGACGCCCAGCCAGGGACGGAGCACAGCAGGGTGGAAGGGCTTGCCGCGTTCTTTCCACACGGGGCCGCACTAAGGGGCAGGTCACACTGGGACCGGGGACTGGCAGGGACTTTGTAGGGTCTGCATCGGGCGCGGTCTGGGGCTTCCCTTGAAAAATCCCCTTCCCTACCCCTTCAGAGCTGTTACTCCCCATTAAACCCCTCGCGCCCCTCACCCCCGTCAGAGCCCACAGATGGTACCAGGGTCCAGACGGGCACACTGGCTCTGACATGCAGTCTGCAAACAGGCAGATTGCAGGAGGATCTGCCACCCAACTTCCCCTGATGCTCAGTCCTACTGGGAGGTGTGGGTTGGCCGGAGGGACAGGGGTGTCTGGCATGTGCTGCGAATCATAAGGCCCTTAAAAATACTGAAAGTTGGTCCAAACCGATATTGCTATTTGCCTAGTGTACACACGGACTTTTTCCGGAAGGATGCGCTGGGAAGTGGTCACAGGGGGGGTCGTGAGAGCAGAGTAGGGAGCGAGGGCGGGGCAGGAAGGGGCTTCTGCCCATCATGGGGGACACTGTGAAGACTCAGGCTCAGGGGCCCCAGGTAGGGGTGGGGGTCCGAGCAGTGTGCTCACACAGACACACCTTTTTGTAAGATTCGCCCACGCCAGTCATTGTGCTCTTTTTCTTAGCCGGGGGCCCTTGAATCACTGGCTCCACAAAACTTAGATGCCCCCTGCTTTTCCCAAACATGCTTTTGGACACTTTACATTTTTATCACGTGTGCATATTACAGCTAACTTTGTTTTAGTTGCTATGTTACAACCCAGAAGGAACAAGAGGAAAGGGTAAAGAAAGAGAAGAAAAGAAACATCGGGGTCAACCGCTATAGAAAGATCTTGATGGAGAAACAAGGGGAAATGCTGGAGACAGAAAAGGGGAGTTTTTACAAACCCAAAACGCCTCACCAGCGGCAGTAAAAACGACAGAGAAGGCATCTCTCCCAGTCCCTTTTGCTGTGCATTTTGTGCCTGGAGGGAACCCTGGCCCAACAGCTGCCCCAAGGTGCTGAGCTGTGCTTGCTGCCACCTGGAAGCGCCCAGAAAGGGCTCCCAGCCTCCGCCCTCTGGCTGAGAGCCGCTCAGATACCCTGCACTGCCCAGCCCAGACTCCCTGCCTGCCCAGCAGGTGTCTGGGGCAGGGAAAGAGATATAATCACCCCCATCCATTTTGCTTTTACCAAGTCCTTCAAAGTGGTCTTCCCAGAAAGGGTGTTAGAGCTTTTCAATAAAAATGCTGCCTTGCAATTCTCATGCAAGTCAGGGTGGCGAGGCAGACCCTGGGGGATGCCCCTTTTTTTTCCCAGGGAGTGAGAACAATATGGGGCTGTGTTCTGGTCCCAGCTGCACCCGACCGACCCGCTAAATGGGTGGTGGCTTTGGACTCCCCGCTCAGCCCTCCTCATCTCGGCTTCTCATCCTGCATTTTTGAGAAGCTCAGATGCAATCATGCTTACCAGACAGTGTGCCGACCAGACAGTGCCGTCCAAACATAAAGTTTTTCTCATTGATGTCATCCTGTTTCCAGGTGTGAATGGTGGTTGTAACTTAACCCAGACTTATACTAGAGCCCAGAGCAAAGTTTTCTAGATAAATTCTCTCCGGGGAGATCATAACTCCTGTGTAAAGTCCATACTTCTCCTGGAGCATATCCATTCGTCTTTCAGACCCTTGGATTTGGTCTGCTTGCTCCTCACACCTGCCCGTGTTCTACTTCTCTCTGTTCATAATTCAGTCCTGCCTGCTGGATTCATCGCTTTGTGCAACACCCTGCACAAACAACCCGACAGGCCCGTGCTAGACCGGACTCCTGGGCAACACATCCAGGCAAACAGTGGTGATGACGCAGTGAAGGCCCAGGCTCTGGAAGCACCCAGCCGGCCACCACTGGTGCACACAACTATCTTTCGTGAGTCTTTATTCTCTTCCCTAAATGCTTGGGAATTATACCTACCTTTGAGGTGATCAGATTTTGGTGAGTTTGTAGAAAATGAACTGGAAGACAGTGAGGCATAAGCCTAAATGCACGGACGGATGACTTACGGGGAGAAGCACATTCCAGGCCTAATCTAGTCATCACCAGTTTAAGCAGCTGGTGATCCAAGGACACTGCATCTACGTTAGAGCTTCAAAAGGAATAGAGCCACGATGTCAGGGAAGGCACAGGAGGATAGTGCACTTGAGCCTAAAAAGACGCTCTGCACGTAGGGATCCCTAACGCCAATCTTTCAGGCCAATTCTTGAGGATTTATGCACCCAAATGTTCCTGTTGTAGGATTAACAGAGCCGAATAAACGGGTTGTGTGTTAGAACACTTGCAACAACATGCCGGAGTCTGGCGTTGTGTCTGCTGGGAAGTTACTTTACTAAGAACTCGAAGTCACAGGACAACAGGGTCTGGTCCAGCTGAACCCCGGAGGGTGGGACCATCACTCTTGACTGTCCTGCTTGATATTTTGGAAGCAACACAATTCTAAAAGCACAGTCAGCAACTGCTATGAAACGGTAAGTGAAACACCGTACCTTGTGCGATGCGTGGAAACTCAACTAGGGAGACGGGCATAGGCTCCATTCCAGGACATTCCTTCCTGGGTCTGCCCGCCCTGGGAACCTGATTCTCCACCGCACTGCCAGCTAGAGCCGCTGGTCAGGACACCCACCCGTATCCCAGAACCCAGTTCAAATCCCAGCCCTGTCACCACCCAGCTCTTCGGGCTTATCACCTCTCAGCCTCATGTTCATTTCTCAACTAAACCAGAAATAGTGGTACTGGGTTTTGGGAGTTCACTGTAATACTCTGTGCTCAGCCTGAGGGCCCTTGGTAAGTGCCCAACAGAAGATAAATATTATTATGAAAGATAGATCTATTATTATTAATTAATGCCCCTGAAGGAGCTTTATTTACAAAATATCGCCAGAGAGCAGGAAAGATTGGTGTGGAATGAAGGGCATACACTACAGGTCTCATCTAAGTGTGATGATGTCCTCGACCAATGACAAATTCTTGACCAAAGAAATCCCCCCACCAGGCTCCTGTCGAGCAGACCCCCCTCCTAGTCGCTCCCCTAGCTCTCTTGAAGTCCTGACATGCTCCATCCCTCCTGTGACCCACAGTGCTCTGGGCATCTTTGCAGCAAGAATTTAATACAAATCACAGCCCCTTCCTGGTCTTGCTCTCTCTCTCTTCCAGCTGCTGGAAGTTCACAATTTAAGTTCAGCCACTAAGTCTCCATCACGTGTATTTCTCCAACTTTGGATTCTTTACCAGCTAAAGGCTTCTGCACGGATCTGCGCAGCATGGCAATTAATGAAATTCATAATGAAATTATGTCTTTGCGTCTTTGTGGGGTGTGAGTGTGTGTGTGTGTGTGTGTGTGTGCATTTTAGTAGGAAGAGAATTTCCATATTAGGTGTTGTGCTCCTTAAGAGCACAAAGGTCCCTGTTACTTCCTGTGTGTTTCTTCATCAAACACTCACCGCCCCCCCTTCCCCATGGCAACGACAGCCTAAGGTTTTACTTTAAAGAGTAAACATTTATTTAAAATTTGTTGTGTTGTTGACCAAAGCTTATAGATTATCTACATCTACCTATATTGATACCTGTATCTACATTTTATATAGACCTATCTCATAAATCTTAATATATAGTATGTATTATCTCTCTAAATCTTTCTATATATTATTACATATTATCTCTCTCTATATCTAAGTATTAAATGCTATTTGGGATGTATCCCTGAGCCTTTGTGACTTGGCGTTTGTTGTTCATACATTAGCTTTACTCTTTGCACGGTTCTGGGCTATGCGGTTGTAGAGTCCATTCCGGTCTCAAATGTGCATTTCTAAGACATGGGATTCTATTCCCCACCATGTTTTCCAGGGTAACCCCTCGTTTTAAACACAAAACTAAGATCTGGCTATAGTCCCTATTTGGGAACGTTGCCTATTTCTGCAGACACAGATTTCTCTTCCTATTAGCAAAACTAATGAAATACATCCAGCATAACCTCGGGTCTAGAATGTTCTCTCTCAGACCAAAAAAAAAAAAAGAGAGAGAGAGAGAAATAATAACCAATGCAAAAAGCTTGTGATCAGCAAGCAATTTCAGTGATGATTCCAAGAGTCAGACCCCACAGAAGAGACCAGCTAATCAGCACAAAGCAAAAGCCAGAAAGAGGTCTTGGGTCTGCTTCCATAAACAGAGCATTTGCTGCAGGGGTCCCTGTTGATATTTGATGGAGGAGCCTCTGTTCTAATGGTCGCTCGGGCTCCCAGGTTTTGCATATGACAACCAGGCTGCAGCCACCGCTCAGTCTCCGAGGTGATCCTGGACAGCCATCCTCCCTATTAAGAGCCCTGGCTGTAATTTACTGTGCTGTTTTGTAGGCTGCAATTTCCAGCACTGCTATAAATTCTGCCTCTAATCTCAGGCTCAGAGAATTCTTTCCACTTCTTGCCACCGCTGCACAAACATCTACGGGGCCTGCTTTTAATAAACAAAGAGTGATGGGCAGAGGGCCAGAGGGAGAAAAACTGGTGAGCAGCATAAAATTGATCTCGGATAGCTCTCCTCTTCTGACTGAAGGCCCCCCCTACTCCTCGCACACTAACCAGAACTTTTTTTTTGTCTCAACTCACTTGGTCCTTAAAGAAAATATTAAATAAGTTTATCCATGCAAAAATCCGAGACATAATGGGGTAACCTGTCCGGGGGTAAAGTGTATTTTTAAAATCTGGAGTTTAGGGGTTAATTAAAAATAGGGGTTTTTCAGATATATTGGTTTCTTGAGAGAGAGAAAGAGAGTCCTATGAAAAAAAGCTATGAAACTGATGGATTTGACGTGTCTCTGCTAGGACGTCTCAGAATCATTAACATGCTAATGGGAATTGTATCTCTAAGAAGGAGCTGGAGTGTTCATCGTTTCCTAAATCTTTTTGGCCACAAATCCCTTTTTTTAAAAGAACACCTGGAGGGATAAGTTGTTCAGATGATTGGCTTTAGAACCACGGATGCAAGAGATACATTTTTAAAGATAAAACGACAGTGGTAGGGGAGGCCTTCCGGCATAATCGTCTCCTGGACTCGTGGGCAGTGGCCAAAGGGCCGACCAGGTGGTCAGCGGCTTGGACGGTGACAGACTGCAAGACTGGGGGCTCAGTCAGAAAGACTGGAGACAGGACATCTGGGGCAGAAGTATGTGGATGGGCCCACGGCAGTGGACGAGAAGTATGAGGATCTTTGCATCCTCTGATTTTCTCTGATATATGCACCTAAATTTAATCCTAGCAAACACAAGCACAGGCCTACGGTTGGAAAGATCAGGATTGGGAGGCTGGACCAGGGAGGCTGGACCAGCCCCTGTGTTAACACCCACCAGAGAGCACCCATCATAGAAAAGGCACTAACCAGACAAGCAGAGGGTATGACTCACTCCCCCAGCCGCAGAAGTCCTGGCTGATCATCACTCACCACCCCCCCACCCCGGGAACCCCCCGAGGCCCTCGATGGCCAGTGCCCTCAGCTGCAAGGAGCAGCCTCATCAAGGTTACCACCCTGCCTGAGAGCAGCCTCCATCCAGTGACTGGTGCATGTGAAGTTCAAGGCTCAGCCTGTTCCCTCCGGGCCCCAGAGCTTGCTGTAGGGCTAACGGAGGCCTTGGCTACAACTGCATTATATCCCACCTCTGCCTCCCCCCAGGCCCGCTCCCAGGCCTCCCAAGTGTGCCCCCCAGTCCACCTCCTGCAGGCGTTCTCTCAGGTTCTCAGGGAGCCTAACCAGAGACACCTGGATAAGGAGCAACTGGGTTCTGATATTTCATCAGCAAGAGTCTAGATGATCAGTTGAATAGGACAAGCATTTATTGATCACATAGGATATACAAGACACTGTACTTGGGAGGCCTGGGGGATACGAAAACGTTTAGCTCAGTCCAGCCAATGTATAGTGAGCACCTTTACTGTGCAGGCCCTGGGCTAGGCTTGTGAGATAAAAACAAGAAAAGGAAAGATCCTCTTCTCCTGAAGCACACGGGTGGGGGAAGAAGCAGCCCGCCTGATGGTTTTTGCGTCACACTAGAGCAGAGAAAGAAAAGGGCAGTGCAGAATTTTAGGAGGCTCGGGGCTGTGCTCAAGGTCAATGAGAACTCATCCCAGCTCTGGCCTGCTTTACCCCGATCTGTATTGACTCGAAACATCTAGTGCATTCTCCTCATCAGATACCACCATTAACTTGACAAAAAGTGTTTGCGGACCGGACAGGACGGAAGAGGAGCCTCCAGCCCACACAGAGGACCCTAAGGACAGAGCTTGGAAGTCCAGAGGGGTCATCTCCAGCAAGACTCCACCAATGATCGTGAGCTCTGGGTAAAAACGAGAGCCAGCCCTCAAAGGACAACCGAAGGCCCAATGTCACAGCGGGTGCCGGTTCCCGTGATGACTTAGCGGGTCAGGTCCTTGTGAGCAGGGAGCAAGGAATGCAGCTGAGGGTCAGACCCTAAACCACCCTGCTGCCTTAGCATCCCCCCAGGCCCCTGCCTTGGCAAAGAGCAAGCTTTCTCTCTGGCCAGTTAACAAAGGCAGGCGCCTTCTGAAGGGAGGTTCGAGGGAAGCCAAATCAGCACACGGAACTCGGCCCGTGGCCAAGAATGTAAGGGCGCCCTGCACAGAATTCCATCCCCTCTGTCCCATAGTTTCCCTTTGAATCCCGGTCATCCCCTCTGGGGAGAGAATTGAGCCATCAGGATGGTTCAGAGCAATGCACTGGAAGGAGTCTGTGTCTCTCAAAGCCTCAGGGAGCCCCCAGACTCGGGCAGTACTTTCTATATCTGAACTGCTTTTTGTGACACACTTCTCTTTTTTCCCACCTCTTTGATTTGGGTTTTCTCTGATATATGCACCTAAATTTAATCCTAGCGAGCACAAGCACAGGCCTACGGTTGGAAAGACATTCTCACAAAATAGGAGCTGACTATGAGAGCCGTTTTGCACTGCATTGCCTTTCCCAGATGACCCTCCACCAGGCATGAGAGCTGACCTTAATGTCGCTGGAAATCTGAGGGTCCCGCATTGCTCTCCAGCTGCTTCTCCACGGCCATCAGGATTGGGAGGCCGGACCAGCCCGGAAACACCCACACCGGTCTCTGCAAGGCCAGGTCTTAGGGCCAAGAATGGGATGCCCCATGTCTCAACCAGACTGAGTCAGGGGATTATCAGAGCACAAAATGGCCCAGATGAGGTTTGGAAGATGCATTTGAACTTTCCCACTTGTTGGTGCACAAGATTGCCCATCCTTGAAGATCCACCGTTGAACATATTTGGACTTTCACGATCTGCTCCAGTCTTCCAATCAGCAGCAGCATTGGGATACTGGGCATCAGTTACAAAAGCTCAACTTGGCCCTGTGGATGGAGGGCTTCCTTCCCATGGCCCCCCAATAAGCAAGGACTGTCCCCTTCCCGGGGACCAGCAATAGGGCAGGATGACATGCCCAAGAGCTCCAAGCACCATGTAATTGTGGACCTCAAGCAGCAAGGGTCAATGCCTCGGTAGCTGGGGAGACCGTGACTGCAAAGGCCATCCCCTGCAGCACACACTCCCAAGCATGGATGCTCACACACGCGGGATCCTCGACCGTGAACCTCATTCTGGTCCGCCCGGATTTCTTCTGGCTCTCCTCAACCACCCATCATCCCTTCCCTTCCACACCCATCAACATTTCCTGTCCCCCTTCCCTGCTCTTTTTTTTTGGCCTTCACTCCCATACAAGAGTCTCTGTAATGCACCTGTTGTGTTCATGATTGCCTGTCTCCCCCATCAAGTTCCATTAGGGCAAGTACTTTTGTCTCCTCCATTCTCCTGTCTCCTCAAGGCTTAGAACCACATGGAGGGTGCCCAATAAATCTTTGTTAAATGAGTCAGTGAATGTTTGGGACCTGCTGGCCAGTCCCTGAACCCACTAGATCTAAGTCTGGACCGCAAAGTGACCTGATGCCTCGGATGTGAATGGTGTCCTGAATAGCAGGCAGGGTCTGACTGTCCAGTGATCCACCCGCCCAACACTGGGGATGAATCCAATGGTGGGAATGGGCAGAGCTGGCCCTCACTAGCTCCCTCCATGAGAAAGTTGATACATTTCTTCAAATCTCTATAGTGCACTCAGTATGGAACAGATGAGATCAGAGTCCAGCTTGGCTGGATCACCAGCAGCCATGCAGATGGGTGGCATTACATGTGTGGCTGAAGGCAGGGTAGGAAACGACCTGGAGTGAGGACCGCTAAGGACCATAGACAAAGCAGGTGTGACCACCATCCCCAGCTCGCGGCACTTTGCTCCCTTCTCCTCAAACTGTTTTAGTGGCTCACCAGCCGTTCATTCCCTTTGGAAAGACAAGGAGTTTCTCGATTGGTGGTCCAAACTGAAAATGGATCCTTTGTGGATGGGTCGCAGTGCATCCCAGGTATTACCAGCAACACCGCCCACGATCTGCAGCCTCTTTTTGAATTAAAAAGTAAATTAACAGCAGCCTCTTCCTTCCCAACAAAAACAAATAAAAAAACCTTTCACATTGGAAGGCGGCAAAACAAAGCTGATTTATCATTCTGGGTTGAGAAGAGCCATCTTAGTGTGACACCAAGGCTAAAATTATTAAATATGTGACTATATCAAACTTAAAAGACCAAACCAAACCAAAATAAAACCATAACATGACCAAACTTCTGAATGGTAAGAGATGCTAAAAATTTAGAAGACCAATAAAAACTAGACAAAGTATTTGAATCCTAGCTGACAGGAAAAATCAGTAAGAAAAGTAACAATCCAAAGAAAATGGGTCAAGGCTGTGAAGAGAAAACTCACAAAAGAAAAAATGCAAATGGACTATAAGCTTATGAAAAAATGTCCAATGTTACTGATAACCAAATAAATGCCCTCCACCACCCCAGCCCAGGAGCACGCACTGACTCATACGGACACACTCCCAAAGGTTATTCAGATGAAACACAGAGTTACTTCGGTGAAAACAAGTCAAGCAGGCAGCCAGCACTTTGCAGAGCAGACTGGAAGCAATCTATTGGTTTCTGCTTAAAGTGAATTTTGAGCTTTTTGCATTAGAGCTGAGGCAAAAAATTACTCCCCAGTGGCTATAAGGAGGCTTTAAAATAAAAGAGCTGCATTCTTAGCACAATCTCTACGGGACCGGAACAATGAGAAGCACAGGCAGGAGGATCAGCAGAAATGGGGAGAAGAGAAAACCAGACAGTTCAGCACCGAGACAATCCCCTTTGCCCCATGGAACAAGGGCCGTCACCACCTCTCATGAGGAGGAAATGGGGGGTCTACTTGGTTGTTGTACATGATCGTACTTAGTTACGTGCCATAACCCAAACCAGTCTGTGGTTCTTAACTCATATCATAACAAAATGTTGTCACTGTGTGCAGCCTCAATTAAGGACACCCACCAGGCATCCACACATAGTCCCCGAGCCGTGGAGGATCTCAAGCAATAACTAGTTCAGACTCTGGTGTCCAGAGCTCAGGCAAACTCCCTTTAAGAATTCTGTCTTCCCAAGACTTATTGTTACGTGTGTACGATATTCATTGTAAGCTGACACCTTCATGGGGAATGGAACAGATCTAAAGTATCCACAAGCCTAGAAATATAATTTTAATAAAATTGGTAGAAACGTTTGGCACATTGCAGAATTCATTCTGCAGTGTGAAAGCTGGTCAAAGAATGGATCAGAGCCACGGAGAGTCGTGGTTGTAGGGAACTTTGGTGATGTAGAACTTACAGACAAGGCAGGCATTAGAACACACAGCAAAATACAGAATATGAAAACACTATTTAGAAAACGGTGTGAATTGGGGCTCCTGAGTGGCTCATTCGGTTGAGTGTCTGACCCTTGGCTTTGGCTCAGATCATGATCTCTCTGGTCAGGGGATCAAGCCCTGCATCACTCGGTGGGGAGGGGGGTGGTAGCCCACTTCCACTCTCCCTCTGCCCCTCCCCCATGCTCTCGAGTGCACATGTGTGCATGCGTGCTCTCTTTCTCTCTAAAATGAGTAAGCATGCGTGCTCTCTTTCTCTCTAAAATGAGTAAATCTTTTTTAAAAAGAAAGAAAAGAAAACGATATGATTCTCTGGGGCAGATGAATTTCATTCATTCATCTAACATTTGTCCTGCATCTATTTTGTGCCTGGCACTGTCCTAGGCATTGGAAATACAATAAGGAGAGGCGCCTGGGTGGCTCAGTCAGTTGAGTGTCTGACTCTTGGCTTCAGCTCAGGTCATGATCTCAGGGTCGTGAGATCGAGCTCCATGTTGGGCTCTGCGCTTAGCAAGGAGTCTGCTTGTGATTCTCTTTCTCTCCCTCTGCCCCTCCCCCTGCTCATGCTCTCTCTCTCTTTTTAAAATAAATAAAATCTTTTTTAAAAAAAGACATACAATGAGGAATAAGATGGACAAATTCCCTGTTCTCATGTCACTAGGGATGGCATATTCTGCCACCTAAAATTATTGCTAGTGAGGGTCTAAATAGAAATACCCCCATTCATTAAGCCCTTTCCCTTTGTGGTCCCTGTGCTAAGTGGCAGGCATTGTCTGGTTATCAGCAAGTGAGGACAATCCCTAGGAAGGGTCTTAGGGGGGGAAGTAAGCAGGTGTCAGAGGGGCTTCGCCCTCTGGTCTGTGCAGCTCCAGCTCCTGGGCTTCACTGCCCAACTGTGCTATCTTGGAGGAGGTGCTTCAGGCTCTGGAATGGCTATGGGCTCCAAACACTGTAGATGGGTTGCCCCAGAAGTAGAATCAGAGACATACATTCCAGTGCAAGGAGTATACTGGGCAGGGGATGATAATAGGAAACACAGGTATGGAAGGGGGCAGTGAGAGAGATGGGCAGAAATTAAGGAAGGGGTTTGTTATCAATGACTAGGGCTGCTCTGGACATGGCTCCTTGTCTAGAACTGGCAAGCAGGACTTTGGACATACTATGGCCAGACTCTCACCTTCTTCAGAGGCCACTGTCCGTGCTGTGCTGAATCTGTACCTAACCAGTCAAAGTGAAGAGGCATGGCCTTTCCACTGCAGCCCTGGCCTCACACCCCTGACTATTGGGACTGTAGTATCTTCACATGCATCCTGTTCCCTCTCTGGCTTTCTCTCTTCCTAAAAGCTCCAGTCACCAAAGCTGTTCCTATTTCAAGTTGGAGGGACACAAGAGAGGGCAGACAGAATGAAAGATGTGATTCATTCTGTCACTCACTGGCAGTCAGCACCCTATCTGTCATCTTCCTAATGGCATTCCAGTCTTGCCCTCAGAATCTCACCTCAATGGCTGTGTCCTCCAAGGGTCTCCCAACCTGCCCCATCCTGCGGTTCCCCTCTGCTCGGTGGCACATCTTATGTTGCTCCCGCTCCTGCTAACCATGTCTCTCATTCACTGAAGCCTAATTAAAGAAATAAAGACAGAAGAAGGAGCGGGGATGCCCGGAAATTGAGAGAACAGTGGAATTTGGCAGGAAGTGGGATTTGTTGCCAAGAATGACGAGGCATGTGGAACAGGGCTGTCAACGTGGCGAGAAGTGTGGGAAGCAAAGGGCAGGTAGAGGGGAAACCGGACTAATTACCTTCGAAGCTGTCTGCCCGAGGGTGATGGGGCATGGATGTGTCTGACTGTGGCACTTGATGGATGGGATTGAAAACTGTCTTCTCGAGGGCCACACCCCTGAGTATGTGCGATCACTTTCCATGAACACTGAGACCAGGACACAGGCAGCTGACTGTGGGCCACGTTGGAGGGTCCCCATTTCTGTACCAATACCAAGAAGCTCTAACCTATTTTCTCCTTCCAGTATAAGTAAAAAGTGCCTCATTTTTTAAGATGTACCATTTATTTGGTTATCAGTAACATTGGACATTTTTTCATAAGCTTATAGTCCATTTGCATTTTTTCTTTTGTGAGTTTCCTCTTCACAGCCTTGACCCATTTTTCTTTGGATTGTTACTTTTCTTACTGATTTTTCCTGTCAGCTAGGATTCAAATACTTTGTCTAGTTTTTATTGGTCTTCTAAATTTTTAGCATCTCTTACCATTCAGAAGTTTGGTCATGTTATGGTTTTATTTTGGTTTGGTTTGGTCTTTTAAGTTTGATATAGTCACATATTTAATAATTTTAGCCTTGGTGTCACACTAAGATGGCTCTTCTCAACCCAGAATGATAAATCAGCTTTGTTTTGCCGCCTTCCAATGTGAAAGGTTTTTTTATTTGTTTTTGTTGGGAAGGAAGAGGCTGCTGTTAATTTACTTTTTAATTCAAATGCTCTTAGAGCAGGAAAGAAACTCAGACAATTACACGGCTCAGATTTCATGTGGGAAAGGATGTTTGTTGCCCTTCGGTGGAGGAGGCTGGAGCAGTTATGTGACCATAGCAAGTCCCGCGTGTAGTGACAGCAAGACGAGTTTAGGACACAGCCCCCTGTTTTCATTCTGGATGATTCTCACTGTACCACCCCCATGAGTCACTGCTTTTATGAAGTTCCTTCCATTCAGCTGCCCCACCTGGCGGGGGTTAACATCTCCTAGCAGTAATGGGTTCACCATTAGTCCCACACAACCAGCTTTTATGATGCCCACTCAGCCAAAGCCCCAACATGAAGAAACAACCACCAGACGTCCTCAGATTCCAAACAGACCCTCCTCCCAAGAGCTCAGAAGACTGACAATTCCAGGTCCCTCCCTTCCTGCCATGCCCCAGCGTTAGGTCCACTTGCCCCTCTTCCAGATATCACAAATGCCATTCCCAAGCCCCATCTCCAAGACAGCCAGTTTTGAAACTGTTTTGACATTTGCAGATAGCAGTTTCCAATGCAGCAAACTCCAAAAGAGTTTCAATTTTCCAATTGCTTCATTGTTGTTTACTGGAAATCTACTCTGCTGAACATTGCTTGAGTAAGATAGATTCACAAAATATTTCTATATGCAATGATTTTCAATTTAATGGAATCAGAACAGAAATGGATTTTTAAAAGGATCCTCAAAACACTTAATAATCCTCTCCACTGCACATTGAGAAAATTCATTCATTCAGAAACAATAATCAAACCTACATATTTTGAACACTTACTGTAAATCACAAGTTGTAGTCAATTTACAGCAAATTTGGTCCCTGTATGCACGTCCTCTGCAAGGTGGCTTGCCAGCCCCCTCCTCCCATCAAGAAGCAGAGTCTATTCACCTGCCCTTGAATCTGGGCTGGCTTTGCAGCGGGCTTCAGTTAACAAGCTGTGTCAAAGGTGGCACTCTTCACAGGAGCCTGTGGGATTCTGTCTCTCTTGCTTAAAACCTTGTCATCGTGAATGGCAACAAGCCCGGGCTAGTCTGCTAGAGGGATGTGAGGGGTCTCATGCGGCAAAACCAAATCATCTTAACTATCCCTGCTGAGCTCCAGATGTGGAGAGAGCCTAACCAAGTTCAGCAGAGCCTCTGAGCTAAGCCCAGCGTGGGTCAGCAGAATGGCCCCATAGACCTAGAGACACTCGAGCAAAACTCAATGCTTATTGTCTTATGCCACTGAAGTGTTCTCATTGTTTATTACTGAGCATCATTGCAGCAATAAATAATTGATGTTAATATTGATATTCATGGCTCAAAAATTCATATCAATGGTGTATGTTCAAGAAGTAAAAGGACAACCAATTCCTGCCCTCTAGGAAGGTAGGGTCTCATGGGAATCTCTAAAGCAGCCCCCAAGATATAGTGTGCTGTGCCCTATTAGAAAGCTACACGCTGCATCCTCTGGTGGCATGGAAAGGGGTGCCCTCAAGGATCAGGGCGTCAGAGAAGACTTCCAGGGCCCAGGAGGTAAGTCCTGAAGGATGATCTTTGACTTCGCATGTGCAAAGGCCCGGGGCTTACAACGGCACAATGGCGTGGCATCTGGTCATAAGTGTAGGACAGTGCAAGCAGCATTCTCCCTCGGAGTCTCCTGGAAGACCTAAAAACACCCAAGTCTCTGAGCTCCACCCCAGAGTTCCTGGTTCCAGCACAGGAGGTCTAGGTTGGAGCCCAATAATTTATAAGCGCCCAGGTGGGGCTGAGGCCGCTGCTCTAAGAACCATAGGTATCGGGGTGAAGAGCACAAAGTCTGGCTTCACCGCATGGACCTAGGACCAAGTTCTGGTGGCCTCCTACAGGCAGCAAGACTCTGAGAAAGTGACTCAATTTCTCTAAGTGCCCATTTCCTCTGCTGGAAAGCACGAATCTTGATGCTAATGGCCTCAGAGAGCTGATGTGAGCCTTGACTGAGATAATGCATAAAAAGCCCTGAGCCAGAGCTGAGCGCACAGGAACATTCGGGAAGATGAAAGATTGCTGTCACAGATGTTATTGGAATTGTCACTATGGTGATTCTTGAGCACTTGCTGGAGCATGGAACAGTCACCAGACAGGCAGGGAGGGGGGAGTGGATGGGCCAGGCCAGGCCAACAGGGGCCCGGGGTTTGAGTCTTACCCCGAGGTTATATGGAGCCATAAAGGGTCATACAGTAGATGGAACACATTCAGACTCACGTTTCAGAACGATCACATGGGCACCGGAATGAAGCATGAATTGGTGGAGAAAGTCGAGCCAGGCAGGACCAGAAACTGTTCGAGAGGCATCTGGTCATTTCTGTGCACACCTTGATGAGAGTCGGGGGCAGACAGGGCACCGACCCATATGAGGCACCTGCTCGTCCTTTGACAAACCTGGGGCGGGTGCTCTGAAATGTCCACCATGTGGATGCCACGTGGACATCTGACAGGCCAGAGCAGACGGCCCATCCCTCCCAGCCCCCACACATGCAGGAAATGGACCCCCAGCTTCCTCGAGCTTCCAGGCCAAATGCCTCAGAGCCCTGTCTTCCTTCCCCCCGCCCCCTCTCTCCCTCTCTGTCTCCTTGTCTCTCCGCCTCTGTCCGTCTCTCTGTCTCTGTCTCCTGCCATCCGGTCCTTCAGCAGACCCTGCAGCCCAGCATCTACGACGTAACCGGACTTACCCACTTCCAGCCACCTGCCCTGCTCTCCCCGAGGCAGGTTCTCACCCCCCCTCATCCAAACTACTCCAGTTCCCTCCTCCCCAAGTCCTGTTTCCTCTTTCCCCCTCTAACAAACCCTCCAAATGGCAGCCAGCAGAATGCCTTCCAGAGTCAGGCCGAGTCGGTGCCGTGAGTGTCAAGACTCACAAGCCGAAACCCTCACAACCTACAAGCGCCTCCCCGATGCGGTCACACCGGCCCCTCGCTCTTCGTGCTCCTGCTGCACTGGCCCTTCGCCAAGCCTCCAGCTCCACGCACGGACCTCAGGGCCTTTGCATTGGCTGTTCCCTCAGCCAAGGCAATTCTTCCACGGGTGGAAGTGCCACTAACGCCCTGTCTTCACTCACACCCTCCTTTCTGACCGCTTGGCCATCTCTCTCCTACAGACTTCTCATCTCTAGTGCTGCTCATCGCTGCCTTGCATACCTGCTCACCAGCTGAGTCCTCGCTTGCAAGAAACTCCGTGAGCTAGGAGACAGGCCTGCACCGCTCAGGGCTTACCCCCGGCTGTGGGACAGCGGCTGGCATCACGGGCACCATCGTGGAACGTGTCCCGGAAGACTGAGCACACGCCCCTGCGTGATGAAGGAGTGGAACCCCATTGTGGCATCCCGCCCTCTCTCCCTCACTTCGGTCCTAGAGAGAAGGTCTGCCATGGTCACAGTGGGACTGTTCGGCCTGACTCGATTCAGGAAAGCCATCGGGTTTTTCTGAAACTCGGTGTGTCTGGGGAACGAGTATCACTTGCCAGTATCCCCACTGAGACCTCTTCAATTAGCACAGCCTGGGGGAGAATCAAATTTCATCGTGGGGATTCATGTTAAGGGGAGAACATATGTATGTCATTACACAATTTATTTGCTTCTCTCCAAATCTCGTGACTTAGAAGAAAGCCTATTTGGACAGTTTCGTGACTTGGAAGCAGCCTTCCCCACCCAGGGCCCAGCATCAGGAATGATGAACGGAAGGCCGGGAGAGGCTGTGTTTATTTGACTAAATGCTCTGAGTTCCTAAGCAACCAGGAAAGCAGGCTGACAAAATCCATCCCCATCTGTTGGGGGCAAAACTTTTGCTGACAGGTGGTCTCCCTGTCCACATTCATAGAGCCCGGGGTCAGAAACTGGCTTCCCAGAATATTCTCAGGGCAAGCTCCACTCAAAGTTCAAAGCTAACTAAGCATATTTAAAACATATCATCGAATTAAAACAAAAAATCAAGAACACTTTGTTGTAAAAACCTTAGCTAAAACGGAAAAGCATTGAAGTTTTAAAAACTTGAATTAAGAATAGATCATTTCTGATGTGTGCTCCACAGCATACAAACTTCAACAACCAAAGTGCATCAGACTTTGGAAGCCACCGGCTTGGGGAATCCCCCACGGAACTGGCCTTGACCGGTTCCTCTCCTTTCCCCACAACTGCAGGTGACAGGGAATGAAATTAGGGAAGCGCTTCGGTGTGCCCTTCCTCCCGCTCCCTTAGGGACTCACCGCCACGCTGCGTTTAAAGCAGGGAGAACATCATTTACACTTCCAACAGCCGCCAGACACCGACAGCCTGATCTTTACAAATGTCCAAGGCAGTGAAATACGCCCCTTACACCAACGTCGTGATTGATACGGGTCTCAAGATTTCTAACCCACACTCCTTCCGACTTTCTTTAATCCATGGGAAAGCTCTGACGAACCTAACAAGAGGATTCTGGCTGGCGTACCGTGTCTAGAGCCAAAACAAAGATCACAGGTCACGAGTGCATGAAATACAGTTCCGTTCCAGAGATTTCCAGCCTCTGGACGTGCGTGGTCGTCTTCAATGCACACAGTCAGCTCAAACTGTTTGGCTTTCACAGATCAAGCACCTTGGTGTGTAAGCTTCAAATGTGTGTTTCTGCCTCAATTCAATTGATTTGTTAATTTTCTATGGCTGCTGGAAGGAATCACCACAAAAGCAGTGGCTTAAGACCATACAAATGTACTTAACATCATAGGGTTCTGTGGGTTAGTGGTCCTACATGGTCCCGCTGGGCTGAAACCAAGGTGTCTTCAGTACTGCTTTCCCTGGGGAGGCTCTGGGGGAGAACCTGGTTCCCTGGTGCGCAGCCCCTTCATCTTGAAGGTCAGCCAATAGCCGGTTGAGTCCT
This sequence comes from Phoca vitulina, assembly GCF_004348235.1. NCBI lineage: Eukaryota > Metazoa > Chordata > Mammalia > Carnivora > Phocidae > Phoca > Phoca vitulina. The sequence continues at coordinate 6,000,290 of NW_022589704.1, read as the reverse complement.
CCTCATGCCCATTGCTCTGACCTCTGACATTGCTATGGTCACACCTTCTCAGAAGCTGACTTCTTTCCTGTCTCTTTCTCCCATTTTCAAGGCTCCCTCTGGTTACATTGGGGCCCATTGGGATAAGCCAAGAAAATCTCCCCGTTTTAAGATCAGCTGATTAGCAACCTTGGTTCCATCTGCTCCCATAATCCCCATTTGCCATATAATGTAACATGTTCACAGGTCAGAGATTAGGACATGGGCATCTTTGGGGGGTCATTATTCTGCCCACTACATTAACCAAATTAACCATAATGATACCCCACACTCAAAGATATTTACACACACGTGCACCCTGCACGCATACACACATGCACACACATGCACACGCACACGCACGTGCATGTACACACGCATGCACACGTGCACACACGCACACGCACATGCACACGCACACACCCTAACAATAGCTCAGGCCCAGACTCCAGGACAAGGTGAGTAGCCAGCGTGGGTCCAACCCCAGCTCACTGGCCTGCCATGCCCCCGCCAGCACTCCTCCCCCTTGCATCGCTGTGTCATTTAACTGCAATAATGTATTAGCCTCCACTGATATCTGAGCCTCTGAAATGTCGAGAGAGCAAGGTATAAAAATACTCAGGAATATGCACGTTTCGTATACTCTTGTAGGATGATAAAATGATCTTACAAAATATAAATTAACTTTAAAACAAAATTTCCAGTGACAGAATCCTTTCGTAGACACCACATAACCTCACAGGCAAAAGAAAATGACTTTAAATATGTCGTTCTTCATCCAGCCTTGGAATATGCATTTCTTGTAATGCCTTCAATATGTCAGGCACATTGCTAGGGATGTGACGATGCCCTAGAGAAATAAAGTGGCAGAAATAAGTCTACATTTGAGAGAAGAGGATGGGCTGATTGCTGTTTTCTCACCCCATAACAAAACATATCGGATGTTTTAGATATCCCAAGTAACAGAACACAATTATGCATATTGGCATAATTTTTACTCAACTGCCTAATTATATTTACTTCCCTTACACAGTTATTTTGGGAAGTCAAGAGGGCGCTCGGTTGGGAAGCAGGAGCTGCTGAGCTGCATGAACAAGAGGCAGCCACAGAACCTTTCTGGGCCTTTGCATCCTCACTGGTAACAAAGAGAGAACCACTCTAGTGACTTCTAGAGACACTAGGTGTCTCTCAACTTGCTTATTTATGGTCCAGGTTAGGTTGGAATAACAGAGAAACTGAGAGTAAAAAAAAAAAAAAATCCCATTAGATGCTCTGTCTAAAGACATATTAGTGAAACATTATTATTTAAAGAGGGGTTGACCAGTTGTCCCCAGTCAGGGCCACCCACAGATCATAGTACCTTCTGCTGGTTAGAATGTTTAAAACAGAAGGGTGCCTGGGTGGCTCAGCTGGTGAAGTGTCTGCCTTCAGCTCAGGATGATCTCAGGGTCCTGGGTTAGAGCCCCGCATCAGGCTCCCTGCTCAGTGGGGAGTCTGCTTCTCTTTCTGCCCCTGCCCCGGCTCATGCTCTCTCACTCGCCCATAAGACATAGCAGTTCTCTTCAAAGAGACCTGTCACACATTTCTCTTTCTCCATTTGATCCTTTTGTACCTCGCCTTAACCCTAGATGAGTACCCAGGAGTTATGAATCCTAGTTTTAGAAAACCCTCTCTTGTAAATTTTGTCTGCAAAGGAGAGACGTGATATCCCATTTGGTAAATATCTATCTTATTGGAATCTTCATCAAATTTCCATTTAACCGCCTGTTTCATTTGCCTGGCTGTAAATCTAGGAAATATGTCATAGCTTAGGAGGTGGATGCTGTAGCAGGCAGTGTGGACTGCCTCTCTGCATCCTTCCCCACACCCATTCTCGCCGGCAGAGTTCCCCTTTTAATCAGAGAGCCCAAGAAAGGGGCACTTCTCCCAACAGGAAGGGGAAGAGCACCCAGGATCTTATCACCCTGCCTATCTTTGGATTTGATTCTAGCCTTGGATGCAGGTCTGGCCAGTGAGATGAATGATTCGGGAATGATCTTGCTTGCTCTTTATAGAGACAACCAGGAGACACAAATCTGTCCTATCCATGCAATGGAATATTATTTGGCCGTAAGAAGCAATAATGCCCACTATAATGTGGAGGAACCTTGAAAACACGACACTGAGTGAAAGGAGCCAGCCACAAAAGCCCCTCTGCCATATGACTCCATTTACATGAGAGCAAACCTGTAGAGACAGAAAACAGATCAGCGATTGCCAGGACCTAGAGGAAAGTGGGGATGACGAGTGGCTGCTGACAAGTTGCCATTTGGGGTGATAAAAATGTTCTGGAACTAAATACTAAATAGAGGCGACAGTTGACAACATTGTGAGCGATCTGAATGCTGCTGAATTAGATACTCTAGAATGGTTGAAATGGTGAATTCTGTGTTATGTGTATTTTATTGCAATTGGGGGGCGAGGCGGACCACGAGAAAGCAGGTGTTTTTCTGCGGCACGACAACGAAGGACCGTCTGCCGGAGCTACTCCTGCCACTGTCCAGTGAGCCCGGGGACAGACGGGGCTCCAACCCAGTGCCCGGGACGGCCACCCACCGGGGCACCCAGAGACGGGACCTCGAGGTCTATGCCCCCCACGCTCAATGCCGGAACATCCCAACCTCTGGGTTTCTTACTATGGAAGATTTTTTCTAATGGGCCATGTAGAAGCAGGACTCCTTGGAGTCATTATCTCCTTTCAGACCGCTACACGATTTCCTTTTCAACCAACTGCTGATCTGAAAAACTCGTTTGCCAAGAAACATTCCCTTGAATTCCCGAAGGGTAAGAGACTTCTTTCCTGTCCCCTTGAGAAAGTCTCTACCCAAACAGCAGAAGTAAAGAACAGATTTGATTTTGCCTCCATTCCGGATATGATTCAGCCAATATGGTAACGGGGTGGGGGGTGAGGCCACAGGAGCTGGCTGCCGGTGGGCGGGCTTTGGTTTTATTTTTGGTTCCTGCAGCCTCTGGACTTTGTTGAGGTGCTTCAAGAGTAGAAATACATCCTGCAGAAATCGTGGAGCAAATGGCGCGCTTATGGCCTGAGAGGGGCCCATGTGGCTGCTCTGGCCGGGGCGAGGCGTGGACGCCAGGACCAGGGGCCGCCCGAGTCCCTGAGGCCGCTGTCTGGCTGTGATGTCACTTGGTCCGCATCCTGCATCCACCCCTTCACCCCATCCCTGTAGTCAGCGACCCCACATAAAATTAATTTGATGACATTTAAATTTAGAAATTGAAATTAAGTTGGCAGCTTAGGGTGAGAATCGTCTACCAGGCAAAGAAAACAGATCTGGTCGGTCCGGTGGGAATTGGCAGGAAATGGCTCCAGGCTGACACTGCGAACAGCATGACCAGCAGTGATGGTGCAGAGAAGGGAGCGAGGTCTGCGAGCAGATGATAAGAGCCCGCGGAGGAGCCTGGGGGTGCTGATAAATCCGCCCATGGGGACGCTGAGCAGCCGGCTTCACCAGGAAGGGCCTGGAAATCAGCTCCTCGGGGAAGCAGGTATTATGACCCGGGTGATGAGATTTCTGCAGATTGTATTTTCTTCCTTGTATTTTTTTTCTGATCTGCTGATGTGTCCCACAATCAACACAGATTGCTTTCAAAATAAGGAAAAAAACCCTTATTTTTAACATATTTTAAATTCACATGGCCTACAAGTGTACGTGAAAACAAGTTTTGAAGGGAAACCTCTTTCACATGTTTTTGCATTTTAAAAACTTTTTTTTAGCCCATCTTAACGACGCTCTATCGTGGGAGTGCTGCTCTGGAGTGAGAGCATGGTGGCCGCGTCGTTCCCCGGATTCTCTGCTCCCGGGACAAGGGGCTGCTTCAACGGGTGGCTCTGTCCACAGCTCTCTGCCCAAAGCCTCTGCCGAAATGGTTGTAAAACATTTAACTTTATCTAAACTGGTGGTTCCGCCCATTGAACAAAACTGGGGGAAACAGGCTTTGGAGTTGGTGTTTAAACAAAACCATAAAGCTATTGGGTGGTGAAGGGGGACGTCGCCCTCGATTTTTCTTTCAGAGCACCTGAAATTCGAGCTATTTCCTGTGCCAAGATTGTCAGAGCAATTCTGGGTGGGTAAATATTCTCCAGACCCGTCACAGCCTCCTCACGAATCACAGAGCAGAAAGGAGAGGTACACGATGGTTTCTGACACGGAGACGCTCATATCCAGCATTTTGCTTGGCCTGGGAATGCCTTCCGAAAATTTACTGTAAATAAAAATGCCAGCCATGCCCTGAGTAGAGATCACTCAAGCTTTGCATCACTCTCTCTGCATTAGGAAAGACAGAGTCCCTTTCTGTCGGCCAAGTAGTTTAAGTCTCCTTTAAAACATGAAAATGTACAGATTTTCATAGACGTTCAAACCCACTCGTCTGAGTACAGCGCTTTAAACATAAAGTACTAACCAAATTATTAATGGTGATGATAAGCGTAACAAAGCTTAAGTGTGAGACCGACAGCGCTTTTCACATAAAGTACTAACCAAATTATTAATGGTGATGATAAGAATAATGAAGCTTAAGTGTGAGACCGGCAGCAAGAATGACCTCCCTCTGTGCATCTTCTCCCAGGATTGAGTCATGGAGAGGGGGAACCGGTCGGATCCCAGCCACCCACTTAGTCAGCCACCTCGCACCTTCATTAAACAGAAGGTGTGTATGTGTGTGTGTGTGTGTGTGTGTGTGTGTGTGTGTGTGTGTGTAAAATCTTAAAGTTTTTTATTTCAAAGCTGAGAGTCCAGCCTCTCCCCCATGGTCATTAACTCTCATCACATGCTGTGTCTTCGTGGGCCCTGTTTCTTTTTTCTTTTTTTTTAGGATTTAATTTATTTATTTGAGAGAGAGAGAGCACGAGCAGGGAGAAGAGGGAGAAGCAGGCTCTCTGTGAGCAGGGAGCCCAACTTGGGGCTCGATCCCAGGACCCTGGGATTATGACCTGAGCCGAAGGCAGATGCCCAATGGACTGAGCCACCCAGGCGTGCCCATTCATGGGCCCTGTTTCTAAAGCAGGAGGCACCTGGCCCCATGCAGTCCCTGCTGAGAGAGCTGCCCCCATCAGGAGCTTTCTCACAGGTAGCCTGGCTGTTTGTAGAGAACTCTGAGGTCCGTTACCCTCTCTAGTGGATTGCATTGTGTCCCCCAGTAAGATACATCCAAGTCCTAACTCCCAGTTGCTGCAAATGTGAATGTGACCTTATTTGGAAATAGTGTCTTTGTAGATGTAATTAAGTTAAGGATCTCAAGATGAGCCCAAACCGGATTGAGGGTGGGCCCTCACTCATAGATAAGGTATGCTGATAAGAGAAAGGAGAGCAAGACTGGAGACCCGGAGTCAGAGGACGCCCAGGGAGAGGGGCCTGGGAGACAGGGGCAGAGGTCCGAGCCATGTGTCCACAAGCCAAGGAGCGCCAAGGACAGGCGGCTGCCCCCAGAAGCGGGGAGAGAAGTATGGAGTGGGTTTTCCTCCGGAGCCTACAGAAGGAACCAACCTTGGCAACACCTTGACTTTGGCTTTCTGGCTCCAGAACAATGAGAAAACCAGTTTCTGTTGTTTTAAGCCACAGAGTTTGTGGTAAGCTGTTACGGAGCTCTAAGAAATAAATACATTCCCCGGACCTAGAACAATCTCCAAACCTTGGCTTATCCTGCCTCTTTTTATCTGCCAAGCCCGCCCGGGGCCCAACCCCCAGCCCAACCCGATCCAGACTCTTCTGCTTGGTTTCTCCTGCCTGCCCACCTAAGCTGCGGCTGCACCCGAATCACAGGGAGAGTTCTTGAACAATACAGAGACCAAGGCCCCACCAGAGATCAAAGATCAATTAAGTAAGACTATCTTGGGGGTAGAGGGGAGGGTGGTGAGGTCCAAACACCTGAATTTTTTAACAGCCTCCAACATGAAAATGTGTAGCCAAATTACAGGATGTTTGTTGTACTGGTTGTGGGGGCTCCAGCTAATGGCCCCCCACCTTCTCCCCATACACTGTCTACCAAAGTCTCTCCCACAACCACACTGATATAGCTCCCTGCAATATACATCTCAAATTTGAGATTTTATGGGAATTTCTTGGGTGTTCTCTCAAAGTGCAAATTCCCAGGACCCTACCCACAAAGATTATTCTGTAAATCTGGGGTAGGTCCGAGGATATGAGTTTTTATAATCTTGAACTTGTTGTACATTAAAATCCCCTGGGGAGCTTTACCAAAAAAAAAAAAAAAGAAAATGTCCGGACCACATCCTTAGACCAAATGAATCAAAAATTCTAGGGGAAGCACACAGGCATCAGAATTTTTTAAACTTTCCAGCTGATTCCAACATTAAACCATTGTTTCAAGAAATGCCTACAATGTGCCAGCAACAGTGATGAGTAAAATAAATTACTTGTGCCCTCCTGGAGGGCATTATCCAGTAGGTGTCTTTCAGAGAGACCCATGCATGATCAGGGACTGCCCCTCTAGCAGGAGTTGGGCATAACAAGTGGTTGTGAAGGCCAGAACATCCCAAATAGACAGAACATTACATGCAAAGGCCCTGGGGCAGGAGAAAAAGGTACCTTTGAGAAGAAAAGGAAGTGTGTAGCTGAGAAGCAGTTAACAAAGTCAAGGAATGCAGGGGACTTTCACCGAGAAGCAAAAACAGAGCAGGGGCAGGTTTGAAGTGTGGGAGGGCGGGGGCAGACCGAGACAGCTGTGCTGGGTGTGTTGGTTTGAGACGTGCATGAGTTCCCCATGTTGAGATGATAAGCAAGCCGCTCATACCCCCGTCTGTACCAGGCTTGGAGACCCAGATCTAGCAGTCTTGCCGTTAGAAGATGCTACAGCCATGGGTCACATCAGCTCACTCGAGAGTTCCCATTGACAGCCCCCTTTCCCTCCCCGTGCCCCCAGCCAGTGGGGTACAGAGTCCTTTCAATCCCACCCCCTTCCAGGTCCACATTCTCCTCCTGCTCAGTCACCAGCCCATCAAACCCGAGACTCCAACGTCTCCCCTTCCCCATCCAGCTACCCCGCTCCAGATCAAGCTGATCCGATCATTTCTCCCTCTTGCTCACATCTTTTCCATAACTCAGAGTCACCTATGGGGCGATGGCCTTGGCCTTGTCATCTGGCCTCTGCCTGCTTGTCCAGCCTCGTCTGCACTCCAGCCCGTGAAACCACCTGCTCCCAAACCTCACTGAGTCACTAGCTGTCACTGGCTACCCCCACCCCGAGCCTCCCAGTACGGCAGCACCTTTGCCTGTGTAAAGACCCCCAGCGCACTAAGAACTTTGTCGGCCTGGCACCTCTCTTCCCCCTTCAGGAGACTCGTACCACCTCCCACAGGTGATGCAGGTGGGAGCTGTCCTCCGACTACGGACCCGGCTGCTGGAGCCACAGGGCAGGCCCATGGCCAACCAGAACCATCAGAGTTCTTCCCTAGGACTTTCGAACCTGGGATCAGAGGGAGAGAGCGCCCAGCGCCCTTCTGGGGCTAGGATGAGCGGGATATGGTCATCGGGAGCGGTCAGCAGCCTCATCCCCCCCCCCCCCAGGTGAGGAAACCCCGTCTCCAGGGTGAAGTACTCCGGCTGACGTGAGCAAAGAGAAACAGAAGGAGAATGTCCCAGCAGACTCCCTGAGGCCCCGCCCAGGCATGTCCGATGCTGTATGAACCTTCCAACATTCTCCACTTAGACCTAAGCCAGTTTGAATTAGAGAACCATCCTTTGCGGCCCCAACACGTGAATCTACAGTATCGGTGGGGAAAGAGTGGCCAGGAGGTTTGGGGGCAGGTGAGGATCAGCACAGCCCCTTGGATGAGAGAGCTCAAGGTAGGACACAGAGAGACCAGGAGAGGTTCTGAGGTGGCCCCTTAGCATCTGGGATCCCAGAACTTCTGAGCCCTTTGTCCCCCACGGCGGCAGCTCCTCACTAGCTGTGCAACGAGAACTGCCTGGTTGGTCGAGGTCCTGTGCAGTCCAATGGTTGACAGGTTCCCAAAAGACAATAGTGACGGGGAGTGGAATGCCTAAATCTGCCCCCTGAAGCCCGCCCCTTCCCAGACACTGCATCTTTGCCTGCCCAGAATCTACCCTCAAGTGGCCTTTGGGGCTTCCCATCTGCTTCTCCCCCTCAATCTTGCAGTCTCAGATCCACCTGCTTCTGTTCCTGGTAGGTGACATGCATGGCATCCTGTGCAGCGCTCCTTGGATTCCTGCCATCGTGGCTGGCTCGGGACGGAGGACGGACCAGACAAGGCTGGGCAGAGCTTCATACCTGACTGCGCTCCTGGCCGTGAGGTCGTTCCCGCGCCCAGAGCGCAGAGACCATGCATCCAGGAGCTTTCCCCAGCCACACCAGGGCCGGGCCTGTGCTCCTGATGCCTTCTAGAACCCGTTCAGTTCCTGCCCACGCAACACATCTGAGCTTCACGAAAGGAAGTGCATTCCAGGAGGTGTGAGCTGAAGAAAGCCTCTTAGAAAAATGTTGCCTTAAAGAGTTAGATATTGGGGTGCCTGGGTGGCCCAGTCGTTAAGCGCCTACCTTCGGCTCAGGTCATGATCTCAGGGTCCTGGGATCGAGCCCCGCATCGGGCTCCCTGCTCAGCGGGAAGCCTGCTTCTCCCTCTCCCAGTCACCCTGCTTGTGTTCCTGCTATCTCTCTCCGTCAGATAAATAAAATCTTTAAAAAAAAAAAAAGTTAGATATTAATGTTATGTTAATAACTACTTTTTCTGACCTGAGTTTTCGGGCCATTTGATAACCATGTGTTTTCATCTTTGGCTCTGCGGAACCCACACCCGATGCCTAGCTGCAGGGTGTTCTCAGGAGACGTTGTCAGCTCTCTTGCCTCAGTTCTCCATCTTCCCAGCTCCCGGCAGGTCAGATCTAAAGGAGCAGTAGAAGCAGGAATGCCTGTCAAGATGGTGGTGGGCCACTGGGCTCTCAAGTGTGTGAAGGTCAATAGATCCCATAGATCCAAACTCAAAGGGTCACGGTCTAATCAAATCTTTGCACACCTGTTCTCCGCACCCCAGCGCCATCCCCACCCCAGTGTCTCACCTCTGATCGCCAGGTCCCCTTGACGTGACCATCCCCATCCCCTCCTCTGCCCCCTCCATACTTACTAGGAGATCCGCCCATCACCCCTGGTGCATCCTGTCACTTTCCATCCCTACCTGACCACGCAGGATTTCTGCTCGAAACCTTTCTGCAGATCCTTGTTTCCCACAGGATAAATTCCAAAATGCCTTCTCTGGACACCCAGACCCCTCCAAAATTTAGCCATTGCCTAGCCTTTCAACTGTGCCACCCAGGATGACCACCTGTGCCGGTGTTCTGGGGACTAAGGAGATTCTCAGGATGTGGGGCCTTTAGTACTAAAGCCAAGAAAATCCAGGGCAAACAGACACAAGCTGCTATCTACTCTAGAGATGCTGAACCTCTTATAATTCTATTACGGGCTGAGTGCTCATGTCCTCCCAAAATGTCTATGTTGAAGAATTAACCCCTCATGTGATGGTGCTTGGAGGTGGGGCCTTTAGGAGGTAATTAGGTTTGGGAGACATTTGGATGAGGTTATGCGGGTGGGGCCATGATGGGATTGGTGTCCTTACAAGAAAAGGAGCAGAATGCTCTCGCACTCCCTCCCTCCCTCTCTCTTTCTCTCTCTCTCTCTCCCTGCCCTTCCATCCCCTCCCTCCCCTCCCCACTCCATGAGCACACACTGAAGAAGGGCATTGTGAGCACACATGGAGAAAGTGGCCATCAATCAGCCAGGAAGCAAACTCTCACCAGGAAGGGGTTCAGCCAGAACCTTGACCCCAGACTTCCAGCCTCCAGAACTCTGAGAAATAGATGTCTGTTGGTTAAGCTGCCCAGTCCGTGCTGTTTTGTTATAGCCCCCTGAGCTAACTAGGAAAGTTCCCTACAATCCTTCTATGACTTTCCCACACAAAGGGTTGTTTGTGCCTTTCACTCAGCCTGGACTCTTCCCTAGTCCCCCTTTCTACCTGGTTAAATGCTATTTATGCTTCAGGACCGTGCAAGAGGCCCCTCGGCCTGGGAGTGTTCCTTGACTTCTCCCCCAGCACACATGTGGCTGAGCAGGTACCTCTCTTCTGTCCCCATGGAGGTCTGAGGATGCAGCTCTCACAGGGCTGCCATAGGGCTCAGCATTCTCCTTGGGGGTCTGGCTCTCTCACTAGAGGGGACGGAATCACGGGCAGGACCTCTGTCTTATTCATCTTGTACCCACAATCCCGCCCGGTCCCTGACACGTAGGAGGCAGTCGATCAGTGACTCTATCAGTTACCCAGGACACCCATGTAGAAACCGCTGTTAAAAAAAGAAAAAAAAAGAAAAATCCATTTCCAATTAGCCCTCTGGCCATTTTGAACACGGACATTTTCCTGTTGGGCTTTTTAGATGTGCCGTTTCCATGAGGAAACTGATCCCTAATTGGCCAACGGCCCTGGAATAACTTCAGTGTCTACAACACACATGTTAATGTTTAATTTAGGAAATCGGCTATCAGATACTTCATTTACTGAACATTTTTGGGGGGACTGAGATATTCACTAAACAGTTTTTAAATTTGACCATATTACTATGTCCTTGTTATTCGGCAAGAATTATTATAGGTTTAAAATAGGTTTAAATGATGTAATACATGTAATAATGCAATAAATATACACGTGTTTCAAAATACGTAAGCACTGATATGAATATCACACACTAGCGCTGAGGTCATTTCCCCTCATTACGGCTCTGCTGCCGTCTCCCCGTGCACCCACAGCACCCTGAGCTTGGGAGGAGTAGCAAATCCATAGAGTTCCTCCACTCACTAGCACACGGCTCCTACCGTATGACCATGTGCTGAACTTCCAACTCCATCAGACCAAATGGGGACAATACCATCTACCCTACAGAGTTGGAGTGCAAATTGTGAGTTAGTAAATGAGCAAAGCCTGACACTCCAGAAGAGAGTGGTGTTGGTGATGGTGTTGGGTGGGGATGTCCCTGGGGTGGGGACGCAGCTGGATGGGATGCTGGTGGTGTTAATGATGATGGTGGTGACGGTGTGGGGTGAGTCAGTGGTGTGGGATGGTGGGTCCCAAAGCTGTCAGGCTACCACATCAGGGCTCAGTGCCCTGCTTGTCAGGAAGATGTTCAGCAAATGTTTCTTGACTCATGGATAGAATAAGTGGCCTAGGAGTCATTTTATTCTAGCGCGCTTTGTCCACCATATGAAATTCGATAGGCTCAATGATGTATAATATTATCAGAGTCCAAACTACATTAAAATAAATGTGGAGCCGAGATTGACTTTCCAGGGCCAGATTTTCCTACAAGATCATGATTACTTCAACTAAAATCTGGTTTCAAATATGGAGACTTTGAATGTTTTGCCTTCTCCCCGTTTTCCTTTTGCCTGAGGATGACCTTAGATTGTCGCATTATCCCTACCGCACAGACGTTCCGACCTGAGTGAGTGCAGGGGCTCCTGCCTCCATACCTGGGGCGCCTGAATGTGACCAGACAGAGCTGATCTTGCAACATCCTCCTTCTTTTCCCTTGAGCACCACTTTGGAGCAGTGACTAGCAGAAAGCTCCAAGCTTGGTTCTAAAATTAGAATTAGCCACTCTTAATTAAGTCTAGATTTTGGCAAAGAAGTCATTTCAACTCATAGTTAATCTCTGAGAGTAAACAAAGAAGTCACCAAAGGCATGTGACTCCTTCTTGACCAGACTGGAGGGGTCACCACCCAGGCCTGAGAAACAGAGGTAGAAGCTTTGCTCAGCCAGCTGGTTTTCCCCAACCACACACCCACACCATAGCTAAAGATGAGCCATTATTCTTCCTTTCCTCCCCTGCTAACCACCGCTGCTTAGCAAAGTCCAGACTCATTCCATAGATGTTTATGTGAGAGCAAACCTACATTAACTCCAGATGAGAAAAATCTGCCTGAAAGAGGAAGAAATAATTTAGTGTGGTAATTGAGGACTTAAACGTTTATGTATTGACATTAGTCTGTGCACAGTAATTATAATATATCCATGATACCTACACGGGGATTCACTAAAGGAATCTACGCAGCCCCAGCACGTGACCATGAAATCGTGCCATAACATGGTACAGAATAAAGTAGATGTGTTTGCCTGACACTTATACATAGGCTTTATTAATAAGGAGCTCTCATTGAATACATATAAGCATTTATGATGTCCATTCACCTCCTTGACAATGTTTGTTATTGGCATTATTTAAGTCAAAACCATCAAACTGGGCTATAAAAAAAGCCCAGCGTTCTAATTGAGGAAAAGAGACAAGAGGTACCCTCAGAAATCTCCATTAAGAGCCAAAGAAATCAGAACCAAAGCTACCTAATTAAAAGCACATCCTTGACTTGAGAAGTGATTTTAATTTCGGTGTTTGGTTACATCTGTCATCCGTTCATTTACTCATTCACTAATTATTTCTTGAACATTTCTTCTGTGCCTGGCACAGTTCTATGAATAGTATAATTCTTTAGGCATTTGTTACATTCCAAAGGACCTTCCTGCAGAAAAAATAAAATAAAATAGACTGTAGTATGTGATTAAGTTCAAGTTACTGTCTCAAAATCTTATGAAGCAAAGCTACAGTGTAAAGTCTAGTGTAGAGACATCTTTGATATTCTTCATTTCCCTAGTTAATGGCATTAGGCTGAAATAGGTGGAAATACTTCTTTCCTTTCATCTAAAAATGTATATAATTTCCTACAGTGGAAGCCATTTTTAGGAGCACTACCAACCCCGATACCATTTGATTTTAGTGCCATCTTATTTCACCCCTCAAAATAAAATCTTATCCAAAGTATTTCCCTCTTTCCAGACATTTCTTTCCTGGGTTTCTTTGTATCCAAGAAGTAGAGCTGTGAGGACTCACAAACGGCCCAGAGTCTAAAATCCAGATCTGTCATCTTAATTCTGCTCCTTGCTCTTCTGGGAGCAGAGCCTGTGTGAGAAAGCAAATCCTTGAAGAGAGATTCCCTGGCTTAGAAACGAAGCTGTCCTGGTGTCAGTCACTGGACGCGAGTGACCGGGGCCACTGCACTGACAGATGTCCCTGAACCATGGTGCAACCCTTTGGGAAACCCATTCACATTTCACAAGTCCCAAAAGTCTTAATTCATTTAGATTAGTGATCTCACTCCTGGGAAATGTTCCTTTGGAAACAACATCTTTAAAAGCAAGTGACATATTCATAAAGATGCATGATCCAGTTGTCACCCGGGGCAGGACCGCTCATGGAGATCTGATTACCGTGGATTGAAGTCCTCAGTTCTCAACAGCACTGTCAAGACTTTGGATTTGAAGGACACCCGTGTTCTCATAGTCACCTTGGCTCTCGGGTCCTCCTCACTGACACCATGTCCACTCTGAAAGGAAACTCAGTGTCTTCTTCCCTGACACATGCATGTGGACACACACACACACACACACACACACACACACGTCTTTCCAAGCATCCATAAGTGAGTGCCATGGCAATTACAGAAGACTGGCATGGCTGGGCCGGGGGTGAGGGGGGGACACTCTGTGGGGAAAGGTCTATGTCATGGCCACATAATCAACTTTGAATTGACAATGGGGCATCCTGGCTTGAAAATATTCTTTGGCCACTGAAGAATCTCCACTCAACTCTTTTCTTGTGTTTTTGTCCTTTCCCATCTGACTTCCTCAACCCCTCCCCCCTGGTACTATACCTCCTCCCTGGTCTGAAAAGATCTCACATCACTCCAGAACACACTCCCCTCCTACAAATGGAAGTCTGCTCCAGGCTCTCCTCTGCGCACCCATGCCAACAAGGTACTCAGCAGGATCCAGGTGGGTCCATTTACAGGATCCACCCGAAGGTAAAAGTGGTTATAAGGGGAAATGTGTTCTTCCCTTAGAGTTGACCCGTGGAGCATTGCTCATAATCGTGAAACACTGAAGACAAATGAATCAATAATGCAAACATTTAAAAATTAATTCTGCTAGTGGTTACCTAGGGCGGGGAGGGAGTGGGAGGGCTGGGAACAATAGCTAAAGAGCATGGGGTTTCTCTCTGAAGTGATAAAAATGTCCTAAAGTTTTGGTGATGGTTGTACAAGCCTGTGTATATACTAAACACTTTAAATTGTACACTTTAAATGAGTGAATCATACGCTATGGGAATTATATCTCAATAACACTGTTACCAAAAATAATAACACTGTATTCTCATGACAAAATGTATGCCAAATAAAATGTGTGATTGTGAAGAGGATCTGGACCTCCACGCTCAAAACAGCCTGTGTTTTGATCTACTTGTTTGGGGGTTTATGTTTCCTGTTCGTCCTCTGGCTACTACATTTACCTGCTCATCAGCTTCAATTCCAACTTGGTTTGTCATTGGACCCCACTCTCTGCTCTGGCAATGACTTTTGGACTAAAATGCTTGCCCTTGGAGTTCATGAATATTTGGATTTGATTTCCTTTCTAGACCTTTCAGGAATCTTGAGCAATCCAACTGAAACACTGGCATTGCGTAAGAGCCACCCTGCATCCACTGTCCCCACTGTGATGCATCCCTGCCCAGGGTCAGGCTAGCCCAGGGCCAGACAGATGCTCAGGACACAACATTTAAGGAGGCACTGACTCTCGGGAGTGCCGGTGCCGGGACAGCCCCTGAGCGTGAGTCCCTCCTTAAGAGAGAGTTGCTCTGGTTGGAAACATTTAAGGAAGCATCGCTCTCAGATGTAGATCCTACACTTGCAAGGACATGAGAGCGAGTGCCTCCTTAAATATTGTGCCCTAAGGGCCTCTGTACCTCACTGATCCCAGGTCCATGCTGGGCAGAGCTATCTAATTAAGTACAAGTATCCAGAGAAGCAAATCATATACCTGAAGATTCTCTTGTATTTTTTATCTCCTCTTCCAAGAGTTTTCAGTAGATTAAGATACACAGTTGCTTGCTTCAACAAGGGCAATGTGAAGATACATACATGCATTAGTGAGGAACTGGAAATAAATACTAAATGTTTGCAATGGATGTTTGAAAAGCCAGATTAGTACATCTTCTCATTTAATGGCTAACAAAAGTGGATACCCTCACTGATCGATGAACACGCTCCTCTTTAGATATAGAATGGATTTTTGGGGGGTGCCTGGGTGGCTTAGTCAGTTAAGCGTCTGCCTTCGGCTCAGGTCATGATCCCAGGGTCCTGGGATCAAGCCCCACATCGGGCTCCTTGTGCTCAGTGGGGAGCCTGCTTCTCCCTCCCCCTCTGCCCCTCTGTCCCTCCCCCAGTTCATGCTCTCTCTCTCAGATAAATAAATAAAATCTTAAAGATATAAAATGGATTTTCTTAAAAGCTATGGAAGTTATTCAAGCACAATAGTCTTGGGATCATCAAATCAGTCATGAGAATAACGGAAGATTATAAGTATCCAAAAGAGGGGAGTGGACGTCCTGTTCCATGCCCTTGGGTGGGAGGCACACCACTGCAGGTCTCTGGACAAAGCATCAAGCCCGAGATCAGCTGGGAGTAAAGACTAGACAAGAGACTTTTCATGGCACTGATTAGGAACAATGACTAAAATCATTTGGCTCGAAAAAAGCTGAAAGCAGAGGAGTCAGCTGAAGGAAGAGAGATTCAAAGCCAAAAGCAGGAAAAGAACAGATAGTGAAGGACCTTGCATACCAGGTTAAGGATTTGGACTTATTCCTCTGGGAGGTGGGAAGCCACTGGAGGCTCTGGGCCAACTCTGGTGTGAATGGTGGTGTTTGAGGAAGACGACCTGGCCGCAGAATGCCGCAGATAACAGATGGACATGAAATGATGGGGTGCTCATCAGAACTGGATGGCACAGTGTGGTCGGTTGGATCAGGAATAGCTACACACATGAGGTCGGGAGCCCCACCCCCCACTCCCATCCCCCACCCCGGGCTCTTTGGGCATGAGCTGGTCTGTGTGAGAGACAGGAACCCTTCTAGGGGGAGATTTTGCACTTGAGCCCCTGGAGATGAAAAGGTCAACCCAGACAGAGGAGCAGTAAGATGTCTGCTCTCTAGCCCAACCCCAAGAACCAGGGGGCAGGGCTGTGAGCAGAACGCAGGAGATCTGCTTCATTGAGGGTCTGGCATGGAGCAGGGCTGGGTCAGCTGTCAACTGAGTCACTGGGGAAGTAGGGGGAGCAAGATTCGGAAGGAGAGTGTGGAGTCCTCCTGCACCTCATCACCAGCTTCGTACAGGGGAGAGTCTAGGTGGTGTGGGGCTGATGCTTATTTATATAATATATAAGCCCTCTCCCATGAAAGGAAGACATAATTACAATGCAGTTGGATGTGAAAGGGAGTACTTATTTTGCATGAAAAGAAATTACAATAAATTATAATTGTTGGCTAACCAACAGACATCACACCACCCAGAATAACACTATTTTATTAATTACCTGCCATGTGGCTTATTTTCTTTTTCCAGATTTTTTTGGCTGTACACTCCCATTGCCTTTTTAATTTGTCAACAACTTTGTATCAGAAAGAAAAAAAGATAAGTTAGTCTTGGTCATAACGTGGTTGAACAAGATTAGTTTTCTCGTGGTGATAGTTTAGGAAATTTTCAGCTTCACAAATCTTTATTGGTAACATCTTGTAAAGTTTCAGAAATGTGATCAAATGTGGGGCCATTTCTATAAGATTCCTATCGAATATGAGTTGCAAGAAATATTTTGGAGCATTCCAGAATATCTAGTCTATTAACTAATACTAAATATTTTCTGGATTGATAACACTAGTTAAAGAGCTTGTCACTGATGTTTCTCATTGTAGTGACACATTATGAGTTTATGGTACCTTCACCAGTATTAGTATTCTGTATTGAACAGGATGAAATTAGATTCCCCCCGAGATATGGCTGGGCAAGGCCTGTCAGGCCAAGGGAAGAGCATGAGCAAAGACACGGTCTAGCAGAGACACGAGTCCGTTTGCTGGAATGTGAAGTAGGTGGCACAGTGGGGGATAGGAGTAAGCCAGGAGGTAGGGAGCCGTGCTCGATGTTGGCACGTGGCTGAGACTCCTCATCTTTTAGGTTAAGAAATCAAAGACCTGGTTTTGGACCCAAGCCCATGAAAGCCAATGCTAAGGTCATTATCATTAAATCAGCCAAACCAGGATTTGAGACTTGTGGACTTTGCTAAGAGTAATTGGACTCTCCGTGGCAGTGGGCTGCACTCTGAACATGAGTGGGTAGAATATATAGACAGCACGTATATATGGTCTTGGCGTCTGCTTCTTGGAGGACCCAGACTAACACATCAAAAGTTATTTTATTTATCATTTAGACATTGTAATTATCCATGCAATATTAATGTTATCAATAATTTGAAGGTTAGAAAAAATAACACCACCATAGTGAAAATAGCTAACCATCACTTGCACATGAATCTGTTCAGACCTCACAGCCCACGAGGAGCAGGTGTTGCTGGCATCCCTGGTTTACAAATGAGGAAACTGAGGCAGAGAGAGGTTAAGAGATTTGCCCAGAGTCCCACAGCAGGTAAGTGGAGAAGTCAGCACTTGAACCGAGGAGGCAGGTGCTCGGCCCCCATCCTGAGCCCAGGCTCAGCCACTCTGGTTTCCGTGCATTCCTTCCAGCCTGCAGTGACCGGCCTGTTTAGTCCTCAACCTGCCCTTCTCTCTTGTTCTCCATCTACCGTGTCCTGCTTGTATATTCCGTGGAACTTAACATAAGTCGTCATTGCTTATTTATCTTTTGGGCCACTTAGAATGATCCATTGTTTCTCACTGTGCATCTGCTTGCTTCATCACCCCCCAGCGGACCCCATTCTCAAAGAGAACAAGTGCTTCTCTATTAGGATCCAGAGCCCATTCCTCCTGGGCACATGTGGGTGCTCAGTAAAACCCTGCTGAATGCTGTGAGTCATCCTCAGACTGCCTGCAAGATTCTATGCCCTGCTTTTCATTAATGTTATGCCGCAAACACGTCCCGTGGTGCCCCACCGTCTTCACGCAGCCTGGTTTTAATGACTGTGTAATAGATCATGGATACTAAGCAGGGACATCCAGTCTGCCTCTCCAATACTGTGAGACACCCAAGGCTTCTCATGATAAAACGTAATGTTTTAAAAGGCGATGTGAGAACCGTTTCTATGTGTGCAGCTTTTCCTGTGGCAATCAAATTCAAAATTATCTGTGAGCCCAGAGACAAGGAGAGCACCCCAGTTGGGTGTATTTCCTCTTGGACCAAGTGATGTCCCTCCTGCAGGGTTGTCCTCCTCTGACCCTGTGGGGAAGGAGGCACGTCACAGCCTCTGCTGAGCCAGCCTACACCTGCACCTGTCCCCTGGCTGCCTCACGATGAGGCCATCAGTCCCCCAGCTTCTGCCAGACTTCCCGCCCAGTCCGTTTTGCTCTGCTGCACACCATCCCTCTCCTTCTGTCCCCCGCAGCACCCACATGCAAGGCGTAAGCGCCCACTACAAGGTGGTCAATGGCTTCACTTAATGCCAAGCCTCTCTGACCTAGAAATGTCATCTTAGTCCTTTCTGCAGTGTCTCGCTTACAGCTGCTATGTCCTGTTAGGCCCGGCCTCTGGCAGGTGCCTCTGGACCTCTGCCTCTCTCCTCCTGGTCCTTCCACCCCTGGTCAGCCTCCCACCTCCCACATTCCTATTACCACCATTTAGACATACACACTCTCACCTAAAATATTTATAGGCCCACCTTCGCATTTTCCCAAACTCATTAAGGAGTTGTGGAAAATCAAGGGGTCTCCGCAGCAGTCGGTTTTGACATCAGACTTTTCTTTCTTGGGGGCAGATGGGGAGGGATGACCCTGCCTCTCCTGGCCAGCACGGATCCAGGGGCTTGCACCTCTATTTGGTGTCTGAGGTTATCGTAGATGTCAGGCCACAGAGCGAGTCCCAGGAAGGGAGGATGCTATATGGAGCATGGTGCACACGTGTGGTCTCAGAGAGGCTGGCGCCAGCTTGGTGCTCAGGAGGGAGTGAGACGTAGATCCTCAGAGCAAAAGCCACATACCTGTTCCTTACACAGGGCTCTTAATGGTGATCATTCACTGGAGAACAACTGCAGCCTCTCTCCTCCTTGCGTTGGAAAGTGTTTATAACAGAGTTATAGCAGCAAAAGAAACCCCGGATGCAGAAGGGGGAGGCTGAGGGCCAGTGTCTATTGAATATTCTCGAGGTCCCCCGGCACTGTGCCGGCGCTCTGCCTGCCCTATTTCCCTGAGCTGAGGACAGTGCCTGGTCCCCAGCCTCTCACTGAGTGAGCGAGTACCGGAATCCTTGGACCACGGGGTAAGGTATTAGCCATCTGCATTTTACAGACAAGGAACTACCACTCAGAGAAGTCGAGGCCAAAGGACAGAAGGCCCAGCCTCCAGTGGCCCCACCTTCCTGCTATGATCCTTGCTGGTGGTGCTTTCAGATATTTCCAGACATCAGCAGATGGGATGCTTCATATCCAATGATGTGGCGGTTATACTGATCCTTAGGCAAAAATCGTCATAAAAAAAGATTTGCCTTTCAATTGCAATATTGAGTCAGAAATGCAGTGTATAATGTCCCTTATATTCAACAGAGGAACTTATATTTAAGTCAATTCCAAGCCAAATAATTAAATATAAGCCCTTAAGATATATCCCCTAAAGATGCTGTGCGCTGTGTTGTCTTTGATGAGCACACACACAGGTGCACGCTCAAAGACACACACACTCACTCACTCTGAAGATTGACGGGAGGAAGAATTGAGAATTGTGCCCATAAACAATGTGCTTCAGGAGTCTGATTCCTGGAGAAGGAAAAATCATCATTAAAATAACGTTTTCTGGTATTTGATTTCACGCTTGCTTCTGAGAGCCCGTTCGGATTACAAGTGCAAGTAGCCCCTGACTCTGGAGGCTCCCGCGTGAAGCGTGTTTTAATTTGTTCTGGGATTACGTTCATCAAAATAACCTTCAGAAGATGACTTTGCAGAGACTGCTAAAGGAAAGATCACTGTACGAACTTTCTGAAGCATATTTTATGTTCAACGATCCTAACCCGGGTGGTTGTTTTAAAACAAACACAGCACAGTTGGCCATCAGATTTCCTGCCAGGCCCCACAGCCTCTGGTAAGAAGGGCCCACAAGAGCATGAGAACAGGACTGTCAGGACCGTGGGCCACGGGGCATGTTAGTGGGGAAGAACAGCAAAGCCTGCTTCTCATAAACTGATTAGATCAAGACACCTGCTCACAGATCATTGGCTGAGAGTCTCCTTGCAGTGCACACCGGACATTCACACAGGAGCCTCTGAGGACAAAACCAAAATTCTGCCATCATGTGCTTGGCAGAATCCAGACTAACACAACATCAGGTTTCTGAGAAGGTTGAGATAGTATCTGCTTCAGGGAAGGGTCGTAGTGGTGGATAATGTGGCATTGTAAGTGACACTGTCCCCTGGATGCCAGGTCCCCTCCAAGTCCAGACCAGCTCCCTGGGTGTGCAGGAGCCTGGGTGAGAAAGGGGCTATCTGGATAAACACATCCCTCCCAGGTTTTCAGGCTCTACCAAGAGAGTCTTTGGAAGCCTTGTGTGGATAGGTGAGAGTTACCATTTCAATAAAAAAGAGCATGTTTTGCAGAAACACATTTCCCGCCTGAAACTCTGGCTGTGTTCGTGGAGCGTGGTTGGTGGATGAGCTCTTGCCTAATCCTCTCCTCCTCAGGACGGCACAACAGGAGTAGACACGGATCCATAGGGTTATGCCTTCAAATAAGGTCGTGTAACGTGACCCGCTCTGGGACACTCGGAGCAAATTTTCACATACAAGAGCCTGAGAGTCTGCAGTAAAGAAAGCCACTTAACCATTTCCAAACTGCAGTGACAAAGAAGCTGACACAGATGCCCTCAGGCTCCAGGTTCTGAGAACTCAGCTTGGCAAGGCCATCCAGAGCGGAAGGCCATCCAAGCCCAAGGCCATCCAAGCCCAAAGCCATCCAAGCCCAAGGCCATTCAGGGTGGAGGGCCACCTAAGCCCAAGGCCATCCAGGGCAGAAGGCCATCCAAGCCCAAGTCCATCCAGGGCAAAGGCCACCTAAGCCCAAGGTCATCCAAGCCCAGGTACGGTAACAAGTCAGGGGTCCTTTTCCTTCATTCCTGCTTAATCTCAGTTGACAGAGGGTTTGACATGGCAGATTTCTGGCCATCCTACTAGTTTGACTTGAAACAAACACTCAAAGACCCTACACAATTATCTGTAAAGAATCCCTTGGCAAAGCAAAGGATCCTTTGATAACATACACACTCACCTCTTAAATCACATATTTGCTGTAAAACAAAATAGCACAGCTACTGTCTGGTGACCACAAAGAGTAATCAGTTGCTTACAATTCAGAATGAAGATTTATCCTTGACATGGACCTTTTTTTTTTTTTTTTTTTTTTACCTAATAGCAAAGACTTGCATTCAGGGAACTGGGGCAGGAATTTCTTTATTCCCCTTTGGAGGTTGTGTTGTCTGGGGCCTCTGGATTGGCCCAGTGGCTCTGTGGAAGTGACCGGGCAGGCTCTTTGCCACAACTCAAGCTGAGCCCCTGAGGCTGATGCCCTATTGTCCGACGCAGCCCTCAGTTGTGTGCAGGAACAAGGGGAAGATTGCTCTCCTTCCTCCTGGGTCCCCTGTTAGTGGGTTCCCCGTTCCTGCTTCTGTCTGTGGCCCCGTGTCCTTAAGCCCAGAGTGACTGGGAGCCCTTCTCCCACCCCACAGAACCATGGCTGTTCTGCCTTGTTCTCACTTCCCTCTCCCCCAGGAGGTCCTGGCCACAGGATTCTGTCTGGAGGCAGGATAGATGACTCATGCTGCAAGAATTCTTCACTTTACTTGAAAGACCAGCCAAGGAAAGGAAACTCCCTTGCATCTGGCGTCCTTCTGGGGGCCGTGGGGGCTGGCGGTGCTCTCTCCGACTGGCAGGGAAGGGAAGGGAAGGCTATTTTGTCACAAAGCTGCCGAGATATCTGTTTCCTGAGGTTGCTGTTTATTCTGCTGGAGGCTGAAAATACCGGGTGAGAAGAAAGTTTGAGTTCACCTACAAATACAGCTAATGTGGATTCTTGGAAGGATTGGTTGAAGAGAATAGGGCATGGACAGGACTTTCTGAAAGAAGCATGTGTGATGGTCCCAAATACCTACGAACATCTGGGGCCTGATTCTCTCTTTTATAGCCAGCAAATAAAAATAACATAGATTGGGGCAACTGGGTGGCTCAAGTGGTTAAGCGTCCGATTCTTGGTTTCAGCTCATGGTCTCAGGGTCGTGAAATCGAGCCCCATGTCAGGCTCCCTGCTTAGCAGGGAGTCTGCTTGTTTCCATCTCCCTTTCCCCCACTCATGCTCTTTTTCTAAAATAAAATAAAAAAAGAAGAAGAAGAAGAAGAAGCTCCTAATATATTAAAAACAAAATAGCATGGATTGTTCTAGAAATCTTGCCCTGATGCCTTATCACACAAGTCCAAACTAGAGTTCTCAGTTTCATTCAAGGGAGGATTCTTAAGATATATGAAAAGAGGGCGCAACATGCATAAGGGTAGTAATGTAGATTAAAGAAATCCCCAGGCCAGCCCAAAAACAAGTTCTGAAATCCAAGCCAAGAGGAACTGCTGCAGAAACTCTGTACAGTGTTAAGTGAGCTCATTGCTAGCTATTTCCCTGTTTATCGATACCCGGTATCACACCCAGAACCAACTTAGCCTGAGGCATGCTGCAAAAGCTCTGCTCAGAAGTGTATCTCCCAGAGCAGATCGCCAAATATGCAAGAATTGTGGGAGCTAGTTGTTAAACTGTTGGTAGCTTGAAATAGACGGTGGTGGGAGTATTTATACCACAGAAATTGGCACATGCTACAAATCATAGCTTTTTCTTTTTTTTTTTTTAAGGGATGATTTACCAGCACACCATTTCCTGGGCTGGAGGAGAAAGAAGGAAAGGATCTGGCCAAAGGGCAGCACTTGAAGGCAAGTCACAGAGTTTAAAGTGTGTGAACCACCCAGAGTTGGCTTGATGGGTCCCCAAGTCTGGAGATGTGCAGCAGTGACCATCGGAGAGGCAACCAGCAAGCACCAGGGGGGTATCCAGGACCCCAAGGCTTTCCCCCACACAGAGGGAATATTATGAGCTGATACGGTGGGTGTGCTCCCCGCAGTGCTGGGGGAGATTAAGGAAAGCCTGGGCTCATGCTTGGGTGGAACAGGACGGAGAACATCCACCCAGCCTGGAGGAAGCCAACCTGTCCAGCGAATGGTGACCCACCAAGAGAGCAGCTGAGGAGCCAGACAACCAGCTGAGGGGACGAGGAAGAGCCAGCATGAAGAGCAAAACCTGATAAAAGCAGAGTTTTCTAAAACCACACTGGATAGGGACACGGGCTTACCCAATTAAGCAAAGGTACTGTGGCCACCGCGGCCGGAGAGCTCCTGGGTGCACAGATCACTCACCAAAAGTATCATCATGTTCATTGTGTTTATGGAGGGCTCCTTCTGCTCCAGGCACTATTCTGAGAGCTTGACATAGGATATCTCATCCCGTCTTCACAGAAACAGCATAGAAAAGGACTTGCTGACTCCATTTTTACAGATGACGAAACTGGGCACAGAGACTTTACTCAGCTACTAGGTAGAAGAGTCAAGATTGGAACTCAGGCCATTTGACTCAAAGCCAGGTCTCTGAGGATGCCACTCGAGATTTGCTGGTCTCTGCTTCTGGAAACTTCCCCCTCCACCCCCCCGGCTACAGTCTCACCCCCTCGAGACCACCAGAATGGAACCATGGTTGCTCCCTCTACAACCCTTCTGATAGCTGAATACAGCTATCATGCCCCCTGAGTCCCTCTCTGTTCTCCAGGATTCACTTCCTCTGTTCTCTCGGTCGCTTCTCCTGGGGATGGCTTGGATGACCCACGCCGTGAACTTGCCGTGGAAACTTCAGCAGCTCGCTCTATATGTGCAGGATCAGTAGGACGGAGAATGCAAACACCACATCCTTTATTCTAACATTATCAGCCTCTGTTAAAACATCAGCTTGTGAAAAAAGAACAAGCTACAGAACAGTGTGTTAGTAGGGTTTCCCATCTGTAAAATGGTTATTTGTGTGTCATAAAATACACGTGCACACACAGAGGGTTTTTTTTTTTAAAGATTTTTTTTATTTATTTGACAGAGAGAGACACAGTGAGAGCGGGAACACAAGCAGGGGGAGTGGGAGAGGGAGAAGCAGGCTTCCCGCTGAGCAAAGAGCCCGATGCGGGGCTTGATCCCAGGACCCTGGGATCATGAGCTGAGCCAAAGGCAGACACTTAACACTGAGCCACCCAGGAGCCCTCACACAGAGTTTTTAATCAGCACAGAACTAAGTCTCCCAAAGGGGAAAATCTAATTGTCCCCCAGGCTGGGGATGGGAACAAGCAACTGAGTGATTTCACACAAAACATGCTTCCACATGTATCGAAGCTTTCATAGTAGTTATGTATATTTTTATGATTAAAAAATTAGGATACAAAAATAATTGACTTCTGGAAGTCCTTCCGTGACTCTCTTTTTAAAACAACACTATTTAGAAGCTATTTTTTATAACACGAAGATGGAATCTGTAAGAAACCAAGCAGAAAGTTCCCTCTACAATAATTTCATTCTAGATATCACGATTTAATTAGATTTCAACTCACCCTTTTCCCCAAAAGACTAATATGAAATTTTGAAATTTATGGTCCCCAGCTCCTGCTGTGGTCTTCTGGCAGCAAAATAATTTTCCAAAGATGTGCTAGATGCACGAACCCCCTCCCACCCCCTCCACCCCCCCCGGTGAGTCTGGGTGTCTGGGACAACATGCCAGCCAGCTTGGCCCTTTGTTGGCCAGTTCCAAGCCCGTGCTGCTAAGGGGACTGGCAGACTACACATCCTCTCCAATGTGAGGCCGCCTACTCACCCCCCCTTTGCCGCTTCTGAGGGTGCTCAAGGTCTCCATGACCCCACAGGGAAAGAGGACCTGACCTCCTGCAGGCCTTGAGCAGACATCCCAGGAAGCCACACGGTTGCCGAGGCACCATGCCGAATGTTCTGGAGCTGGCAAGGCGTGGCGCCCAGTGCCTTGTATGTCTCTGTCGAAGCTGTGGCACTTGGACCGGTGGTATTACCTCTCCCTGGTGATGGAAACCAAGTTCCATGGAGGGGAAGTGAGTCGCCCCGAGTCCTACCACTGGGGCCAGCTATGTTCCTTCCAGCCCACAAGCACATATTTGAACTAGAATGTGGACAGCCTGGAGCCTGACTCGAATACCGCTGTGGGGGGTTAAACGATGTCAGCCTCGTCATGAAGCAATTGGGAAAGATCCGTCAATGTTTAAAACTCTCAGGCCCTTTGACAGCCTCACTTCCAGGAATTTATCCCACACAGACCTCCACGTGCTGAAATGATATGTGTCCATGCACATTCACTGTAGCCTTATTTGTATGACAAAAAATTAGAAATGACCTAAATGTCCTTCCATAAGCAATATTCAAATAAATCAGGGCATGTAAGATGGGATCCACATAGGCCTTTAAATGAGAAGAAAGCAGATTGATATGCTCTGATGTGGAATGAGCTCAGAGAAGTAGCATTAGGTATCAGAGCTGGGGAAAGCTGTTTGAAAAGCATGCACAGCTATTGGTGTACAAAAGGGCGGGAGGCAAAGATATTCAGGCTCAGGACGCATCTCATATGCGTGGACTATCTCTGGAAGGGAAGATAAAATCAGGCAATCCCCTGCGATTGCCACGGGGAGAGGGACCCAGGGATGAGGGGCCTAGGGCCAGGGGCAGGGGGTCCCTTGTAAATGTTCTGAGTTGTGTATGTTGTTTATGTATTACCTATTTAAACTTTTAAAAATAATGAAAGAAAGAAGGGAAATCTTTGTCCATGAACTTGGGTTACGTCTCCAGACACATCCCGTGGTTCCACGGGACAGAGAGCTGCTTTGTTGGCAAGCTGTGATAAGAGCAGAGGGGTCCAGGAAGGAGTGAGGGAATCCCGCTCCAGGAGAGGGGGCAAAGGGGCTTTGCGCATGAGTCTCAAGTGGCCGTGGAATCTTGGGTCAGAACAGGCCGTAGTGTCTGCAGCCCGAATATCTGCCGGACATGGGACCCCCTTCCACGAAATCCCAGCCCTGACCTCCATTGCCAACACCTGCATCTGCAAAGCAGTGACGCCCAGCTCACATTTGCCATGAGCATCCACAGGAAGGCCCATGAAAACACCGCGCACGGTACCTGGCACGTAGTACCTGCTCATTAAACGATCGTCCTATTGAACGTGAATAATGCAGAACATCACAGACTTGAGGGCAGGGCCTGCACGCTCTGATATTCTGCCCTTCCACCTGTCCTCAGCATCTCCCCCTGTGCTGTCCTGCAATGGCTGTGCCATATTCCACTGTGGGACTTGCCATTTTCTTAGCTGCACAGTTACATTGCTTTGACATTTTCAGAGATATAAATATAGATACATAGATAAGCATCTTTTTGCACATAGTAACTTTTTTTTCAAATGTCCTCATTTTAGGAGCAGGACTTTCAACCAAAGGAGTGAACTTTGGTGGGGGGCTGGGTGTTCATGAGCAATAATGCATTGCAACAACATTGGCATTCTGAGGTACCTATTCTAAAAACAAAAGTCCCCCCAAAATTAGTGTGTGAGACGGGGGAACAAAGATGAACATAAGCAACTATGGAGCCCGGGGGGGGAAGAAAGCACTAAAGATTAGTCTGGATGGGAGAACCAGATTCTACTTATGTCCTCGAACCCAAAACCATCTCTGGGACAATCAGAGTCCTGTAACATTTGAGGACCTTTCTTTGCACAACTTTTAGGCTAAAAGCAAAAATAGCAAAAGGCCGGGTATTTCAAAAGCATAAGGAGGCATAACATCAAGATGCAGAAAGTTTTCATTTCCTCTGTCCCCAAAAAGAAATATTTTACCTATTGAAAGAAAGAGGGAGAACAGAATTCTACAGGCAGAAGAGTTGGAAGCTCCCGCATGCTCATGGAAAGAACAGGAGTTTGCTGGGGGATGCGGTGTGTCACAACGGGGGGTGACATTGGGCGAGGCAGAGTCACCTCCTTGAGCCCCTGTGTTCCTAACTCATGCATTCACTGTGGGAATTAGGAGCCCTACCCCATTTCTTTCCATCCTTAAGTAAACCTCCTCCTGCTGACGAGTCCCCAGGCCGATGGAGGATCCCCATGGACCCTCAATGTTACGGACGGGACTCCCGCTTTGGGCACTGAATCCTCCCAACTCCAGAGTTTCTTGGGTCTGTTGCTGTGGTCAGGGACTTGAGGAAAGCTGTTCACCTGCTCCCCATGGCGTTCCCTCTTGATGGGGCCAAACTCGAACACAATGGCCCAAGAGGAAACAACCTTGCTGTTCTCATGACCGGTCAAGTATTCCTAACAGCCTCTGGGGCTCACTCTGCGCAGCCTGCTCATGACCAACTCACGTGATGCTCAGGGGCCACCCCTTGAGGCAGGTACGGATTGGGCCCCACTTCCCAGATCTGCCCACTGCAGGCCTCTCGGGTCCGAGTACCTGTCAAACACCTGGATCAGCCTGAGGTCTAGATGCTGGAGCAGCATGGTCAGGTGTCCTAGAAGGAACGCAGAAGGAAGGCTGCCAGTTAGCAGAGCAGGCCCCGGGCCGGCTCAGCCTCCCGCGGGGAGCACGGAGGTCTGGATGGAGAGGCCTGGCTAGTCCTGCACCAGGACGGCGGGCCCTGACTCAGCGGTAGAAGGACAGAGAGGCGGGTGCCCCACAGGGGGGCTTTTCAGCACAGTGACCCAGCTCATGGTCCCTGCTCAGCAAAGCAGCTTCTCCTTCTGCAGGCGAGGCCAGAGAAAGCCGGGGGACAGCCGGAGTCAGGAGAGGCATCCTGGCCCCCAGTGCTCTCACGGACCTCACGGCACCCCCTGCTCCCTGAAATGTGCATCCTTTGTGACTGTGTGTGGCCCAACACCTAGCTGGAGGCCTGGGCCAGACAGGGGCTCAAGAAGCACGTGCTGACCCAGCAAATGCACACATAGGTGGAAAGCAAAAAATCTGAGCTTCAGAAACATGAGCTCTGAGCACCCAGGATGTCAGCATGGCATGGCCTGCGTGCTCTCTGCCCACGGTGCCCCAACCCCCCCTCTTGCTTCCCTCCCCGAGCCTCCCTCCCCACGAGCCCTGGCCCCTCTCAGCCCCACTCTCTCCCCCACGTGCTGTCAGGCTCAGCTCCATAAACACCACCTGGTCTTCACGCCCACCCCAGAGAGCACCCCATTGTACAGAGGGGGAAACTGAGGCCACACTCACTCTGTCGAAGCTGAATGCCGCCCTGGGCCCCTGCCTCCCAGTCCCCTGTTGGTCGCCTCCCTCCCGCCCCCTCCCCTTCCTCTGCAGGTCCTCACAGCAGACCCCAGGAGCCCTGTCTTCACCACCTGGCTTCTAGAATGGTGGTGATTCATTCTATCCCAGCACTTCCCAAGGCACGGGAGAGGGTTTCCTTTCTCTGGAGGACGGCCTCCGCCCCGCAGCACCTTTGAGACTGTGTTCTTCCCTACTTTCTCCTTCTGGCTTCAGTGACACCAGAATCTTCTTGCTCTACCTTTAAATCTTGGTGTGCCCAGGGCTCTGTGTTCGGATTCCCCCCGCCCCCACCCCAGAGTCTCCTCAGGCCAGGTGGGCTCACCTGCACCTTCTGAGGGCCGATGAAGGCCACATATCAACCTGCATCTGTGGGCCTCTGTCTGAGAATACCACACACAGACGGCTTGGAAACAACAGACATTTATTACCCAAAGTCCCGGAGGCTGGAAGTCCCAGGTCAAGGTGCCGATGATCAGGTTCAGGTTCACGGCCGATGCCTCCTCCCTGGGGGGGTCCTCATGATGGAGGGTGTGGGAGCTCTACAGGGCCTCTTCTTTAAGAGCAGGAATCCCACTCGGGAGGGCTCTGCCTCCATGACCTACTCATCTCCCAAAAGGCCACCTCCTAACACTGTCACCTTGAAGGTGAGGGTTTCAACTTAGGAACTGGCGTGGGACACGACATTCTGAATGCAGCAGTGGATATCACTAGACACCTCCAATTTAACAAGTCTGGGACAGAATTCTTAATTCTGGCCTCACACCACACACGTTCCTGAGGCTGGGGAAGAGGAGGGAGGGGTTCGTGGCCTCTTGGCCATGTCTTTGGATGGACGCACAGTTCCGTCACAACGAGGACCTGAGGGCAAGTCGCACTGAAGCAAACATGCTACACGACTTCGACACTCAAGCTCTTCACCTGCAGCTGGGGGGTAACAAATCCTATGCAATAGTGTTTCTTTCTAGGGTTGAATAGGACCATACACACCGAAGTGCTGCACAGAGTCGTGAGCCCAAAGTCACCTGCCGCCTGGCCACAGGTTTCAGGATTCGGAATTGACCTCTGTTGCATCCTTATAGGATCCCTTCTGCCACCCCAAATCTTGCACTCATTCACTCCCCCGTCTCACCTGCTCAGTAAGCTCTGCCCGCCCTTCACCCCTCGCTGAGGGTGCTTTGCACTTGACCCCTCTCCTGGGTCAGACCCGGGGATATCCACGGAGCAAACTCCAAAAAGGGGTACTTCCTATAAGCACCAGAAGCTTTCATTTGTATTCTTTAGACACCTCAAAATGACCACTCACTATTTGGGTTTTTCAATTTAATTTTACTTTTTAAATCAAATATGGCTCCTCCTCATCCTAGAGGGAAGCCTCTGGTTTTTAAACCTGATGCTTCCTTTTTCGGTAGAGATCCAGACATCAAAACAGCAACTGCTGGAGTTTCAAGCGTGGCCTCATGTTAAAATCCATAATGTCATCTGGTTTGGACCCAGTGGCCAACATTATTTAAGCTCCCTGACCTCTTGACGGAAAAATACTTCTGTGGCGATGGTGGCAGATTTTATAGAGAAGAAGTGAAAAGAGCATCCTCCAAAATCCAGTTGTGAGGTTCCTCCTCAAACCCTCACTCGGATGGTGTTATTCTGTGCTCAGGGGTCCAGATTCTTCAATGTTCCCCACAACTCCCAAGATCAAGGCCGGAGATCTCGGGCTCCCACACAAAGACCCTCAGCATGGCTGCAATCTCACTTTCCGCTCTGACGCTGAAAGGTTCCAATCCCAGGCATAACAAACCCCTTCCACCACGGTATACCATCTCCGAGGGGTCTTAGGATTTTTAAAAATCATTTCACTAAGTTTGCATGGTATCTGGTAAAGAAATAGTTTAAAGAGTAAGTAGCTACTCTTTATTTTAGATGGGTACACTATTGGAGATTTATTATAGGTCTACAGCCCTCTACCCACAATTGCAAAATCCAAAAAGCTCTGATAAACAGAAGTGCTTTCTATGTTTGGCATAAATTTGTCCACAAATCTGATCTTAACTGGCATGAGGCTATCCAGAGACTGTATTTATCCAACCTGGTATGAATATTCAGATGTTTCGCTGTGGAAATATTAATGTGCTTAATTACAGGCTTTGGCCCCAGACCCCACTACAGGGTTTTATATAATATAGGACACATACAGTGTATTACCTCTTTAAAATGTTAAAAATTCTGAAATCTGAAACACATCTGCCTTAAGATTTTTTAGCTAAGGGGATTGGGACCAGTATAAATTTATTGCAGTATAGCTCTTAATAATATTTGAAATGTGTCCTTAAAAACCTAGAGGGTCATCCTATGTAAAGTAATGCCAACCCCCACTATACCTCCTTGTTGTAGCTTAAAAAAAATACATCCACAAATTCTTTGCCATTCCTCCCTTCAAAAGATGGAGCTTGATTCTCCTCCCCTTGAATGAGGACCAGAATAAGAGACTCACTTCTAACGAAGAGAATACAGTAGAAGGGAAAGCATGGCATCCCAGATTAGGTGAGAAAAACAATGTGGCTTCCATCCTGGACTCACATGATCTCTTACATGCTCTCTCTCAGACCACTCCCCTGGGGGAAGGCAGCTGCTATGTAGTGAGCTGCCCTGTGGAGGAGAGGATCCAATGTTGAGTAACTATGGGTGGGGGGCCTTCAGGCAACATCTAGCAAAGAACTAAGGCCCTCAGTCCCACAAACCAGGCAGATCTGAGGTCTGTCAGCTATCACAGGAGTGAGCTCGGAATCAACTCCTAGCCCCAGTTGAGGCTTAAGATAGGATCTCAGCCCAGGGCAACAGCTTGATGAATGCATCATGACAGCCCCCGAGCCAGAACCACCCAGCTAAGCTACTCCCAGAGTCCCGATTCACACACTAGAAATAACAGATGGTTATTCTCCAAAGCTGCTAAGTTTGGAGTAATTTGTTACACAGCAGTGGATAGCTAATACATCCTTCAGTACTCTCCACCTAGGCATCCTATTTCCTTCTTCATTACACTTTATCACAAGTTGAAGTTTTATTTAGTTTTTAATTTGTTTGTTGTTTATCTTCTCCTTCTCCTTTGGGGGCAGGGCAGAGCAGAGGCTGTATTCAGGGTTGTATTCATATCATGTAATGCAGAGCCTGGCTCACAGATGTTGAATATACAAAGAAGGATGGAAGGAGACAGAGGAAGGAAAATTATTGTGGGGACAGAACCAGGGAGGCAGTGAGGGTCTGGGCTCAGCATTGACAAGTAACTTAAAATAATTTGAAAGCTCCAACCCCAGAGTGTGATCCTCCCCCTCTCCTCACCTGGTCCAGGTGGTCACCAGGCCCTGGGGACTCTGCTGCCTCTTCGCTTGAGCATGTCACCTCCCTTCCACCGTCACTGCCAACTTCCACCACTCTTCACCAGTGTCTTCATGGGTGTCCCTGTTCCCACCCCCATTAATCTGTTCCAAACACTAGTGAACAGTGCACTAGTGGGGGGATGGGGGAGAGGATACAGGGAAGCTGAAGATCCATCTCTTTCTCCAGGATCTTAAATGAACCTATAACCACCACCACCACCCCCGCCAAAATTAAGAACCAGTGGTGTAGAATGAGATTTCTATTCCTATTGCATCCCTTCAACAAGAAGACAGGGAGAGAGTTAAGCCAAAGTGTCGTCAGTTCTAAAGAGAGGGACAAAAGCACCCCTGATGCTCAGGAGCATCAATCACATCATCTTTCCAGAAAGTAGATTAGCCATAGGTTCAGAAAGATTTAGAACCACCATACTCTGCCTCCCGGTAAATCCACCCCTTAGGTTCCTGCCTGAAGGTGCATTGTGGGACTACAACACAGGTTTGAATAAAGATCCAGGTACAAAAATGTGTGGCACAGTTATCTTTGACAGATTATAAGCAACCCAGATACCCAGCAATGGAAGAAGGCTTCAATAAACTAGACTAGAGCCTTTAAGTGAATGTTATTCACCCAGTGAAATTACCTTCTCACATGTTTTAGTGACGGGAAGAAATGCTCACACCAGAATATAATGAGATGTTACATATAAATGTACATATATTATCTAACACACACACACAACAACAACTGAAAAAATACATCAAACTGTGGCCAGCGATTATCTCTGAATAAGGAAGTAATGGATGAACTTTATTTTCATCTTTATGATTCCATGGATGGCCCACATTTTCTCCATTGAGGATGGATTGCTTTGACATTCAGCTAAGAACTATATAATTCTCTTAAGAACAAGGAGGCACGTGGAGGAAAATAATCTGAAATAACATCCAAGAGCCTTGTTTGCATTCTCTTCGCCATGTGCCTGCCGCTACGCTACCATGACTAGCAATCATGGCCACGAGGAACTGGAAATCCAGGGGAAGGGAGGGTCCCACCCCTGTCCCCACCCCTGTCCCGCTTGTCCATTCTTTTGACTTCAGAGACAGCCCAGCCGGCGCTGTCAGCCTGGGAAGCCTGCTGGTATCTGGAACCACACTGGAACCTTCTTGGCTTAACGCAGCAAAGGTTTACTTTCAGCTCACTCTTTGGGGGGTGGTGGCTGTGGCATGAGGGGACTCTCCCCCACACCTTCCTCAGAGACCCAGCACGCTCTTCTCAGGAGGCGCTGCCTTTTACAACACATGGCTTGCAAAGTCCTCAGAGAATGGGTCCTCAGAAAAGGAGGGGGTGAGGGGATCCTGCAGGGGACATTTTAAGGCCAGGCTCGGAATTGGAAGTGGAATTGGGCCAGGATCTATCCTTGGGTCTGTCGCTCCTGGCAGCCTGGACCCAGGTCGGTGTCAGTCTTCCCACTGCCGGGATCCTCTCCTGCAGAGCCAGTCTATCGTCTATGGATCCAAATTCCACCACTTTCTTTTTTTTTCTTTTCTTATTTTTATTTTATTTTATTTTATTTTATTTTATTTTATTTTATTTTATTTTATTATGTTATGTTAGTCACCATACAATACACCATTAGTTTTTGATGTAGTGTTCCATGATTCATTGTTTTCGTATAACACCCAGTGCTCCATGCAATACGTGCTCTCCTTAATACCCATCACCAGGCTAACCCATCCTTCCACCCCCCTCCCCTCTAGAACCCTCAGTTTG
This sequence comes from Phoca vitulina, assembly GCF_004348235.1. Lineage (NCBI taxonomy): Eukaryota > Metazoa > Chordata > Mammalia > Carnivora > Phocidae > Phoca > Phoca vitulina. The sequence goes on along the minus strand of NW_022589704.1, from coordinate 5,966,636 downwards.
TTTCTTGGAGTCCATCGTCTCTCATGGTTTGTCTCCCCCTCTGATTTCCCCCCTTCATTTTTCCCTTCCTTCTCCTAATGTCCTCCATGCTATTCCTTACGTTCCACAAATAAGTGAAACCATATGATAATTGACTTTCTCTGCTTGACTTATTTCACTCAGCATAATCTCCTCCAGTCCCATCCATGTTGATGTAAAAGTTGGGTATTCATCCTTTCTGATGGCTGAGTAATATTCTTTGCTGGAAGGCCAAGGTGGATTTGGATGACCTATCAGTAGCAAAGAAGCCGGATGATGAAAAACCAAATTTGTGTCTTGCCGAGTGCCTCCCCCACCCCCAGCCCTCCTCCCCACCTGTGCTCTTATCCCCACAGGGGCAGAGGGAGGGAAGGCACAGGCAGTAAGCTCCACTACTTCAGGCCATCTCGTCTGCATATAGAATTAAATGGGCACAGTCTCCCCATCACGCGGGCATCACCCAAGCGAAATCCCAAAGGAAACATGAAAGAGAAGGTGTGGGGTGTGGCTGCATTAATACTGAGCCCATAGCAAACTCTTAGGCAAGAAGTGAGCTATCAATCTAAAATACATTTATTGTTTAAACCTTACTGGGGGAGCTCAAGATTATTTACTAAAGAGAAAGGCTTCAGAAATCAAGTCTCTCTTTAAAGTCTAATTGGGTCCTTGGAGGACGCAGATTTATTCGACAGAGGAGATTCTGTAAATGTGCCTCAGGTTCCCAAGGCAAATCCCAGAACAAGCTGCTCCCACAGGTGCACGAAGCTCCGGCCAGGTCTTGGAACAACAGAGGACTCTGAAGAAGGGGCCCAGCTCATAGGAAACAGACCCTGAGAAGCCACATGGCCAGCAGCCATGGCTGGGCCTCCCAGGTAAGCATGTAAGTAAATGCCCAGACACGGTGCCTCTCAAAATTTTCCACCCAAGCATTTCAGAGAATGAACAGCAGTGTGGGGGCTGGAGATCTAGCCCTAATGAGGTGGCATAAAGCAGATTTCTTTATTTATGTTTAAAATTCATGGGAACCCTTCATCCACTTACATATTTTATATATTATATATAAATAATAAATATGCTTAATATATTATACACAAATAATAAATATATATATTTGTTTAACATCAAACAAATACCATCAAGTACTGTTAATGTGCTATATGTTTCCTGAGGCTTCATTTCATACTTAGTCTAGCACCGGCTACTCCAAGTATGGACCCCCACCTGGCAGCCTCAGCATTCCCCATCCTCCCACCCCCAGAGCAGTAGGAAATGCAGAATCTTGGCCCCATCCCAGCCAATGAGAATCCATATCTGCATTGTAACCAGGTCCTGGAGTGACTCCTTTGTGCATCAAAACTCAAGAAATGCTGCCCCGCCATGTGCTTTGAGGAGCATGAATACCCTAGTTTGGGAAGCATAGCTATATAGGATTTTCAGGAAGTTGTGTTTGTGATTCTGCATTGTGCAGCATTCCCCTTCATTATCCAGTTTAATTTTCTCCAGAGCACTTGTTGGTTTGCATGCATGCTTAGGATAAGCTGCATGAGGCAGGATCTGTTACAGACCCATGCACAGAGAATCTTGCCCATAATAAGTGCTCAATAAAAGGGATTTGAGTGACTGAATCTAACTGGGGGAGAGGAGAAGAGCTGGATGTAAAAGGTAAATCAAGTGTCAGTCTTTTTATGGGAATTTCCCTATAAAGAGTAATGTTTTTGTTTTCTCTTCTGAAAATTGGAAGCAAAGAGCTGTATTGGAATGTTTGCACAAAACCCTATACCTACGTGTTCATAGTACCCTTTTTCATGATAGTAAAAAACTGGAAACAACCCAGATGTCCTTTGATGGGAAGATGACTAAACACACAGTGGTACACACACACCGTGGGACACTCCTCAGCAACGTGAACTATGGATACACTCAACATTTTGGATGGCTCTCAAGGCAATTACGCTGAATGAAAAAAAGCTAGGTTCAAAAAGGATAGTGCTATAGATTGAATGTTTGTGTTTCCTCCAAAATTCCTATGTGGAAAGATTAACTCCCAAGATGATGGTATTAGGAGGTGGGGCCTTTGGAAGGGGATTAGGTCCTGAGGGCAGAGCTCTGATGAATGAGGTTAGTGCCCTCGTAAAAGAGACCCCAGAAGGCTCCCGCACCCCTCCCACCACGTGAGGACACAGCAAGAAGTCTGTGAGCCAGGAAGAGGGCTCCTACCAGACACTAAATCTGTCGGAGTCTTGATCTTGGACTCGCCAGACTCCAGAACTGTGAGAAATAAACTTCCATTTTTATAAACCCCTACCCCATTTATGATATTTTGTTATAGCAGTGCTAACAGACTGAAACAGGTACATACTATATGATTCCATTTACAGACTAGTGGTTGCCCAGGGTTGGCGGGGAAGGATGGATGTGAAGGGGTAGCATGAGCGATCTTTGGGAAGATGGAACGGTTCTGTATCTTGACTGGGGTTGGTGGTCACACAATCTGCACAGGTGATAAAGTTGTATAGAACCACACACACACACACGTAAGACCAATGAGATCTGAATAAAGTCTGTGCATTGTACCTATGTCAACTTCCTGGTATTGATATTATACTATAAATATGTAAGATGTTACTTTGGGGGAAACTCCGTTAAGGCTAGGTGGGACCACTCTGTACTAATTTTTCAACTTCCTGTGAATCATTATTTCAAAATAAAAATTTTAAAAGATGTTATTGAAATGTTCGTGGTTTAGATAGGAATGATGTCTTGTCTTAAAATGTTTAAAAGATAATTTTATACTGTTGAGCATGACCGAACCATAGAAGTGCCTTGATTTCTACTGTACAAAACGTCTCCCTAAATAAGACAGAGCAGCTGAGCCAAAAGTAATGAAGCATCTCCTTTCACTTGGGTGTAGAAGAAACTAACCCATGGAGGCTCAGCTTCTTACTCCTCATGTGCCAGTCCTGGGGCAGAGTCCTGGGTGAAGAACTGTCCCGCTCCAAGGCAGGAGGACTGAAGACACGTCAAGAAGGCTGTAGCTGGTTTGGGGATGACGGGGGTTGAGACCTGCCATGAGCCCCATGACTCAAGCAAGAAAATGGTGTCCAGCAGCTGGACAGGAATGGGAGCGAAGTGGGCCCAGTAGGCTGTATGGGCTGGACGAACACACCCTCTGACCGAAGCATCAACTGCCTGCTCCCTGGGGACCCAGAGGGACTGAACTGTCCAATTTCTCAAGACAAGCTGGAAGCCTGGATTTTTATGGGAAATGTACAGTTTTAAATGTAATGACAATGTTTAAGGCACAACAACATCTTGCCTGTGTCTATCAGTCCCCCACCCCACCCTAGGGAAGGGAGGCAGGGACCACAGGAGGGCCAAGAGGTCAGCCTGCAGCCAGGGGACACCAGCTCTCGTGGTTCTCGCTGGTGACTATCTTATAAATGGCAATGTCATTTAGGATGACCAAGGCCAAGCAGGGGCAGAGCCGCTGGCCCCCTTCCCAGCCTGTCTGGGAGGAGAGGAGCTCCCAAGTAATTTAAGGGCAGAAGACGGGCATGGGGAGGGGACACAGCCTGGGGACACACCACTGGCATGGGGGTTGGTCAGGGTAGAAGCAGAAACCAGGCAGAAGCCCATTTTGAGAAGGAACTGGCAGAAGAATCTTTTGGAACAGAACTTCCCAGAAGAGAGCCAGGAGGCCAGATGGGGCCGGAACAAAGTCATAGTCATCAGAGGACCACAGACTCCCAGCCCAGGGGACCCTGATCCAGCCCAGAGATGCCTGACCAAAATCCTGGGGACAGGAGACCTGGAGCCAAGATGGAAAGAAGGGTCCTCCTCACAAACCAGTCAGACCTGGGGGCACCAGAAGAGGATGGGGTTTTGTCCCCACTCGCCCCCAGAGCAGTCCACACTGTGCTCCCACAGGGATCAAGCCCCCTACTGGGGCCAGCAGAAGGGACTGGCAGAGCAGTGAGGGCCAGGGGAGGTGCTGGGTGTCCAGACAGGGGCCAGAGTCTCATGTTCTGAAGTACAGAGGCAGCATTGCTAAGAGACCCCCAGAATTATGGGGGAAAGGGTGCCAGACATCAGATAATGGTGGTAAGAAAATAGATGTTTCCGCGTGAAAACCATACATATTGCAACTTCAGTCTGGGGCCAAGAAAGTGCAGTGATCATCTGGGGTGATGTTTCACCTCACTAAGGTCATGAGCATCTCTAGGGTGGGCACTTTTTGTCTCTTTCATGTAAGCCTCTCCCCTGTGACTAGAAGAGTGTCTGGTATTCGGTTGCGTCTATACCTATTGGTTGAATACTTTTCCCACAGATTTTCACCACTGTAGACCTTCCCATCAACAGCTCTTAAACTTTCCGTAGCAGTTCTGGACATGGAATCTCAAGTAGGAGGAAAACCACAAAACCGATAAGCATGAAGCTACTCCAACTGAGGTGGACAAGGAGAGAGGGGTCCGCCCCCCCCACCAGTGACCCTGCGAATCCTCCAGGCAATTCCCAGGGCCACAAACATCACAGCTTGCAACGCAAACAAGGTTGTGTTGTAAAAACGGCAGCTGACGAGGATGCCAATGTGACCTTTCCCTCAGGTGGCATCTGAAAAAAACCCAGGATAAGAGAGGAGGCCCCTGGGGAAAGTATTAATGATGGCTTAGCATATGGATCGATGGAGACAGTAAAGTCAGGGTAACCTTTAGTTTATTAGGCAGGGAAGGAGGGCAGAGCCAAACCAAAACCCGGAACATCACGCTCCTCGAGCCAACGTGTCAGCAGCACCCAGCGGGATCTGACACCTCATAAATATTAATGCCATGGGCTCAGCAGTTTTGAATATTCCTGTTTGAGCTCTGCCCCAGTACTTCCCTGGGACGAGGAGCCAGATTGAATTAAGATGCAGCCCTCACACTTCTATAAAATGTTGAGTTTAATTCTATTATTATTTTATCCTTCCCGCCAAAACCTCCAATTTTGCATTTATATTGAGTTATTCCTGACTAGGTCTAACGACAACGGCATGGTATCCGTGGTGAGACACATCCCAAGCTGCTGAGGTGACCCTCAGCTTTACATCAGCATCCCTAACATTCACCAAGTCTAAGTCCAAAGGAAAAATGGCAGGAGATCCTGATGGAGAACCAGCATCCTTGAGCTGTAAGGTGTAGACCCGGCATCGTATGGATGTGGGACCGAATTTCAGCTCTGTTGTTTTTGCCCGTGAATGTTGCTGATCTGGGTAAGTTACTTGTGGGAAATAATACCTGTATCAGTTTCCTCCCACTACTGTAACAAAGTATCACACACATGGCAGATTAAAACACCGCAAATTTAGTATCTTATAGTTCTGGAGGGCCAAAGTCTAAAATGGGTCTCACTGTGCTAAAATCAAGGAGTCAGCAACCCGGTTCCAGGGCGGAATCTGGTTCCTTGCCTTTTCCAGCTTCTGGAGGCCCCTCACGTTCCTTGACATGGGGCCCCTCCCCCATCTTCAGAGCCTCAGAGCCAGCGATGGCTGGCTCAGTCCTTCCCACATTGCATCACTGACTTCTCCCTGCCACTTCCATTCATAAGGACCCTTGTGACTATACCAGCCCACCTCAGTCATCTAGGATAAACTCTCTATTTTAAGATAAACTGATTAGCAATCTTAATTTCCCTTTGCCATGTAAGGTAGTATGTTCCAGGCATTAGGAAAAGAACATCCCAAGGGGCCATGATTCTACTGACCACAATATTTATCTCGCAGCACAGCATGAGGTTGACATGCGGGCAAGCAGCACAGGGCTCACCATATAACCACGTGGCTTTCTCCAGAAGCTGGGTACGCTGGGGCATGTAAACACCAGGTAGCTGGAAGACATGCACCATCCTACATTGTCCCTTCAACCTACTCAGTCTAGTAAGAGCACCCTCCCCAGCATGCCAGTCATAAGACAAAGCAGGCCTCCATCGTGGTCCAGCCAAACTCCTTTTGCCTTTGTTTGCCTGGAATCATAATGCCAGACACACTCTATGCCCAAGCTCCCTGGCTTTCCACCTCTCCATCAGCAGCAATGACACCAAACAGGGTCGCCACAGGACCCATCAGACCACATGTCCATGAACCTTTTCTTTCAACATTTGGGAGCCAAGACCCAGGATCCCTCCTAGAGAAGATACCTCCCCTCCCCCTTATATGCTCTTGAAGTCATTTAGCCTGGCTTGCAGGAGACACATGCATGGCCCGTCTCTTCCTGACACAGTGGGGACCCAGGAAGTCCCCGGTGGACATGAGTCAGCCAGGATGTACAGTAATCCCAATTCTCATTCTGAGTCTTTCCCCACATCCTTACCCTCGCAGCCTGAACACTGCCTAACAGATAGGACATCCTCATTTCCAGGTGGGCTTTCTGCTTATCACTAACAGTCTGTGTGGCCCATGTAACTGAAGGTCCTGCCAAACTCTCCAGGGGAAAGTCTCTAGAAATGGGTAAACTCTGTGGCGTCCAGTTATCATAGCTATAAAACTTGAAGGGCATAAAAGGAGAGAAGAAGTCTATTTCGTCTCACATTAAATGGCTGAGTTAGGAGCGGCTGACGTCTCGTCAGCCAGCAGCATGGGACAGGGACCGAAGCGTGAGTTTGAGCTAGGTCTGTGCCAGGTGGAATCGTTATGCCACCATTTTAGAACCCCATGACCTTGAGCTGGACAAACCCTCTGGCTCTCAACGTCCTCACCTGTAAATTATCAGGAATACCTACTTGGCAGTATTATCCTCAGAAAGGAAAGAGAGAACACCTATCAAAGTTAGCACATTTGGTCCCAAATCCTGCTCTCATTGCCTACTGCTGCATCTCCAACTATCCCAGGACATGGTGGATTAAACAACAACCATTTTATCGTATCTCACAGCCGCTGTGAGCCAGAAACTCAGGCCAGCCTTAGCTGGGAGATTCCTCCGCTGCTTCTGTTGTTGGCTGGTGTCGCTCAGCAATACTCAGCTGGTGACGGGCTGGCCTGGAGGGTGCAGGACCAGCTTCACTGATAAACAGTCGAGTCTCATTAGTCACACTAGCTATGTTCTATAAAACTGCCTTGAACCCTGAATTAGCAAATACTGAGCCATTGCTCCTAGGGGAAATTCAAGGTTGGGCCCCCAAGAGCCTCCGCTCCCAACATTTGTGTCAGTTGATCGATAGGTAATCTTTTTTTTTAATGAGTGTTTCTGTTTAAAGACACTTTTTTTTAACACATATTTCTTCAACATAATTAGGTTAATTATAATTATAACCTAGCAGTATTTCTCTATACTAAAACACTATGTGAGAAGGGTTTAACATCCTCCTGACCCTGGGTAACGTGATTGTGAATTTCTCTGGCTTTCTGCCTCACCACCGTGCCGTCCACTATGCTGTATTTATTTATTTTTCTTAATCAATCATCATCTCATGAATCCACAGAGTTAGCCCCCTTCCCTAGCTTCATCACACCTACACGCGTGACATTGGCATTTTCAGCAGTGGCCTCACGTACAAATGGCAAGTTTCCCCTTCCTTTTCCACAATGTACCATATTGTTGGTTCGTTAACACTGAACTCACCCAGAGGTCACGCCTGAACAAAGCTTATCTGACACACGTATTTTCTCCATGAACCCATCACAGCCTTAGCGAGCACTTCAACACTACCCTTGGGCCCACTTTAAACAGTGAAATCACCAACATAAAGCACAAAAGTGCAGAAAACATGGCACCAGTGGGCCATGAAAAGGACACTTGTCTACAATCTGAGAGCTAAAACGAGAAAGTCTAGCTCTACGTCTGCTGGGAATATACACGTTGGGAGACCAACTCTTTTGCCCCTCTGCACATGTCCATGAATGACCACAAAGGCGCTGCAAGCATTGATTTGGGAGTTATGGATAAATTCTAGTGAGCAGGAGAATTCGCAAACTCAGAGTCTACGAATAGTGAAGATCAACTATATCTGGTTTTTTGTGTGGGGAGGTGGGAGATGGCTGGAGGGCTGCTTAGGACTGCCACCAGGGGCGTCTACAGGTAGCCTTTCCAACATGGTAGCCTCGGCATAAATGGACTTCTTAGGTAGTGGCCAGCTTTCCCCAAAGTGGGCATCATAAGAGAATAAGGAGGAAGATTTATGATCATTCCTGACCTAGTCTAGATGTCACATAATGTCACCCCTGCCACATTCTGTTGGTTGCAAGTGAGCCCAGCTCCAAGGAGAGGAAAATTAGACTTCACATCTTTGTGGGGGGAAATGTTATGGCCATCTTTGTAAAATACAATCTGTGGGAAGGCTGGAAGAAACAGTAGCTATTATTTGATACAAAACGAAAACAACAAAAGATGTTTCAACCAAATGCCCACAAACTTAGAAGTAATTACTCAGAAGGATTGCTTTTGTAATCACCTCTTACCCCAGAAGACTGTTAACAGCCAGCAGGATCTCTGTCCTTGGCTATATCTTCAAGGAAAAGATGGTCAGAAAGCCAGACAGTCATATAATCCAGGATTTAAAAAAAACTTAGAAGTCTTTAAATCCAATTAGGACCATAGTCAAGCACCAGGAATTCACATTTGAACCATGGTGATCTAGAACATTGGTTTACTGAGGAACAAGCACCTGGAGAACCTGCTAAAATATAGACTTGGGCAACCTTGCCTTAAGTATAAGAATCCATAAGTCTGTAGTGTTTTTATTTTTTAGGGTTTTATTTATTTATTTATTTTAGAGAGAAAGCATGCAAGTGGGGGGGGGGAGCAGAGGGAGAGGGAGAGAGAGAATCTCCAGTAAACTCTGCACTGAGCACGAGCCTGATGCAGGGCTCAATCTCACTTTAACAAATACTCCAAGTTATCCTGGTGAAGCTACTAGAACAGGTGCCCTTCTCCAACCCAGGAACCTGGAGGAAACAATCAGCCCCCACACCATCAACTCAACTCAGCTCCTTCAGGAGTTACCAGAGATCATTGTGAGGCACTTGGAGACCCACCTTACATTCCCAGTATCTACTGAAATGGCTTTGAATGTTAGGCAAGGCCCATTTCCCCAGCTAACATAAAGGCCCTAGGTCTCCCTGACTCTGACATGAGCTGAAGAGGAAGATGCCACATGCTCTGATGGGACGATGTAAAGCCTCCTGGAGAGGCACCACTTTACCAGATAGGTGATGTGATCAACAGAATCATGCTCCCAACAAAGACGCCCATGTCCCAGTACCTGGAACGTGTGAATATATCGCCACCCATGGCAAGGGAATTAAGGTTGCAGATGGAATGGAACATGCCCTGTATTGTACAGTTGTTAATTTTTCATGCTGAAGAAAGACAACACTATGATTGGCACATAGAGGAGTACAGGAAATGGTACAGGAAATGACTTGAGAGCTTCCTTATTTTGCCTTAGTCTAATCTTCCAATACTTTAAACTAAGCACTCAATTTTACTTTAGTAAAAGAGTAGCTAGTCAAGGGAACTTTGCAGAAAGCATGAAGGAAGGCAATTAACACAGGCTTTTCTGTAAACATCAGTGACCAGTCGTCTGCACTGAATTCATCCAGTTTCTATAATCACTTCCAATCTTTATAATCAAAGGCAATAGAAACATATTCAAACATACGAGAAATATTTACAACTCAAATCACAGGGAAAGGGCCAATCTCCTACATATATTGAGATCCTAGAAAGTATTAAGAATAAGACCTTAAAAAAAATAAAACAGAAGCAAGACAAATGACCTGAAGGATATGAACAGATACTTCATGGGAAAGAAATTACAAAGGGCTGTCAGTGCAATGAAAATGCACTGAACCTCATAATAAGAGAAAAGCAAATTAAAACTATGCCGGAATTTCAAAGTTTAACAGCACTGCTGGCAAAGTTCTCAAGGAACAAGTGCTTTCATGCACAGTTGATGGAAATGGAAGTTTGTACAGCCCCAATGGAAAGAAATTGGGCAATATCTGTCAAAATAATAAGGCAGTTCCTTTTGTCCATCCACTGCATTTAGGGAATTTATCTGACAGACGTTACCCACAGAGAGATGAAATGATATGTTGAAGCTTTGTTGATAGTAAAATACTGGAAGCAAGCCAAACATTCATCAATAGAAGACTGATTTTATAATGACTTATCCATGTTGTGGACTACTACACAAGTGTAAAAAGAATGATAAAACTCCCTGGGTGTGACACGGAAACTCTTCAAGACATACTGTTAAGTGAAGAAAGCAAGAAAAGACCAATGTGCCTACCATGTCATACTCTGGGTAACAGGAGATAGAAAATAAGACTCTATGACAGATCTTTGTTTGTATGTGTACATGGAGGGTCTCCAAAAGGATACACAAGATTTGAAAATGAGATTGGCAACCGGCTCAATGGATGGTGTGGATGGGAGGTACATTTCACTGAGTACCATTTTGGTTCCCGAACATTAATGTGTACAATTGTATTAGCCATTAAAAATTTGATTAAATTAAAAGCATTACTTAGTAATTAAAATTTTTAATGTTCCAAGCTGCAAACAGTAGATGTTGCCTCGGTAAGATAAGGAACACGGGGGTGTCTGTGGCTGTCAGTGAAAAGCGCCCAACTCTTGATTTCAGCTCAGGTCATGACCTCGGACTGGGGTCGTGGGATCAAGCCCCGAGTGGGGCTCCATGCTCAGTACATAGTCTGTTTGGGGTTCTCTCTCTCCCTCTGCCCCTCCCCCCACTCGCGCATGCTCTCTCTCTCTAAATAAATAAATCTTAAAAAGATAAGGAACACGATAGAATGGTCAGTGGTGAAATATCTTCCTCTTATGTAAACATAAACAAGTAGCGTGTTACGGGAGAGATGCGATAACTGGAGTTTAGAAGCACACATTAAATCCTGTTAGTTTTAATTTCTGTTTCTAAGTAAAATATATTTCACTTGTGGTATGGAGACATAAAAGAAGTTTGTTTTTCCTGATTTTCCTCTTATAAAAGTGTGTGTGTGTGTGTGTGTGTGTGTGTGTGTGTGTAGCTTAAGTAATGTCTCTAAGAGGATTGTGTTGATCTGTATTCTTTTTTTTATTTTTAAATAATTTTTTTTATTTTTTATTTGAAAGAGAGAAAGACAGTGAGAGAGGGAATACAAGCTGGGGGAGTGGGAGAGGGAGAAGCAGGCTTCCCGCTGAACAGGGAGCCAGACGTGGGGCTCCATCCCAGGACCGTGGGATCATGACCTGAGCCAAAGGCAGATGCTTAATGACTAACCCACCCAGGAGCCCCAATCTGTATTCATTTTCTTTTTTTTTTTTTTTTAAGATTTTATTTATTTATTTGACAGAGAGAGACACAGCCAGAGAGGGAACACAAGCAGGGGGAGTGGGAAAGGGAGAAGCAGGCTTCCCGCTGAGTAGGGAGCCTGATGTGGGGCTCGATCCCAGGACCCTGGGATCATGACCTGAGCCGAAGGCAGACGCTTAACGACTGAGCCACCCAGGCGCCCCTGTATTCATTTTCAAACATGTTAAGGACAGGAGAATTCTGTGGCCTGTTGAGTAGAGAAAGCTTACCCAAAAAGGACCATGATTTCACATAAAATATGCCTTCTTAAAATGCTTTTAGTTGTACTAAGTTTTGAGGATAAGGAATCCTATACAAAATCCTGTACAAAAAATTATATATATGTTTGTATTACGTATATTTATATGTGCATACATATGCATATATGTATAATTGTATTATAATTGGGTCGAAATGCATTAAAGGGAGCAGTTGTTGGATGCTGTCCTGTGTTGGACCCTCAAGAAATTGCCAGGTTTGCCATATTTAGAACAGAAGTCCATCACCAAATCATGGCCTTTTAGTTACACGAACCTACATCTAGCCATAGTCTTTCCTACTGCCTTGATTAATAAAAGGACCAAATCATTTATCATCCACCTGAGACACTGTTTAGAGCTAAAAAGACACTCAGTAATGATGCAGGGACAAAGGGCTAAGCCAGGCTGCCAACACAGAGACACTTTATCTACTGTGGTGTTCGTAATAAATGCAAACCACAGAATATTTATAAGGCTGGTTTGGTTGCAATGAATTGCATCTTTCCAATTACAATACAAATTGCTCCCAGGGGGCACAAGTTGAACTATTCTCTGTAAAGGCACAGTGAACAGACCCGAATCGGTTCACAAACCCCTGCAAACTATCTACGAGCTCTATCCCCAGAAGCACCTCCCTTTTGTCAAAACTAATGATGTGTCCGTGATGATTAACGACCGCCATGATAAATGTGAGGAAGCCTTTCTAAGGTTACTCTTGCTGCAGTTTGTTTGAATTTATTGCACCTGATTCTTTCCCTAATCTGGAATTCATTTGTGGATTTTTTTTGTTATTGTGCTATATTACCTTCTAGAAAAATACCTTTACATGTTAATTTCTCCCCATTCAAATCCTAACAGATCTTACTGAATGTATCAAGGCAGTAATAATTCGGGTGTTCTATTTTTAGACTAACATCTCCCAAAGCCAAGTCAGTCAAGGCCAAGACAGATTCAGTCCTGTTTGCATTATGTACCAAAGTAATAGTTTTCATTGTTTTGAAGATTTTGTCAATTCATCCCTTTCCTATGGACATAACCCAAATCCCTTTGTCCTTTCTGTAAAGTGGGAGTAACATATTATCACAAGATCATTAGTATTATCATCCTTGTGCAGAGGCTTGGAAGCACTTGAAGGGTACACACACATCCCTTGAAATTATCTCCTGCCTGTTCTGTGTTTGTGTGTGTGCATTTTTTTTTTCTCATGAAAAATGGCTCGGAGCATTCACCGGAATCTCGGAGGGGTTCCCTGAGGACTCAGGAAAGGTTAAAACAGATGCATCTGAGTCAGGAGGGTAGCCTTCCTCTGGGCACCTGCTCTGCAGACAGATGTGTCCACTGAGGGGAAACCTCTCACCAGATGTTTTCGTAAATGGAAGCAGCCTGTGGTCCAAGCACTCACGGTGGCCTCCAACCACGGTCACACTGCAGATGGCCCCTCTGGCTTGCCACCAGCCTCAGGTTTTTCATCTACACCAAATACACACCGCTCCATTATCCTCCAAATTCAAGCTTTTGCAGAACTGACCGAGAGGATGGCATGCACTCCTGACTCAACGGGGGACATCAGAAGGGAGGGGATTGCTTTTCAAAGACCTTTTCTGATGTTCATATTTCTCTGGTACCAGGAAAGAAAGTTCTCCCTGCCTACATCCCACCAGCGCCTTGGTGATAAGTTAAAATCTCATATACCATGTTATAGTAAACATAAGACTTGCCTTTCTCATAGTCTGTTTTCACAGAGAAAATTTGCTAAAGAAAGAAAAAAACTGGCCATTTTACACAAGTGAAATCATGCAAACAAAATTTTCAAGACAGGACTCAGGAGTCTCTGAAACCCTAATCTTCCTTCAAGCTTTTCACAGCCTCTGACATAATAAATCTTTATCGGAGGCCCTGAGTTAGCTCATTAGATCCGGGGACAGGTTGGGGACACTGATGCCTTGGCTGGGGCACCCTGGGGATCTTGATTAGCACTCTCCCCAGCTGGTTGAACCACATTCAGAGACTCTAAACTGATCCTAGGCCTCTTTTGGAATGGATTTCTTGCAATTTCTTCTCTCGTTTCATTAAAAAGCTCAGACTAAGTCACTTACGTGGGGGAGGTCTCGATGTCTTCCAATTCCCACCTTCTCTGGATGAGATGCTAAGAAGCAGGCAGACTCGCGTATTATCCTTTAATGCAGACTCTTGTTTCTGTTTCACCGGCTTGTGGAGAACACGCCCAGAACAACACAGGACTGTTTGCAGTTCTAATGATTTTTCCTGGCCCTTTGATCCTGCAGACAACACTCCGCTTCGTCTGCCCGACAAAGAAAGTGCCTGTGCATCGCAAGCTATGACTTTCGCCTCTATCTTTGGGTCGTGTGGATTAGGAATTAGTGGTTCAGCGAATGGTGCCTCTGGTAGCCGTTGTCTCAAATCTGCAGGAATTTGCCCCATTTTATGTCAGTAACTTTGCCTTTGCAAGCTTCACTTGGCCTTCTTTAACAAAACAGAAGGAAAGCCTGTAGTTGGAACTGGGGCAGGGAGGCAGATTGGTGCTGAAGACTCTGGAATGTTCAGTCGAGGGCCAGCAACGTCTCCACACGAGTCAAGTCAATGTCCTCGGGCCTGAGTTCCCTCCGAGGACACAGCTGGTGTGGTTGGGACGTTGTTTTCCAATACGAGGATTTGAAGAAATGTCTGATTTAGTCTAGACTGAAGCTGTTCTTTTTATTCCCAGTTTAAACTGGCCACATTCTGCCTCTTCGGAGAGCCGGGAGGTAGAAACCGGTCCTCCTTAGCCTTGCTCCTTCTCATGTAGACAGTCATGCATTCATCTCCTCGACATTTCAGAAACATTCTGGTTTCCTGCCTCTTCGTGAGCACCCATGTGTCCTTCTGTTACATACGTTCGATTTCTGCGTTTTCTTAAACTACCAAATGTTTCAAAGTCAATTGCCTGGATAAACCTCACCACGTCCTATTTGAAATGGCATAAATGTCCAGAGCAGAACTTGCTTGCCCTCTGGAGCTGAATCTGAAACACTCTGGATTATCTGTGCAGGTCATAGTGGTATGTCTCAGAAAAAGCAAACATAATAATATGTGTCAAACACGCTAAGGTGATTATTTCTGCCTTACAAATAATAACATTTTATAAATATATGAAAGCTTCACATCAAAGTTGATCTGTGTTTCAATATCCCTGGGTCCCCGTTTAAACACTCAGCTCTGGGCCCTGGGACATGGCAGGGAAAGAATGAGGTGTCTCTGTGCTGAGTCCCTCCTGTGTTGTTGTACTTTTGATCTCATTTAATTCACAACAGCCCAGAACCTGATATTACTGCTTTCCTGTTACATACAGATGAGGAAGCTGAGACTTAACCCTGTTCTATACTTTGCCCATCATTCCAGCTGGCGGAGTCCAGATGTGAGCCGTATTTGCCTCCCTGTGAGCCCGTGTCTCTGGGGTAAGGGATAAAGGACAATCCCTCCAGATGCATAACCTTGAGCAATAAACCAACTTCCTGCCAAATAATCTAGCATGTCACCTAGACTGGAGTATTAAGTAGTCAGAGAGAAAAAGAATCATCCAGTGGCAAAAGCCCATCTTCAGATATGACCTAAACCCAGTCTTCAGAGGGTTTTGGGCCATGGTGACCTTTAGTACAAATGGGACAACTTGAAGCGGTCTGGCCAGGAGGCATCAGGACTCCAACATATATCCAGGAGTGAGGGGCCTATCTCATCCAGAGGCTGATCTGAACCGTGTCCTAGGGTGTGGTAAGGTCACACTGGATCCGTGGGCAGAACAGGATGGGAAGTCTCTCTGGAAGGGTACAGAGAAAGGGGTGGGGGTGTGTCAGAGGAGGGTCTGAGACTCAGGAAAAACCCATGGTCTTGGAAAGTCAGAGAGCAAGCTTAGAGGTGGCCAGGACAGACCCCATGGGAGTGGCAGGTGCCCAACTGCTGGGCTAATGGAAAGATCGGTGGGGACGTGCAGCAGGGAGCCTCTGTCCTGGGGCCACCACCATGCTCAGCATTGCCTGGGAAACTTAGTAGGACAAAGCCCTCAGCCACTGGGCTCACCACGGTGCTGCCCAACTCTGAGGAAGCATGACTGACAAGAACCCTCAGGACAGATGTGGGAAGGCTCTGGAAGCCAGCAAAAAATGCATCCGAAGTCAATCAGCTGGGAAATTAGAAAAGAAATAGAAATTTCTGATAACCGAAAATTAAACTACAGCTCTTCCTCAACCTGCGAAGGGGTTATATGCTGAGAAACACATCATAAATTGAAAATGTCATAAATCAAAAATGAATTTAATATAGCCAACCTACCAAACATCAGAGCTTAGCCTAGCGGACCTTCCACGTGCTCAAAACACTTAAAAGTAGCCTACCGAGGCTCAACATCATCTGACACGAGGCCTATTTGATCATAAAGGTGCTGATATCTCATGCATTGTACTGAATACCGTACTAAGCGTGACAGAGAGAATGGCCGGGTGGGCACAGAACGGGTGTCCCTGTATCGGTTGTTGACCCTGGTGATCGCTGGCGGACTGGAAGCCACTGCTGACCAACATCATGACAGAGGATTGGATTGCACACCACTAGCCTGGAAAAAGATCCAAATTCCAAATTCCAAGCACGGTTTCTACTGAATGCCTATCGATTTCCCACCATTGTAAAGTCTAAAAATCGTTAAGTCGAACCATCGTACGTGGGGGACCATCTATCTGTAATAGTCTGAGGATCAGAACTGAGGTCTTTTCCTTTGGGAAGCATGTCCTGGTGCCGGCTTCATCTCCTGACCAGTGCCCAGCTCAGCTACAAAGCACAGAGGGCATCTCAACCTTGGGTAGAACTGAGAGGATGGAGTGGATTCCAGGTGGAAAGAAGATGAACAGAGGTGGAAATGTTGGAAAACACAGTGGGTGTTTGGGTGATATTGAGCCAAATGGCTGCACCCCGGAGGACGGGAGAGGGGTCCATGGAGAGTGGGGCTGGGGTGGGCTCTGCAGGCACCCTACTCAGCTGTCTTATACTCGAGTCGGGCTTGAGGCTTTAATCCGTATCGTTGTGAGCCTGAGTCATCAGCAAGGTGAGCCACGTTGGATTCTATCCCTGCTCCGTGACTTGCTGAATCATCAGTGTGAGCTTCCCTCCAAGCAGAAGTGCAGACGCTGCCCCAGGTGCCCAGGAACCTTGGAAAGTGGGAAGGAGGGAGTGTGCATCGGGCACTTCTGGAGACTATTCCTGGACAGGATGATGCAAAGCTTCAGCATGTCGACATCTGTCACGGCTTTCAACGTACAGCCAGACATGTTTCTGAGATGCCTAGGAAGGAAGAACTCTTCCCTGTGCTGCTTTAAAGGAAACGTATTGACTTTGTCTGTGGTCTGACACAGAAGCATTATTTTCTCCATTTTGCTACGTTTTTCCCTTTTCTGGTGTTTATGGGGTTTTTTTTAATCAATATTTTTATTAGTAAGAGGTGCTTCTAAATTTGCACTCATGAAGAAATGGAATTAAGAGTCTTTCCTCTAAATTTCCAGCATGCAGGTGCTCTCTGACTTGCCCATCCGCACGTGCCACCTTTATTCTCTGGACACTTGTTTCAGAGTCTTTCTCAAAATTCTAAGGACGCCACTCTGCTGCCTACTGGATTATTGATTCTGTGGAGAAGTCAGAAGCCAGGCTGATTTCTGGCTTTTTTGGGGTTTTCTGATTTGTTTTTGTTGCTGCTTTTTTTTGTTTGTTTCGAGTCTCTTCTTTATGCCTGAAATAAAGTGTCACCATGCGAAATCCAGATGTTGGGCACTTTTAATGAATTTTGCTTTGATTTTCTGAGCCTTTTCAATCTGAAGGTCCAATTTTCTTTAGCTCAAGAAAGTTCCTATGTGTTTACTGCTTCTTTTCCATTTGCTCTACCTTCCTGACATGTACATGAGGTCCCCTTGAACTGTCCTCTGTCCCTTAGTTTACCTCCCATCACATCACTTCCTTGTCTTTTTCAGGTCCTTGACCTTCATTTTTAGGTACAAGGACAATTTCTCATTTCATCATCTACTTAACTGAATCAGTTTTCTTCAGCGTAGAATCTGTTACTCATTGCTTCCATTTAGGATGTTAAATTCCACTATTATGTTTTTCACCTCCACACATTCTTGCCTGATCCCACTGTCTTTCCCTGCTCAACTTTCACAGGTGCAACCTCTTCCTGAATGTTCTAAGGAATACACACTGGAAAGCTGGCAGCACGTTCTCCTATTCCTTACAGAACTCCATTTCATTGGAAAACATCTGTTCTGGTTTCTTTTGAAGCAGGGTTTTTGTTTTGTTTTGTTTTTCATTCACTAGTGATTTTTTTCTACAATATCACTTTATAAAGCTATTAATTGTTTCTGTCTGTTAATTCTTATGAACTGTTTATTATCAGAAATCAATATGGATTCTGACACATATTGTTTGAATCCCTTCCAAGTTCTTTGGACTCAATGGATTAAAAACATGTGCAGAGGTTTAGTTAGCCAGATCAGGTCTGCAGCACTGCGTAAGGAGGGAGCCTGATTCAGCACTGTGGCAGAATTAACACTAGAGCATAAATTCTGAGACTTATGCTCCAAAACGATCCAAAATATCTTGACTTAATCCAAAAACATCTTGAGTTATAAAAGCAAATTAAAAAATAGTATAGTAGGGGCACCTGGGTGGCTCAGTTGGTTGGGTGCTGAGTCTTGGTTTCAGCTCAAGTCATGATCTCAGGGTCCTGGGATCCAGCCATGTGTCAGGCTCTGTGCAGTCTGCTTGAGATTCTCTCTCTCTCTCCCTCTGCCCCTCCCTTGCTCTGTGCTTGCTCTCTCTCTCTAAAATAAATAAATAAATATTTTTAAAAAAATAGTACAGTAGGGTGGGGGGCTGGGTTAGCCTGGTGATGGGTATTAAAGAGGGCACGTTCTGCATGGAGCACTGGGTGTTATGCAAAAACAATGAATCATGGAACACTACATCAAAAACTAATGATGTAATGTATGGTGATTAACATAACAATAAAAAAATTAAAGAAAAAAAATAGTACAGTAGTCTACCACATTAACAGACTGAAAAAAGAAAAATCACATGATCACGTTAATAACTCAGAAAAGGCATTTGACAAAATCCAACATACATTCATGGTGCAAACTCTCAGTAAACTAGGAATGGAGGGGAACTTTCTCAACCCAATAAGGAATATCTACAAAAAACCTACAGCTAACATCACACTCAACGGTGGGAAACTAGAAGCTTTTCATTAAGATCAAGTACAAGGCAAGGAAGACTGTCCCCTCTCTCCACTCCTTTTCGACACTGTATTAGAAGCCCTTGCTAATGCAATAAAGGCAAGAAAAGGAAATAAGAGGTAGACATATTGGGAAGGAAAACATAAAACTGTCTTTGTAGATGACATGATATTCTATGTAGAAAATCCAAAAGAATCAACTAAAAAACTCCTGGAACTAATAATAAGCAACTATAGCAAAGTTGCTGCATATAAGGATAAGTAATAATATAGTATACAAAACTATACGATTGTACTGTAGAGGGATAAATACTATACATACTATTTTGTAACTTGCTTTTTTTTTTTTTCACTTAATGACATACCTGAGACAGCTTTCCATTTCAGTACATGTAGGCCTCCTTCATTCTTTTTTACAGGTGTCTAGCATCCCATTAGATAGTATCAAATTCACTCGCCCAGCCCCATACTGATGACATTTAAGTTGCTTCAGGATTCACTGGTTGGTTGGTTGGTTGGTTGGTGGGTGGTGGTTGGGTGGGTGGGTTTTTCCCTGCAGTATGATTTCATAGGCCCCCTATTACTTCAGTATTCCTTTAAATCTTCTCAAAACACAAAGTCTTTTACAAAAAAATGTCTCCAATATGCTCATTTATATAAATAAAGATTTTAGAATAATATTGTTAACAATGGTTACCTCTGAGAAGTGAGATCAGAGAGGCAGTTCATGTGGCTGGAATGTGTTAATATATTTCATTTTATATCCTTTTTTACTATCAGAGGTTTTATAACTGAATGTAATGTTTTTCTAATTTTAATTAAAACATGTAAATAAAGGGGCATCTGGGTGGTGCAGTCAGTTAAGCACCTAACTCTTGGTTTGGCTCAGGTCATGATCTCAGGGTCGTGAGATCAAGCCCCACATCGGGCTCCCTGCTCAGTGTGGAGTCTGCTTGAGATTCTCTCTCCTTCTCCCTCTGACCCTCATGCTTGTGCTCTCTTTCTCCCTTTCTCTTTCTCCCTCTCTCTCAAATAAATAAATAAATCTTTTTTTAAGCCATGTAAATAAATAATGCCATAATAACAGTTGGACAAGCTGTTTTTCTTCTTTAGGGCTATGTCTATATCCAGAAGTTAGATTACTGGGTTCAACAGTCTGTCCTTGAAAGTATTGTGCCAACTCTCATGTTCTGGAGGGATTTCAGAGGTTTAGCATTCTGCAGGAGGTCCCCACCAGCAGGAAAAGTTAGAAGCAACTGTACACAACTGAGTTTTGTCTAATAGTGGAAGTTTCACTCACACATCTAGTGTGGAGGACTTGGTCTTAAAATCCATCAGAAATGATCCAGCTGGTGGAAATGCTGAAACAGTATGCATTCTTGCCTAGTTGTAGATCTGGATCAAAACCCTAAGGTGAGTGCCAGTGACTATCTCTTCTTATGGAAGCTCAAAGAGGTAGCTGTTACTTGAGAGGGGGTAGAATGGTTAGGTAACTGAAAAATGCAGCTCAGCCTTTGTCTAAACAGAGCTCCCCCCTGTTTCTTAGAGATACTCTCTGTACTACCCTTTTCTGTTGCTGGCTTTGTCCAGCAGCGGGCTTCCCTTAAGATCCCAAGACACCTTCCTCTGCAGCCAGGGGTCCAGCTGCTTAGCTCACACCCAGAGGGAGAAAAATAAGCCACTGAGCTTTATGCTGATGGGTCTGTGCTGACCCAATCATTGTGGCCAGGGGACTGATCTATGCTGACCAGCTTTCACCAGCAGTGGTGAGCATCGATCACACTGGCAGGAGGAGAAACAGGTAACTGCAATTAAGCTGAGGTCAATCATGCTCCTGCGAGCCTGAAGGGGCCCCTCCCCACCAAGCTGCACAGTGAGACAGGTGGCCAGAAACCCACTCTACCACACCGGTGTTTTCCATGGATGGAAACGAGAAAGACCAACATGTACTGAGTCTATATTACGTGCTAGGCACTGAGCAAGGGGCTTGCTTTTATTATTGAATCTAATCCTCACAACAATCCTTTGAGATAGGCATTGTGATCCTTATTTCACAGATAAGGAAACTTGGGCTCAGAGAGTTTGAGTCATTTGCCTGAGGTCACACAGCTAATATGTTTCAAAGCTTATCTGATTTCATATGCTGCTTGGCACAGTTCGCTAATAACCCTGAAGTGCATCCAAGTTCAGCAAGAGAAATACATTCTAGATCCTTTTCCCTTGAGGTCTTTTTTTTTGGTTATTGCTGTTTAAAAGTCACATGGAGTATTTGGAATATATATGTATGTGTGTGTGTGTGTGCATGTGTGTGTGTGTGTGTGTGTGTGTGTTTAAGTCTAAAGGAGAAGGAAAAGAAAAGATTTGCTTTGTTTTTCCCAGTTAGGCGTCTTCTAGCAGTTGAAGTATTTGGTTTGTGTTATCAGATTTTGGCCTAGAACCAAATGATAGGAACGAATCATAGCTGGTGCAATACGCACCTTACAGAGCCATTATGCGGTACCCAGGTGCACTGCACTTTACAACATAAAATCAAATCTCTGCCCTTGTCTCGGGTGAGCAATTACGACATCATGAACTGGGCGCTTGGATGCAGTTCAAAGAGCTGAGAACTAGTTACGAAACCCAGGGAAAGCAAACGTTGAAATTCCAGAGAGGTCACAGAACCTCCCCCAGGCTGGCAAAGCTGCTGATACCAGCTCTCTGTGGAACCTAGTGGAGAAGAGCTATGCGGGCGTGCTTGTGCTTTTTCCCCGAAAGAAGACGGGTTGTCAAGAACCGTGTAGCTGCTGGGATGGGGAGTCTTCCAGAAAATCTGTTTCCCAAGAACTTCATGGGAGAGGAAATCCCACATTCCCTGCAAACTTTGAGCTCTCTGCTCCATGACCAGCATTTGAGATTGGACCAAGAATATCTGATTGCAGTTCTGGGGAGAGTGTGCATGTGTGGGTGGGCAGCTGGGTGGAGGTGGGTGCCTGGGTAGATGCGTGGACATCCACACCCCAATGTGGATGGCTGTCTCTGCCCAGGGAGGGGAGCATTCCAGTGCTGCAACAGGAGGGAATCAGCCAGAGAAGGAAGGCTTATACAACCTCCAGGAGTTATTTTACACATCTGCTCATCTAAACAACAAATAAACAAAGACCAAAAACAAAAACAAAAAAGACAAAGAAGACTTGAAGGCCTAATATTTCATTAAGATCCATTTTTCCCCAGAGAGGTACACAGAAATTCTGTTGTTGGAATAATTAATTGGGCTGAGCTTTCATCTGAAATGTTTAAGAAAACCCATTTCGTTTTTTGCCATTATTCAGAATAATCTGTTGCTTTCCAGTTACTACAAAGCCTAGCATGTGAAAGGTGAAATTAAAAAGGGAAGCGACACCCATTTTAACAGATTCTCAGAGGCAGTTAAAAAAATGACACTCAAGTTTCGTGGGCTGAGGAAATGTCATGCCTCAAACTTGGTTTGATAGTGTTTAAAACAGAGCAATGCAACAAGTTCTCGCTGGGTGAAGAGGGGTGGGAGACTTCCAAAATATTATTGCTTAAAAAAATGGCCCTTCCCCCAGGCCCGACGTGCTCAGTGGGCATGGGAGTGGCGGGGCCTCCCTCGTCTGACCTCCCATCCCCAGGGAGCGTCTGGAGGAGCCACATACCTGCTTCCCAAGGTGAGGTGGGCTCCACTTAAAGGTGAAGCTGCCTGCTCCAGACCCGCACTTACTTTACAGTGCATTAATAATAAGGAATCCTGATATGGGGGCAGAAAGGGCTGCCCAGCTGACATCACAGTGGGGGTCCCCCTCACCTCCTGGGGGGCTGAGCGGGGGCTGGACTCTGTCTGCTGCACTCTGGTCTCTGAGCACTGCCCCATTTGAGGCTGAAATGCCTCAGTTTCTTTTTTTTTAAGATTTTATTTATTTATTTGAGAGAGAGAGCGCACGCACAAGTGGGGGGGCAGAGGGAGAAGCAGGCTCCCCACTGAGCAGGGAGCCCGACATGGGGCTGGATCCCAGGACCCCGAGATCATGACCTGAGCCGAAGGCAGATGCTTAACCGACTGAGCCACCCAGGCGTCCCTGAAGTGACTCAGTTTTTTGGAACAACATGACACGCCCAAGCTGCCAGGTCTAGCCAGGATGGGGACGCAAGCCTCACTGTGTCTGGTTAGGCAGAGACCCAAGCTCGCTGGTCTGCAGCAAGGCCGCCCTCAGAGTGCACCTGGGGGCTCCCCCCACAGAGCCTGCCTGCAGGGCTAACCTCCCAGGGGTTACACGTCCTAGTTCCTGTCCTCGCTCTCCTGCTGCCCCAACAGGTCCTCCAGCCTGACGTGGACATTCAGGTGGAAGCAGAGACCTGAGCATGAAACGTGGCTGCAGCGGGCCCCCCCTTCAGCCTTGTGTCCCGACTCGGCCAGCCCCGAGCTCCGGGGGTGGGGGGGGTGGAGGGGTTGGAAGCCATAGGGCCTCATCCAGGTGGCTAACGTGACGGTGCCCAAGCTGCTCCAAGGACAGGGTCACAGTGACATCAACTACACTCAAGAAGACAGTGCCCGGTCCACACACGATGCCCCCAGCAGCTAAAGAAACTCCCACACATCAAACACCGGTCTTCTTGCTGTGTCCTCCAGCACTCTGAACTCCTGGGGCCAGCCCTCGGCCCTTACATGTGCATCAGCCACGACAGCGACCTGCAGAACATTCCGCCGCTCCGTCCAGCTACACGGTGCTGACTGCCATGGGGGTGTTCCCCCGGGATCTGTGTACGTGTCGTACTTGGGTAAGAAGTGCCAAGGATCTATAAAAATGACGCAAACGACACCCTGGGTCCCCAGGGAAAGAGCAGGGTGCAGTGGAAGCTGGTACCACCGAGAAGTCTGCCCATACCGGCCTTCCCTCCGACTGCAGGGCCCTCGTCTCCCTCCAAAGAGCAAAGCCGGGAGAGAAAAGACCACCACTCTCTCGAGGAGGCCTACACCTCGAGAAAAAGCATGGCAGCCACCGTGGCTGCAGAGGGGCCGCGGGCCAGCATGCCGGCGACAAGATGTCGCGTGCCCCCGCAGTGCTGTGATGAGAAGGGCAGTCACCTCTGTGGTCTTCCACCCGAATACCCGGAACCTCGCCTTCAGGGTCAGACAGGCCCTGGATGAGTCTCCCTGCGAAACTCGGAAGCAGTGCTATGTATGAGCTGGGGCCAGGCCTGAGAACGACGCCGGGGGACAGAGTCTGGCATCAGTCAACGGACCAATGCCGCTTCCACCGTTTGGACAGAAGCACCGTGGAAACCTGAGAGGCGGGCATCAGGGGAAACTGAGCGAGGGCTACAGGAGCCCTCGGCACCATCTCTGCAATTTCTCGGCAAACATAAAATCACTCCAAAGTAAAAAGGTTATTAAAAAAAAAAAAAATGCCATCCCTTCTAAGGGATACTTTCCAGGAAGTTGCCCCAGGCTCACTGGGAGGCAGCCATATTTCATCTCACGTGACTCCTGGCCCCTAAGCTGACTGGGCCAGAGCAGGCCACGCCCCCAGGGGGCGCTAAGAACCCTGTGGGACAGCTCCCTGCAGGGGGCGCAGCACAATCTGTGGGGTGGGGCCCTGTGCAAAATGAAAATGGGGGTTCTCTTGTTCAAAAAGAAGGAAAGTGTCGGGGCGCCTGGGTGGCTCAGTCGTTAAGCCTCTGCCTTCGGTTCAGGTCATGATCCCAGAGCCCTGGGATCGAGCCCCACATCGGGCTCCCTGCTCGGCGGGAAGCCTGCTTCTCCCTCTCTCACTCCCCCTGCTTGTGTTCCCTCTCTTGCTGTGTCTCCTCTGTCAAATAAATAAATAAAATCATTTAAAAAATAAAAATAAAAAAAAGAAGGAAAGTGTCATTCAATGTAATAAAATATAAAGTGTTTTCCTTTCTTCCACAGTCTTTCACAACTTATGGTGTTTTTTATTTGCTATTTAATGTTGTTTCAAGTAAAGAAAAATTAAAATGTAAAATTTTTACCATTTCTCTTTATATTGTGGGATTTCTGTTTAAATGCAAATAAAGAGCATTTAACTCACATGCTGAATAGCCAAAATTACACAATTTGTATTTTGTAGCTTGTACAACGCACATATATTTCCTTCCTACCAGAACATCAGAAGTGCTGCAAAACATCGACTCAACTGTTTTTATTTCACTTATTGATACACATATACTCCACTAACACTCTATTTTTGACTTACTGATGAGTAAGGAAGGACTGAAAAGAAAAAGAAGAGGCTTTTGTCTTTTGCCCTTTCTTTGTATGTCATCATTTTTGGCATAAGTCGTTGGCTCATACAGGGAGGAAGAACAGATAATAATAGGATCTGTGGCCATTAGTGTTTCTCAGTATGCTATTGACTTCTTCCTGCACTCGAAGCAAGTTCTGCATCTAATGGAAAGTATGCCTCTTGGGGTCATCTCTGTCTCCCTCCCTGAGTTCAGCCATGGATGCAGCAAGATTATCATTTACCTTTTACTCACTTTGAGTCGCACTGAACTCTGCATGCATCCCGGGTCCCCAGAATTCTGTGCATATGGGGCATCACAAAAGCTGCGTGTGAATGGAGACACACACATTGTGTGTGCCTTCTCTGAACACACTTGTGCTCCATTGTCCCCTCAGGTTTCGCTTACAAAACACAAGTTCAAATACAAAATGGGTAGTAATTTCAAGTGACAAAACATTAAACCAAGCACGAGGACCCTCTGAGCACAGGGGTTACATATCCACAAAGCCGGCCCTGCTCCTGGCGACAAACATCACAGTAATTAGTTTGGTCGATCAGATTCTCTCTGTTGGGAAGTTAAACAGAGATGTAACAATGAGAAAAGCCTAAGTCACTGAGAACCAGAAGTAACAGAGGAAGAAAATATCTAGGCCACAAATGAAGCACCATAAAGAGTATTCATAAACCTCTGGTCCTGAGGTATCTGGAATTTCCCTTAGCTTCTGATGACCTCCTATTTCCATCTCCGCATTGTCTGTGCTCTATCACAGTTTCTGCACTTTGCAGGAGGTCTGGCTATGTGGCTGAAATTTTACTGATTACCACACTTATCCTTGTAATGCATCTCTCATTACTCAGCATAATTTGAATAATTCTTTGTTTCTTGCAGCTGGAAGCCTGATAAACAATTGAGGTAAATGGTTGCTATTGGTACTATAATTTTTTAACAAAAGGAGGAAAGACAGCTGGACTTTCAATAAATGAACCTCAAGAATGAATATATCAATGTCCTTACCATATTAGCTGAGATGGTACCTGTTCATACTGCAACTTCCCTCCTTAGACATATGGAGATCAAACAGTCACCATAGTTATTAGATTATTCACTGACACTCTTTCTATATATGTATATATGTATGTATGTATATGTACATCAAGATGTTCTTCCTGAGTTATTTATAATAGCAAAAAATTACAAACAACCTAAATGTCCAACAATATAGGGTTGGCTAAATAGATTATATCATTCAGACAATTTTTTCAGGCAATAAAAAGTCTGTCTTTAAAAAATATGTACAGTGTACATGTCAAGATGGTCATAATATAATTAGAAAAACAAATAAATATGTATGCTTACCTTAACATTGACAATTATGCTCTGAAAGTATATTTATTTGCTTACTTATTTATATGAATAGAACAAAAACTATAAAGTTACAAGCTATTTATCTCTGAGCTATAGGATTAACACTTTTTTTCTATTTTCCATTTTGTAATTCTTAATTATTTAATATACTTTAAGATATGATAAAAAAATCAAATATTTTCTCCAAGAAGCTAATAAATGCCCATCAATGTAATTCCACACTCAATAAATAACATTATAATTATGATTTGACCTCTCAAGCAGTTAAGTATAGTGATTAAAAGGATGTGTTCCTGAAGTCAAAGAGCTCTTGGC
The DNA here is from genome assembly GCF_004348235.1 of Phoca vitulina. Classification (NCBI taxonomy): domain Eukaryota; kingdom Metazoa; phylum Chordata; class Mammalia; order Carnivora; family Phocidae; genus Phoca; species Phoca vitulina. Next base: position 5,939,837 of record NW_022589704.1, on the reverse strand, counting down.
TCAAATTATAGGCCTGTCACTTTCTAGCTATTTGACCTTGAGCAAGAAAACTTCATCCACCTGTTTCCTTATCTGTAAGATGAAGTTTTCTTTTTTTTTTTTTAAAGATTTTATTTATTTATTTGAGAGAGAGAGAATGAGAGAGAGAGCATGAGAGGGGGGAGGGTCAGAGGGAGAAGCAGACTCCCTGCCGAGCAGGGAGCCCAATGCGGGACTCGATCCCGGGACTCCAGGATCATGACCTGAGCCGAAGGCAGTCGCTTAACCAACTGAGCCACCCAGGCGCCCCTGAAGTTTTCAATAAATGACCACTTTCAGGGTCATTACAAGAAGGAAATGAGATGATCAGTTCCCTCCTGCTTATTGTCCCTTCTGTTGATTGTGTATCCAAGGGACTAGGGCTGGCACATAATAGCTGCTCAAGAAATACTCGCTGACTAATTGGGCACATACAAATACACACGCATGTGGAATGAAGGCAATGGGAATCACCACAAAATCAGGCCAATATAATGATATTTTATTTTCTACTTTTTTTATGATGTTTTGCGTAACCTGTGATATGTAAAAATAAATATCAACTTACAACACCTTCAGCTTCCTTTTATTAAAAAATCTTAATGCTGTTTTGTTTTGTCTTTAATCTTTGTGTTGAAGATCTAGGGTGACATTATAACTGGTAATACTTCTATTTTATCATTTTTATTTAAATTTGTTTACTTAATATTTAATAAGTAACTGATTCACTGGGTTCAAAATTTTAAATGGCTTAAAAATGATATAAGAGGCAAAATTCTCCCTTCCTCTCCTGTTACCTTCTCTCCTCTTCCTCTTATACTCTCCAAACAGATAACCCCTGCTATCAGTCCCTGAGGTGCTTTTCCTGGGATTTTAAAATCTCTTGTCATTTAAATTTTGGTACCTCCAAAATACGTCCAAGTCTTAACACCCAGTACCAATGCATGTGACCCTATTTGGTCTTTGCAGATGTAATTACGTTAACTTTCTAAAAGTGAGGTCATCCTGGAGTTAGGGTGGCCCCTATATCCAAAGCCAGGTGTCCTTTCAAGAAAAGAGAAAAGCAGAGGAAGATTTGAGACACAAAGAAAAGGGCCATGCAACCATACAAGCAGATTGGAGGGATGGGATTTTGTACTTTGAACCCCCAGAACTGTAAAAGAATAAATTTTTGTTGTTTTAAAGTCACCAAGTCTTTGATAATTTGTTGCAGCCCAAGGAAACGAACATAACATCTAAGCAACATGAGAATATCCATTGACTTTCATTCACTATGTAATAGTTGTTCTTAGAGTTTCAATGCAGTATCTACACCTGCTGTCACAAAAGTCAAAACCCCGAACAGTTTTTAAACCATAGGAAAGTTGGAAGAAAAATATTTTCTACTCTTTGACAATGCTGGGGTTTAATTATACGTTTCCTGAATTGCAGCTTCAGGAAATTTCAAAACCCATAATTTATCCTTCTTCTACCATATGAAATATTCTATGGGGACAAACAAGATCAGGGCTATTATACTCATTTCATCTTACCCAGAAGGTAGAAGTAGTAATTCATACTTTCAGAGAGAAAGAGAGAGAATTTGCCTGAAGTGGCCAATTTTAATTTCTGCATTTTCTAGTTTTTAACACTGGGCTTAAGCTGTAGTTAATGCTGAAAATAAATGTGTTGCTTGCAGCCAAGGGCAGAAAATGTGCATCTCATGAATAGTGCCAGGCATTAACCCGTTTGTTCTGAGATCGCGGGAGTGGGATGGAAGGAGCAAACAGGCGATGGGGGGGTCAGAGCTGTGAGGAGCTCGGGGGTGGGCAGATGGGGCTCAGGAGGACAGCTGTTTACAAACAGAGGTACTTCAACATTGAACAGCGTGCGTCGTGTTCTGGAGCGTGATACAGCTATATACGGTTACAGTGATATTAGTATAAACACATTGCCAAATACTTTCACACCGGTCATCCCGTCTGATCTTACAGTTGTGCTCTGACGTAACTGCCTTACCCATTTCACAGATGCAGCCACCGTGGGTCCCGGATATAAAATGACTCCACCGGGGTGGCCCCAATAGAAAGTTGTACACAGGCCTGAACCCACTGTTTGGGATTTCAAATTCAGCCCTCTTTTCATTAAACAACAGCTACTTTTGAATGACAGTAAATCTTCCCAGCCCAGGTATATGACCCTGCTCGTTCCGTTTTAGACGAGAGAACCAAATAAAGCTGCTCCTGAGCCCAAGAGCCGGAGGGGAAGCTGAAGTCAAGGGTGTGCTGTGGGAGTTCTCCTGAGGACCAGCTTTCCAAATGAAGCACTCTCAAGGCCGTGTTATGGATGAGACCCTAACATCATGATGGGGATGGGTTAGGCGAGTGTGCAGCCCTCTTCAGCGAATTCTCCGATAGGGGTCGGCATCAGAGCAAGAAAACGTGCCCACTTTACCCAATACGTAGCAGAATGTGATAACCCAGTATGTCAAACAAAAAATTTCCAAAGGAATTTATATTAATATGCAGATGATCTCCCAGAGGGATTATTTTACTGGAGAAAGGCATGCGCTTGCATTTGAAACTGAGTACAAAGCACCCAGTTGACCTCTATCAGGGGAACCACCAGGCTGGCCTGACCCATGGCTTCTGGGGAGGCGGGTCTCGTGCTCTCCACCTGCTATGTGCTGATGACGGGATCCCTGAAGGTCGGGTCTAAAGATATACAATTGGCCTGGCGCCCTTGTCCAGGAAATGCCGGGCTGTGGCTGAGGTTTGCATCTCTTTCTATAGATTTGCAGGCAGAGGCAATGAAGCATCTCTCTCTTTCTAAACTCCGGTGGGTCTAGCAGTTGCCAGCACCAAAGTAGGATGTGTGCTGTGTGAGCACTTTTACATGCTGCATTTGCATATTTTCTTCCTGTTTAAAGGCTGAATAATGGATCCAGGTTCTGAGCAATAGAAACTCTACAGAAATGATTAGCCAGGCTGTGCTCAGGTGAACCTTGCCTCACTTGGGCAGCGGCTGGTCCTCAAGAATGAACCCAAGGCACACACCTCTGAGGATGGAGGAGACCGGGGTCCTCAGAGGGGTCTGGGGGAGGCTGATCCACACTATAGGATGTTTTTCCCAATGACCAAGGAGTGCACGGTCTGTGGGATGTTAAACAGCATTGCCGTGCTCAACCTGAGTATGAGTTTAAGGCCACCGTGTACTGGGAAAAACTGTCCTTCGATGTCGCATGAGGCTAGGGGTCGAGAGGATCTCCGTAGGACACACAGCAAGCTGGGAGATGCACTCATGACAGCTGGTTGGGAACGAATTTACTCAAACCAACCGTTAACGACCAACCTGAGGTTCTGTAACGTGTTGGGGTTGGGAGAGATAAGATGAAAAGAGTCTCCACCTAAAAAGACACAATGAATTAATTACATGTAATCAAAACTAATAAGAAAAGTAAGTAAGCTGCTGGGCCCAAAATTAACTTGAAAGAGTCCATGGTGGAAATGATATGAAATCCACAATTTGTTTTAAAATCGTTGGGCAGGGAAGGGGGGAGGGCATTAGGTGGGATAGCGAGGAGATGAGACTAATCATGAGCTAATAATTGTTGAGATTTGGGTTTCAGTATATTAGGGTTCCTTATTCCCTCATGTTGTATCCTTTTCAAAATTTTCACTATAGATAAAAACTGTAATCTTTCATTTACAATATCAAAACCCATCAGACACATTAAATTAAACCTTCTAAGAATTGTGCTGTCACTTTACAGAGAAATCTGTAACACCTAACTGAAAAACCTAAAGACCCAAAGAGATAGACAGAATATTCCTGGGTGGAAATTTTTGTTATCATGGTGACATCAATTTTCACCCTAATTAATCTATAAATTCAATATAATCCCAGTCAAAATTCCAACAGGAATTTGTTGGAACTTGATTCTTAAGTTCATATGAAGAAAATATGCCAAAAGACCAATAAAATTTAAGAAACAAAGAGAAGGAAAGTATCATACCAAGTATCAGAGCACATTGTAGAGCTATAATTAAAATAGTAGGACACTGGTGTAAGAAAGGACATGTATTAATAGAATAAGATAGGGAACTGAGAAATTCATATATATATACATATGTCTCATATATATATGTGTATATATGAGAATCTGGTTTAAAATAAAGATTGCATTTCAAGCCCTTCCCCTCCTGATTTGGGACAAATTCAGTTTTTCGTTTGGAAAAAAAATGCATTTATTAATATTTATTTATATATCAATATACTTATATATTTTTTAAGATTTTATTGTTAAGTAATCTCTACACCCAACATGGGGCTCGAACTCACAACCCTGAGATCAAGAGTCAACTGTTCTATCAAATGAGCCAGCCAGGTGCTCCTCAAAATATTTATATATTGATATGTCTATGTATATCCTATTTCTATATTTATATAACTATACAAAATCACGTATTTATTTTAAATGTTTATTTTACATGTTTATACATTTTCATTTGAAAAATATTTAATTAATATTTGTTTATATATTCCATGTAGATAAATCTCATGAAGACTAAAGATGAACAAAATTACCTTTCCACCTGTGTGGCACTCAGTGTCCCCATGTATAAATGTAAACCACACATAATATATATACGTGCATGTGTAGGCTTCTATATGTACACATACATGTAAGCATGTATGTATACACATTTTGTAAATATGTGTATGTGAATGTGACGATATGAAGAGAGCTGTGGAGACACGGAGGCGCGGTGGGGAGGCTGAGGAAGGCTTCCCCAGTGGGACACCTTGCCAGCCAGCAGGAGAAGGTCCAGCCCCAGCAGGCAGCCCTGAGAGCCAGAGGGGAGAGGCCTGATGGCTCTTGTGGTTGAGATGCCGTAACCACATAGTGTGACCACAGGAAGGGGTCTGCGGCAGGGAGGCGTCAGCCGGGAGGGTGGAAATGAATGGTAGAGCCAAATCATGGCTGTTGTGACCAGAAGAGTATAGAAGGACCCTCTGGAGGACAGCTTACAGACAGACAGACCAGAGACAGGCAGACACATCTGGAAGCCACCCCAGTGGGCCTAGAACTTGGAGAGGAGGGAGGACCCAGTTGAGGAGGCTAGCCTCCCTATGGGAAGAGGGAGAAGGAAGGTCAAGACATTTAGACGCGGTCCCAGCCCTGGTGCCCGTGACAATCACCTGGGAGCTTTTCAGCATGCCAATTAAGGTGCAAGGACACGGTGTTTCTGTCAGAAGCTCCTTGGACGACTCCACCAAACTGCCAGAGCTGAGAACCACTGAGGCTCTGGGCCAGGACGGCTGGAGGGGGCTGGGAACTGATACAAAGAAGCAAGAACAGGAGGTACCTGGAGGAGGCCTGTCCGCTTAGGGGAACCTCTGTCAGCACAAGGAGCTTCTCACAGCGAGATGGCGCCTGAGTGAGCCCCGGCCGCCATGACAGTACCACAGACTGGGCAACAGACATTTATTTCCTCAGGCCCAAAGGCCGGAAGTCCAAGGTGAAGGTGTCGGCAGGGCTGGCTTCTGTTGACACCCCTCTCCTTGGCTTGCGGCAGGCGCCTTCTTGCTGTGCCCCCACATGCTCTGTCCCCTGTGCACGCATTCCTGGTGTCTCTTCGTGTGTCCTGATCTCCTCTACTTATGAGGGCAACGGTCGGATCAGATTAGGGCCCACCCTAACAGCCTCATTTTAACTCGGTCACCTCGTCGAAGGCCCTGTGTTTAAATACATTGTTAGGTACTGGGGGGTGCACTTGGGAGGCACATAATTCAGCCCACAGCAGCATCTTAGAGGCGGTGAACGAATTAAGCAGAAGGCGGCTTTGTCCCCTCAGCCATGGAGGGACCAGCTGCCCACACGTCCCATCTGATCAGGAGCCGGTGACATTCTAATCTGGGGGGCTCCTGCAGGGCGTCTATTGTTACCTCCCACGCCGCGGATGGATGGGACGGGTGACTCGAGTCTCAGCAGGAGAATTAAGAACACGCTTTCATTTCCTTAAAGTCAAAACAAGGACAGTCGCATCTCACTGTTGTCAAGAGCTCCCTGTGTGTCTGGTGTCTCCTCGCTTCCGTCTCACGTTAGCCAATATGCAAGTAGCTCTGTTTTCAGGATGTCTCTAAGAAAAACAGGTGCGGCGTGGGGGCGTGACCTGCTGAAGCCCACGGCGCGGGGAAAGGTGCTGCCAGGCCTTGACCTTGGCCCCTCTGGCTCCAGATCCTGTGCCTTCAACACCCACCCCACACTGCTTCTCTCCCAGTCTTATCACCCACTTCTTTGCTTAGAAACATTTCTCATTCTTTTGGAACTGAAAGTTCTTAAGAAGATTTCAGATCAAAGAAGTGATCTTCTATCCAAGTTTGCAAATTGTTTCTTCTCCCTGGGACTCTGAAAGCCCTTGATCATGTTAGGGATGTGGCCGTTGGGGGCGGAACAGCTGGGGCGTTGGCGGGGGGTCCTTGCAGGCCTCTCAGGCAGCCGCGCCGTGGAGGTAGATAGAAGGGGGAAGGTGAGGCAGGGGGCCCTGGGGTGCCTAGGGATGCGGGCATGCACCTTGCAGGGGCATAGGGAAGTCACCCTGTGGATCACAGCACGAGTGTCAAGAGACAGAGCATGGAGGGTGTGAACGCAAACATCCGCATCTTTGTCCACCATCAGCCGGCTGCCAGTCATTCTCAACAACAGAATTTCACCCCTTGGGGGAAGATAGGTGGTTCGCCGACTGCATAGAAGAACCATCCATGTCATTCTGGAAGAACGCTCTCCGTATGTATCCCACTAGGGAAGAGAGGCATACAAGCAGTAGGTATCAAAGTAATTACCTGGGGAAGTTGTTTTTCAAGAAACAATAAAAATTATATAAAAATCGGTGCTGCCAATACAGGGACTTATAATAATAATGATCCGTACGGGGGTTTTAGCCAACCAGGATGGCGTTCTTGAACTGCCAGTCTGTGATCCACAGAGGCGGATGTGCATACAGCTTATATAGTTATTTGCTGAGAAAAAATGTTATGCTAAATATAATTGTTTTCTGAATATCCTCTTCCTGTCTCCAGTGTGCAGCAAGATGGAAATCACCAGGTATCTTTGGAAATCATCTCTGAGTTGGAAACATTTGGATAGTGCAAAAAATTGAAAAATTTACTGGGGTGAAAAATTACCCTACTTTTCATATATTGTGCAACCAGGCCAAAATCCATGCAAATAAAATAAATTTTCTTTCAGTGGCTGCCATCAGAATCCATTAAAGAAAAGAAAAACAAAAAACTCTGGCACCATCGTATCAGAAATAAGTTTGTTTTGAAGGGTAAAAAATAAGAAGTGGAAAGAATTTTGCTATTGCTTAACAGATATGCACCCCCAACTGACATCATTTCTTTTCTCAACTTTGTGGGTTGTCTGTGGCTACATTAGAGTCCCCTGAGGACTTTCCCTGGCCACCCTGCACAACTGTGGTCAAGCACAAGCGTGGCTTCTAGTGGACAGATGGGCGGGGCTGCGAGGACAATAGATGGGTGGGGCTGCACGGACAATCAGGAACAGCCTCTGGAGTGGAGGGGGGACAGTGCACCCCAAGCCCATTATAAATCACTTTGAACTCCTCTCTAGCTAGCTACCGCTCATCTTTCCAAATGGACTGAGCGATTAAGACATAATAGATGCAGTACACATGGATAAACATCAGTTCTCTTGAATTTCAAATATTCTAATAAGGCAAAAATGGATATATTTTCCTCATTATTCACTCAAATACATTCTAGCCCTTTTGTTTGATAATTCATTTCTTACTCTGTGCTGGCTCATTCTGCTTCTTGGAGTGTTTCTTATTTCTCCTCCTGAAAAGACCCAATGAGGGCACCTGGGTGGCTCAGTTAGTTAAGTGTCCGACGACTCTTGATTTTGGCTCAGGTCATGATATCAGGGATGTGAGATCGAGCCCCGTGCTGGGCTCCGCGCTAAGCATGGAGCCTGCTTAAGATTCTCTCCCTCTCCCTCTTCCTCTGCCCCCCTCCCCACCACTTCTCTCTCTCTCTCCCTCTCTTAAAAAAAAAAAAAAAAAAGACCGGTTGAGAACCTGCAATCAAAGGTGGCTGGAGGCAGAAGCAGCCGTAGAGATAGAAGCCATGTTCATACCAGTGTCTTCTTTCCAAGTGACATTTCATCATGACCTCTGGGTCCCTGGCCATCGACAGAGGCCCTGGCAAACCAGAAACCACCCCTGCTAGGTCCTACACCATGGTTGTCCTTGTACCACCTTTGGCCCCTCATCACTAAAGTTTGCAAGTCTAAGACCATGAGATGAATAATGATTAACCAAGACGAACTGTTTGGAGTTTCGCTAGCTGAAACAGCTCAGGTGGAACCCATACCTGAGGTCATGGGAGGTGGTCCCCCCCTGTGAAGAGAGCAGCTGCCATTCACACAGGCGACCTCGGAGGGACTGGGGGCGTAGGCATCCCCAGTGGAGAGGGGCCATAAGGCATCTGTGCCTTTCACATCTTCTTTCTAGCCCCTCAGGACCAGAACACCTAACATTTCAGCGGGACCATCTGCACCATGCTCATCAGAAGCCTGCTGGAGAGCTAGCACTGATTAACTACCTAATCCTATTATTAATTGGCCCCACATGACAAATGAGGCAAACAAGGATGAGAAGTTGGGGGAACTTTCTGGAAGGCACTTAGGGGTAGTAAGAGGAAATCCTGGAATACAGACCAGAGGGCGGGTGGTGTCCAGCACATTCCCTGCTCTGTCCCTCCCCTACACTTAGTAGGTGCTCCTCAAACAACCCTGAGAGGATTGTAGTCAGCATAAAAAAGCAGCCCGCCTGGTCCAGGCTGCGTGGGGTCGCTTCCAAGAAAGCAAAAACACAAAAGGAATTCCGATCTTCGCTTCGTGTCTCAAAAAGGCCAAAGGGAAAATAGACAAATACTGAGAAGCAAATTTTCTTGAATATCCTTCTCTCCTGTCATTCTTCATGTCGCTTCACAGCTGACAACTGCTTCATACAATGGCTTTCTTCTCTTCAGAGAAGCCCCTGGAGGAGCTTGATGGAGGAGTCCACAGGACTCCCAAACTTTCCTCCTCCCTGCTGCCCTCCCAGAACGTGTTGGTTCTCTTCCTGCTGGACACACTTTCTCTTTCAAAATCTTCACTACTTTCTCTATGGTCCAGGCTGTGAACACGCACGCACGCACACACACGCACGCACATGCACGCACATGCACGCACACACACACGCACGCACGCACACATACGTGTGCACGCACGCACACACGGGCACAGATGCATGTGCACACACACGTACACGTGCGCAGTAGCCAAGCTGGAAAGAAGAGTAGTGGGTTCGGCAAGAATTTTCCCATGCAGAACGGTGGGCATCAGATGGCGACATGATGACATGATGGCATTATTCGGTCCCAGGTCAGCCCACCCCCTTTTGGTTCTCTGTCCTGAGGATCACCTTCCTGGGGTCTCAGCCTGAAGAAGCTGTTTTAGGCTGTTAAATACGCCTATTGTTTTATTTATTTGTTTCTGATTCTGTTTTCCAGAAAGGTTGGATTTTTGTTTGCCTTGTTCACATAAAAGATTTCTGTTTCATAATATATCCTACACTCATGAAATGCAACTCTCCATGTTTCTCCTTACTGTCCTGGTCTTGTCTTTATCTTATCATTGTTACAGGTTGAATTGTGTCCCCTCCCCCCCCCCCACCAAATTTCACTGAAGTCCTGACTCCACTATGTCGAAATGTCACCTAATTTGGAAAGAGAATCATTGCAAATATAATTAGTTAAGATGAGCTCATACTAGAGTAGGTTGAGTCCTAATCTGACATGACTGTGTCCTTATAAAAAGGAGAAATTGTGACACGGAGCCACACACAGGGAGAACGCCATGTGAACACAAAGGCTGAGACTGGGTTGTGTTCTCCAAGCCAAGGAACACCAAGAAACCACTAGAAACTCTGGGAAAGTCTTGGAACAGATTCTCCCTCACTGCATCAGAAGAAACCAGCCCTGCAGATAGATACCTTGATCTTGGACTTCTGGGCTCCAGAGCTGAGACACCCAGTTTGTAACACTTTGTTACGCAACACTAGCCAACAGATACAAACTAATACTAATAATTTCATACTGTTTTCCATTCACTGTCTACTCTTACATTTAGTTGTCCTTCTTATGTCACATTTATTTCTTCAGTTTGATTTATCTATCTGAACATTTCAATCTGTTGTTATTCAAACTTTATATCTCTGCTATTTTGCTTTTTTTATTCTTTGGGCGACATATCATCATGTGCCTCTTGTCCTCTCAATAATTGATCGGTGGGTTTTCTTGACTTCTGTCTCTGTCATCAACATGATTTCTTCTCACCATAGCTGGGACAATGGTGCAACGGATCTGTGCACCCTACAAGCACCCCAGGGTAGCTGATGCTTTTTCCTTTTCTTTCTCTCCAATTTTCCTTAAAGGATCTTCCATCTCCTTTGATGTTGATCTTCTCAATATTTTCAACTTGTTTGAGGCTATCAAGCCAAAATATTTTCCCTGGGACAATTATGATTCTCTTTGCACAGATTAAACATTGGATTATTGGAATGTGTTGTTTTTGTATTTTTGTATGTCATATACCATCAGTGCCCTTTTGGGGAGAAGCCACTCTGTGCTCGCCCACGGGGCCATGCTTGGATGGCCAACACCAGGTTTAACGCTCTACACTTGGTCTTGAACTTCTAATTTTCTGCACTGGGCCCTGTGAATCATGCGGCTAGTCCTGTGTGGAGAGGGGCATCTTCTAAAATCTGTACCTTTGTATCTTTAACCACCGGGTGCTGAGAAAGTGCACACACTGTGTTACAGGATAGCAGGTCCAGCAAGGAAGGAGCATCTGTGTGAGTTGTGGGTAGGATGTCCTGAATTTCCCGTGTAATTTTCATGGAAGGAAGCCCAGATGAGGCTCTGGGGTCAGTCTTTTCAAAGTATTTCTAGGCAACCTGCCTTGAACGCAGTATGTTTCCAGGAGGGCTGGAGCTCATCAATACGCAAAAATATGTTTTTACAGTCTTCAAAGCCTGAAAGAGAAGATTGAACAGAAAAAGAATTTTTTTTAAGATTTTATTTTTAAGCAATCTCTATGCCCAGTGTGGGGCTTGAACTCACAACCCTGAGATCAAGAGTCGTGTGCTCCACTGAGCCAGCCTGGCACCCCAAACAAACAAGAATTCTGTACCAGGTCGACAGCTCTTACTGGGGATTCGGAAGGATCACTAGGTCTGTAGACTTTATAAACTTCAGGACCCCAGGCCCAGCAGCAGACCTGTGTCCCCTGCGTGCCCCACACTGCAATGCTTTCTCCCCCACTTCTGCCCACAGACGCAGTCCCGGCACCACCAGTGGTCTGAGCCCACCTTGGATTACCTCCCACCCTAAGTCACCCCCAAGAATCAAGGCCCGTCTTGACCCCCTGTTAGATCCCTCCCTGGTTCCTCATTCTTTTCAGACCCCTGCCATAGCCAGACAGACTTCTGGAAACACAGCAACACCCACTTTCTCATTAGTGGTGTCCTCAAAGAATGTCTCCTTGTTCTGTGGGGGTTTTCAGAGTGGGCTCCCCCAGGTTTCTCACCGCTGAACAAAGCCAGCCTCCCCAACCCAGTGAGGGGCCCTCAGCCCCTGCACAGGCCTTGACCCCTGACACAGATTCCCAGCATGCCCTAGTTTCCTCTTATAAAACAAAGCAGAATGGAACTCATCAATATGAAAAAATGTGTTTTCATAGTCTCCAAAGCCTGAAAGAAAAGATTATTTTTTTTAAAAATGCTATAAGAGCTATTGGATAAATTTTCTTTCTCTTTTATCCTGAAAATTTCATAAATATTTTGTTTTTGTTTTAACAAAGAAGAAAACTGTTCTTCACTTGCCAAACATTGTAAAGCTCATCTGGCAAATACATTTTCAAGAACATCTAATACATTTCTGAAAAATAAAGATAATGAAGTGAGACATACCCTAAAGAATATCATAAAGCAAAAAATGTTGATAAAAAAAGAAGAAGAATTAAAACAGTACAGTGATGGCCCAGAAACAGGATAAAAACACATGTTATAAATAAATGTAATATATTATAAAGGTAAAGTTACAAATTAGTGAAGAAGTGAAAGATTTTTCAGCAAAACCATATGTATGAAATTGACTAAGAATTTGGGAGACAGAATTAAGTTCTTACTTTTCATCTTAAACCAAAATGAACTCCAGACAGATTAAGGATTGATATAAAACAAAGCTTTAAAAATAATTTTTTAAAAAGTAGCGAAAGATTTATATTATGTCAAGGTGGAAAGGGGACTTAAAAGCTGGACACTAAAGACGGATATGCCAACAGGATTGTTTTGACTAGGATTGCCAGACATTTACTAGGCCAGAAACACAGATTACAAATGGTGGCCCACATATCACATGTGTAAATATCCAAAAGTTATAAATCAAGCTAACACATTGTTAAATGAAATCTGTTTTATCCTAACATGACAAATACACTGTCATAACAAACAACAAAAACAAAAATTTACATAAAGCTATGGTTTTCATATGATTGGAAGTTGGCAAAATATCAAAGATTGAGTTTAATATTGTGTTGTGCCTGGTAATCTGTTGCTGAGCCAGCAATGTTTGGACTAGTCATACAACAAATAAACACATAACAAATAACATGTATTTTTTCTATAAAAATGATTTCCTTGCCTTCACTTCAGCAAAAATCACTATACTATTTTTTTTTAATTTTCTACATAATTTAGATTCCATTGACACTAATGATCTTAGGGATTAAAAGATAAAATTTAATTGCTTTCCAAATGTATAAAATTTGAATTATTTTTCTAAGTTTTCAAATAGTATTTTTCTTCTAAAATATCCAAGGTTATCTATTAAAATTAAAGGGCCAAGTTTTAATTAATGCCTACCAGAATTTTAAATCATAGTTATTTATGTAGAGCCACATTTTAAAATGTATTTTCATTAAATCTTACTAAATATTTTAATAAAAATAACGCTATTTGCAAGTCCAGCATTCACTGTCTTTGTTGCCAACATAAAAAAATGGATCATGCTTCACGCTTGGTATATTTACATGTGTGTGTGGGGGGGATACTAATCCTTCCAGAAAGAATAATGTGTGTGTGCACATGTATATAGAGACAAGGAGACTGTGAATTATTTAGCATCGCAACATGTTCCTTGGCCTCCATGTGCAATCACAAATGTCATGCTAATCTGGAAAGATCTCCAGATTTAAGAATTAGTACATGCAAAGGAGCAAGGAAATGGACACAATCCAACGAAGAAATTGTACTTTAATATGCAAGAATGTATTTAATTCATACTCTACAAGACGCAGGTTTTGACCAATCTGTCTTTTTTCTCCCCAAAGTGCTTATGTCCCCTAGTGCTCCCTGTTCAGGAGAAGAGGCTCTTCCCAACTTTAGCAATTGCCCGACACACATCATCAGGACTTGTTCACCTTCGGCTTCAAGAATGTAGGCGAGAGGTGAGAAAGTTTTTCTAGGAACATGAATGAGGTTGGTCACAACAGCTATCATTTAGGATATGGACCCCACTGTACCAACGACAGAGATTCCCACTTCATAAGGGGCATTGGCTTTGACAACATTTTTAAAAAGCATCTTCTTATAAAACAAACAATACAAAACATCCATGAATAAAATAAAAAAGCAAACTAGAATATACATGTGCAACATACACAACAAACCAAGGATTAACTTCATTACTATGTTAAAAAAAAAAAAAAAAAAAACAACTTACAAATGATTTTACACATACCCCCTAAAGAAAAGTGTACAAAGATAACAGCATTAAGGGGTGCCTGGGTGGTTTAGTTGGTTAAGCTTCTGACTCTTGGTTTCAGCTCAGGTCATGATCTCGGAGTCCTGGGATCAAGCCCTGCATCCAGCTCCACGCTCAGTGGGAAGTTTCCTTCAGGATTCTCTGTCTCCCTCTGCCCCTCCCCTCACTCATTCTCTCTCAAATTTAAAAATCTTCAAAGATAATGACATCAAACAATTCACAAAAGGAAAGCTAGAAACGGCAAATATATATATATATATATATATACATGTATGTATATATCATTCAACCTTATTAATAGGCCTTACTTTCCAGGTAAAACGGTCTTGATGGAGATCCTTAGTGGCCCAAACACCTGCTGTTTGCAAGTCTGAGAGAAGTGGGAATGGGAGCTCACAAGGACAGGGGGTTTAGGGAAGAACTCTGAAGGCACCAGGGATATAGTATCGGGGGCAAGGTAGTGGGGGGGTCACAGGCCACAGAGAGATCCAGCAGGGGAGGGCCCTGCCTATTTCACCACTGGAGTCCAGAGATGAAGGAACAGAGAGGCTGCACTCAACCCCAGCGTGTTTGCTGGAGTAGCGGATGACTAACCATCACCACCATTCTGACGGTCCATACACTCTCGGGGGCACTTGTCTGAATCCTGACAGCCTTTACTCATTTGCCTGGAGACAAAATATACTTCATGGCTCTTGGGAAGTCACCAGGGACCTCTGAAAGAGTGAGTCAGTAAACATGGCTTTGCCAAATGCACATTTGCAAATCAGGGACCCGATGCTATTTTAATTAGCCACATCCTCTACTAGCACAGAAATTAAAATCACCAGCTTTTCCTTACAGTTATTGGGTTCTATCTAAACCATCATTTCTTTTTTTTTTATAAAACACATAGCTAAAAATTTGCTGCTACCACTATTAATATAAACTAGCAATAAACATTTAACTAGAATTTCAGGACAAATAACTAGTGAACCTAAAAATAACTTATTTTTATTTGACATTAACTGTGCTAAGCAACTTTTTGTTTAACAAAGGACTTTAGAAGTCATTATTAAAAGGAAATATTACAAAAGCCAGCTCTTGGAAACCAGCCCATTTGTCACCATATCATAGATTTATATATTAAATAATAGCAGCCCAGATAAAATTATAACACACTTTTCTCCAAGTCATCCTTTGCCTAGCCACAGTCTCACTGGAATATTGTGCTAAAGAAAGTGACATTAATTTTATCCTACATTTTACTGAACTAAGATAATTACAACCCTAGATTTTAGTTTAAAAAAAAAACACAAAAACTGTCCTCCATTGATCCAGCAGATTATTGCACTCTGCTACTTTCCTCCCAGAACTCCCACCCACAGATTACCATCTTTACCTCATAGAGAAACTCTCTGTGGAAATAACATTTGATCTTGGAAATAACAGACAAATTGCAAATAAAAGTGTTTAATCACTTGCCACCTTCAGAAGTGAAAGACCTATGTATTGAACATTACAAGATACTATGAAAGCAATTGAAAAAGACACAAATAAATGGAAAGGTATTCCATGTTCATGGATTGAAAGAATTAATATTGTTAAGATGTCCATATTACCCAAAGCAGTATACAGATTCAGTGCAATCCCTACCAAAATTCCAGGGGTATTTTTCACAGAAATAGAACAATCTTAAAATTTGTATGGAACCATAAAAGACCCCAAATAGCCAAAACATTCTTGAGAAAGAAAACCAAAACTGGAGCCATCATGCTCCCTGATTTTAAGCTATATTGCAAAGCTATAGTAAAAAAAAAAGTAGTAAACAGTATGGTATTGCCATAAAAACAGACACACAGATCCATAAAGCAGAGTAGAGAGCCCAGAAATAAACCCACACATAGATGATCAATTAATTTACAATAAAAGAGTCAAGATATAAAATCAGGAAAGCACAGTCTATTCAGTAGTGTTGGGAAAATTGGACCGTCGCATGCAAAAGAATGAAACTAGACTACGATCTTACACCATATAAAATTTTTAACTCAAAATGGATCAAATTCTTGAACATAACCCCTGAAACCATAAAACTCATAGAAGAAAACTTGAGCTCCTTGACATGGGTCATGGCGATGATCTTTTGAATCTGACGTGAAAAGCAAAAGCAACAAAAGAAGAAACAAGTGGGACTACATCAAACTAAAAAGCTCTGCCCAACAAAGGAAAAAGTCAACAAAACAAAAAGGCAATCTACTGAATGGGAGAAAAGAATTGCAAATCATATATCTGATAAGGGGCTGATATTATATATATATATATATATATATATATATAGCTAGTGAACCTAAAAATAACTTATTTTTATTTGACATTAACTGTGCTAAGCAACTTTTTGTTTAACAAAGGACTTTAGAAGTCATTATTAAAAGGAAATATTACAAAAGCCAGCTCTTGGAAACCAGCCCATTTGTCACCGTATCATAGATTTATGTATTAAATAATAGCAGCCCAGATAAAATTATAACATATATATATATATATATATCATAGATATCTCATAGAACTCAATAGCAAAAAACCCAAACAATTTAATTTAAAAAATGGGCAGAAGACCTCAATAGACATTTTTCCAAAGAAGACATCCAGGTGGTCAACAACTGAAACCACAGTGAGATATCACCTCCCACCTGCTAGAATGGCTAATATCAAAAAGACAAGAAATAACAAGTGTTGGTGAGGATGTGGAGCAAAGGGAACCCGCACGCACTGTTGGCAGGAATGCAAACTGCTGCAGCCTTTGTGAAGAACAGTATGGCAGTCCCTCAAAAATTAAAAACGGAAATACCACAGGATCCATCAATTCCACTTCTAGGTATTTAACCAAAGAAAATGAAAGCACTAACTTAAAACGATATCTGTACCCTCATGTTCATTGCAGCATTATTTACAACAGCCAAGCTATGGAAACAACCTAAGTGTCTATTGGCAGATCAGTGGGTAAAGAAATCATGGCACACACACACACACACACACACACACACACACACACACACACTGGAATATTATTCGGCCATGAGAAAGAAAGACAACCTGTCATTTGGGACAGCATGGATTGAACCAAAGAGCATTGCGCTAAGTGAAATAAGTCAGAGAGAACGACAAATACCTTGTGATCTCTCTTATATGTGGAATCAAAAAAAAAAAAAAAGAAAAGAAAAGAAAAGAAAAAGACCCAAGCTCATAGGTACAGAGAATAATGGTTGCAAGAGGCAGGAGATTGGGATAGTAGAAATTGATGAGCTATTCTGTTCTGTTTTGTTTTTAGTTTAAATAAATTGAATGAAAATTTAAAAATAAATAAATACATACATTTCGCTGAAATTACCAAAAAAAAAAAAAAAAATCCTGAGATGTTGTTTCACCCTGACTCAGGCTGCTAGCGCTCCTATGTGCCTGCCCTTCAGCAATTGGTCTAAATTCACATCACACCCAACACTTCTGTTTCCTAAGGGTTAAAGATAATAAGCCCTAGAGTGCCAGCACATAGCAGGTGCTTGTTAAGTATCTGTTAATGAAACGTGTGTTCACTAGACCTCTCTGCTGGGATGACTGTTTCTGAGAGATAGCACGATACGTGTGTGAGATCTGGACCTGCTGACTTAGGATGGGTTCTGCAGGGGAGAAGCCCGTAGCCTTGGCACCAGACTCTGCACTGGGATGGGGCAGATTCCCCGGGGAAGCTGCAAAGATGCTCTCTCCAGTGGGAACACTATGGCGGCGAAGGAATGCAAAGCTCTCCAGACATGGCTCAGGAAATCTGCAAGACCACAGAGGGGGGCTTGTTGATGTGTGATGGGAAAAGGTCAGACATTGGGCAGGAAGTTAACACTGGTCTGGGTGGACGGAGGGGGTACAGGGATGTGTTAGGTTTTAGTCCCTGGGGTGAACCCAACCCCAGGAGGTCAGGGCCATAGTAGAAGTGGGACAGACACTAGACTCAGTACAGAAATGAAAATAAGGCCCAAAGCCAAGATCCAGGTGGAATGACTCAAACCTGCAGTGGGTACAGAGTCTTGGGGCTCAGAAAGAAAGGAGGGTCATTTATAACAACCCATCTAGTCGGTCAGACTAGTTGCAAAGGGCAAACCTAGCTAAGCCTCTCAGGTTTGGTCTGGCCAAGTTTAAATATCTGTCCAAGAAGTAAAATGGAGGGGGTCAGGGGGTGGGGGAATGTCCTTGGGACACCAGTTAAAGGAAGAAGAGGATCTTTGAGGCTGGGCTACAGAACTGAGAACTGACACAGAAATTTACCATTAGACTGAAGTCATTCCACCAAGGCTATCACATCATTTACTTTGACCCAACGTGATTATAAACACAGGGAGAAAGGGCAGGAGGCAATAATTAGGATTTGTCCCAAACTTAATTGCTTTTAAAATCAAATTTCTCGGTGTGGTGCATATATATAACCAAGAGGAGACAATTACAATGAGACTTTTGTTTAAAAATATGTTATATAGACTCAATTCTCTTTTTTTAAAGATTTTATTTATTTATTTGACAGAGAGCGAGAGAACACAAGCAGGGGGAGCAGTAGACGGAGACGGAGAAACAGGCTCCCCTGCCAAGCAGGGAGCCCAATGTGGGACTCGGTCCCAGGACCCTGGGATCATGACCTGAGCCAAAGGCAGATGCTTAACCATCTGAGCCTCCCAGGCGCCCCTAGACTCTGAATTCTTAAATCACACCTATCACTTCCTACCACAGTTAGGAAGAATTTTGGAAGACTTTGAATTGGACAAAAAAGAAGATTGCTGTGTGAGCACACCTCTCCAAGGTCACTGTCTTTGAGCTATTTTACAACTCTGTAAGTTGTAGAAATCAACACCAATGCAAATTTTTTTTGTCCGCAAAAATGCAAATTAGTTGTGTCTCCTGGAATGCAATTGATTGCCGAGCCATTTGCATCTCTTTGTAAAATCAGTTCTGCATCTTGCCTGCCTTTATCTGCGTGGTCTTTGGAATTCTCCTAACAGGTTGTAACATCTTACTGGTTCCTCCATTCACTAATGAGTTGAATAAAATTTTGGGCATGTGTTCATTCTATAGCAGTATGAGAGTCATAATGAAAACTTCCTTTGAAAATTCTCTGTTAATGCTACAAAAAGAGTGAGAATACTCAGCCAATTGGAAAGACGTATTTATGTGTATTGGAACAGAAATAAATAAAATCAAAAGAAACAGCATTTGTGACAGAAGTTCTGTGAACTGGTCATTGGAAGACCTGGCTCCCATCCCAGGGCTGGCATCGATGGTGAGACCCTGGGCAAGTCCGTGCCTTCCTCTAGGACTCAGTTTCCCCCTCTGGGGAAATGAAGGTGAACTACACTCGCTCCAATTTCTGTGATCCCACACCATCAAATTCAACTTGATTTGTTTTTGAACATGTGGCTCATCGTCAAACACAAATGTAAAATCCTTTTGTATCCTAACGCATGAATCCAAATCATCAAATATTGAGTTGAGATACAGTTTTCTAAATATAAAGCAAAAAATCTGTTTCCATCACCGAATGGGGGTGCAGAGTGCTGCCAGCAGCCAGACTTCAGTGCGGGCTCTCCTGAGCAAGAGCCACTTCAGCAGCTGAGAGATGCTCGGAGGACTCGCGTCACTTGAAGGGGGGCACTTGGGAAGGGGGACCACGCAAGCAGTGCCATGAGCCCAGGATTCAGTGGCTGGTGGTTACCACGCCCAGAAGAAAGGTCTTAACGCAATTACGCTACACTAGGCCCACAAATTATCATTAGTCAATTAAGAAATCAACAGACATAACAGCCCTGGCAATTTTTTTTTTCCAAAGTGAAAGCACACATGCAAGCACGTGAGCTGGGGGACCGGGGCGGGGGGGGGGGGCAGAGGGAGAGAGAAAATCTTCAGCACCGAGCCCAACACGGGGCTCCATCTCATGACCCACGAGATCATGACCTGAGCCGAAATCAAGAGGTGGACCGTTAACCGACTGAGCCGTCCAGGGGCCCCAGCGCTGGCAAATTTTAATTTGAAGTAAAGGAGGGGGTATGACTGAAATGACAAACTGAAGTCCATTAGCTTGGAATATATTTGGAACTGCTAACAGTGAAATGTTCCAAATATCCATGAAATTTTTAAAAGTCATTCATTTGTAAATTTTTATTGAGTATTTATAGGCCCAGAGTTAACTGGGCAGGAAGGAGGAGAGTGGGTGTAAAGACGAGTCACCAGCTGGTCGCCGCTTTGGGACAGGCTGCCTGTCTCACAGGACAGCTTTAGAGATGTTTTCAGAGTGACTACAAATCCGAACCGTCCACCCACGGGGAGGAGAGGAGAATGGAGCTCCCAGCTTCCACCCCTATTAGTCAAAGCTACTCACCAGAGCGTGCGGCCCTGAACTTGTGGGTTGGGTATGCAGGCGCCTGGTGGGTCCTATGGGGTCAAGCCTCGGTGACGACAGGGATGCCGGAGGCCAGAGACAAGAGACACGTGGTGTGAGTGTGAGGCAGGGCACCCTCAGGTCCTGCCCTCGGGCCACAGGAAGCACCCGGGCAGCCACCTTGCTAGGTCCCTAAGGTGCCCGTGGCCTGGCCCTCTGACACTGCCAAGGCCGCTCTGGTCAGAAACCGAGGCACGCACACAGATGTGGGGAGGTGCACCCATGGTCCAAACACATGGTAACGTTCCCGTGGTCTTTATACCTAATTCTACTTGGCTTCGTTTGCTCTCTTCCTTTTTCCATGAGAAAAATATCTGATCACTCCCAAATTCATGCCTCAAAGGAGAAGCCTCAGTTTTTTATCCCTCTCGCTTGGCTTCATGAATCAACATGAAATACATTTTAGAACAACTCTGTAAGGAGCGTTGCATTTTCAGCACGTTCACAACCTAGGAAAAATCACCTCTTATACAGGAAAGTTCACTGTCATATAAGTTTAAATTGTCCCTAGAGCCAGTCAGATCCTGTTCCTAGAACCTGTATATATTTTATGACTCGTTTCCTGTTACCGGGGCCCTAAATCTTCCGTAAAGGAGTCATTAAAACAGAGGAATGCTAACCAGCAGACGGGCCTCATTCTCCGGCGTCTGGAGCAGTGCACACTTGTACTTGGATGCGTGGCAGTGGTTCTCACTCACCGCTTCCCGGTCCCGTTTGACACAAATCTACAGCTGTGTGCAACAGAGTCCTGGCCTGATTTCTGAGTTACTCTTTCGGCAACATTTCCCTCCTCCTTTGGGATGTTATTTGTGGTCCCCAGTTTTAGGTGTCATGCTTACGGTACTCCTCGTTGACGCAAAAATGTGTCCAAGAACAAACATGAGCTTCCTGGCCCGTGTTCATCGTAGCATGGCAGGTGACTCAGCATGACAAATGAAAAGTACCTGGTCAATTTTAAAGAGCTGCACGAGGTCAGTGGCCCAGGTAACACCACCCTGGAGATAAATTCAATCGTAATAAATCATTCCCAGTGATTTTTTTTGTTTGGCCACCATCTGCTCTGTGCGCTCCCAGCCCTTCCTTCCACCCACTTCACCCCAGTCACGGCTGGGTATCTACCAGGGAAGCCTCACGTAGACCACGAGCAGATTCTGATTTCTGTGCTGACCTGCAGCTGAGTGTCTGGTGTCTTGGGCGAACCCTCATGAAGTACCAATCACACTCACTAAAATACTTAAAATTATAAAGACCGACAACAGCATGTGCTGGAGAGATGGCGGGGTGCTGACATAGGGTCTGCTGTGCACCCTCTTCGGAAAACCAGCCAGCAGGGAGACATATACCACACTGCGCCCCGCAATTCCATGGCTGGGATCCGTCCAAGACTAATGAAAGCATCCTTTCACAAGATGTGTGCAAGAATGTTCATAGCCCCTTTTTTTAGTTGTCAAAACCAAACTACAAAACTCAAGTATCCATTAACAGGAGAACTGAAAAAGAGAACACTGTGGCGTATTCATACACTGACTCCTACTTAGAGATAAAGTCCTGATTCACTACTGATTCACATGACATGGACCAGTCTCACAAGCATGTGAACCCAGACGCGTGTTGTATGGCTCGTTTGCATAAAGCTGGAGAACCGGCAGATAATCCCTGGTTTCTAGGAATCAGCTGTGGTGCTTCTATTGGGCAGAGCACTGGCCAACAGGTGGCAAGAGGGAAGCTTCCGGAGTGACTGAAATACCGTATATTTTGACTGGAATGTGGGTTTTGCAACTGTCAAACTCATCAAACCCAACACTTAGGATCTGAGCACTACATTGCACGTAAATTTTTCCAGATGATACGAAGGTATATCTTTAGGGATGCGAAAGTCAAAACAAAGAAAAGATGTCATCACAGAATGAGGGTGGCCCATGTGCTAGAGGGGAGGTAGGGAGCTGTACTGGGCAAGAGACACGTTTGGGGTCTTGGAGTCCTGGAGCTTGGAGTACTCTCATTCCCCACCTTGGGCAGGACTTTTGGTTTCATAATCATTTGTTAAGACACGTATTAACATTTTATGCTGTTTTCTGTATGTATGTTACATTTCATAATTTTAGACATTTTTAAAAATATTTTATTTATTTATTTTTGCGAGAGAGGGAGAGCTAGCATGAGTTGGGGGAGAGGCAGAGGGAGAAGCAGACTCCCCACTGAGCAGGGAGCCCAACGAGGGACTTGATCCCATCCCAGGACCCCGGGATCATGACCTGAGCTGAAGGCAGATGCTTAACCGACTGAGCCACCCAGGCGGCCAATTTTAGACGATTTTTAAAAACTATAATGGCCAACACTCCAGTTCTTAGGGGTCCTTCATCTACTTGCACTACTGACAGACTCCAGCAACACTGCTCTGAGCTGCCATCCCTTCTTACTGCTCTTACCCATTCTCTTGTATATTTCAACAGGAAGCGGATTAGCTACTAGCCTTTTGTTTTTTGTATCTCACCCTGTAACACCCTCAGGGTTTTAGATTTTCATCAAGTAGCTTATCACAGTACATTCTTAAATAAAAACAGCTCCCTGCCTAAGACTATCTAGGCATTAGATTCATACAATTGACACATTCCGACACAGATGAAAGACAATAGATAGGTAGATGGGGGGAAGTGTAGATATAGACAAATGTAGACATTCTTAAGAATACTGCATTTTCGGGATCCTAGGATAACAAGATCCTAATTATTTCACTCTCTGTTAAAAAGCCCCAATTTCTATGGCGATGTACTACCCCCCACCGTAACTGCCTTTTCCTGAGATTCCTTATAATTGCACTATGACATTTGGTATCAAATCCTTGATACACAGCTGAGTGAATAGTACATCATTTTGACAATGCATTTTACCGTGAAATGCAAATGTCTATGCATTCAGATTGTTCATCACACACACTTGTAGGGTGTTAAATACTCAGAAAATGGACACGCTTGTTAGCGCTCTTCAGAGCTCAGACCCATCCTCCGGAGAACAGGGGTAGGTATAAGCAGCCTCCATCTCTAAGTCCAGTTTAGAGGCAGATTCTTGGAAGTACCAGGGGACCCATAATTAAAACTTGCTTCCCAACATAACCCCAAATCATAGAGTCTGTTACTAGAACAGCAAGACTCCAATACACCGTGTTACGTTCAGCCTATTTTTTTTTTTTAGGACACAAAGTATGAGGAATCATGAGCATTTTGTATTTGTTCCTAATTTCTTTCCATCTCTCTAGAAATTGCATTCATTCATATGATTTTAGTCCCTGAGGAATTAAAAAAAGAAGACGAGAAAAAGCATGAAGCTTAGGGTCTCCGCATCCGAAGGTGGCCTCGCGGCTTCTCAAGCTCAACCCCCAGGACTGAGCCAGGCATGCTGAGGAGCGGGTTCAGGAGTGTCATGCCAGATTTGGGAGGCCATTCTAGCACAACATGGTCTGTCATTCTGTGCAGAAACACCTGTGAAGCGCAGGTAAGGGCTGAGCCCCAGAAGGACTGACTTAAGAAGGCGAGCTCTGGCATCAGCATCCGTGGGTGAACTCTGCCCCATCTGCCTGGTCTGTCCGTATCCTGTCCTAGGTGCACAGGCAAGTGAAGAGCCCATCCTTCCAACGGCACATTTTACGGTGATACCCCAGGGCTCACTGTTCTTCAGAGACAAACCAACAGAGACAGAGAACAGAGCTGCTTGGGATCGGCCAACAAGGAGCCATGCTCCAGCCCCCGATAAAGGAGGGCAGCGCGGAGTGCCCAGCCCCCCACTGCCCTGCGAGCCACGAACTCAACGTCATCCCAGGCTTCAAACAACAGGGGCAACAACACACCTCCACCATCCTGACCCAGTCCTGTGGTCAGTTCTCTGAGCATGAGGGCATGCCCTCTGCAACCCAGCTCCAGGGCGTGAGTCCTGTCTGTATAGAGCGGTGACAGTTGTCTGAACGCTCTCAACATGCCAGGTGCGACTCCATACTCCCGATTTTGACATTTGTTCGGGGCTAAATTGTGTCCCCTCAAGACGTGGACGTTGAGTTCTGAGTACCTCAGAACATGAAGATGACCTCAAGAGTTCTATGAATATAAGATCTTAAAATCTGTTCTGTTGCTCTACGAGGAGAGTAGCACATTGAATTGAAATTTACTGGAACTCTACTCCAGATAGGCACAGTTCTTGGCACGTGAGAGGAGTGCCCTTAGTAAAAGACATAGTCCTTTTAAATGAAAAGATGGAAAGCAAGCATGCAAAAAATTGAATAATTAAATTTCTGAGTAACAGCTAAAAGTAGCAGTTGGGCAGACAGCATATTACAGCTCAAGAACAATCTCCAGATGACCTAAAAGATAAAATTGTCATTTCAAGAATATCAAGTTTTAAAACAACTCCCCCAGACATCTAGGAAACATATTTTTCAGAGACTGAGTAATTAGGACCAAGACATTAAGTGGTCAGTTTCGCAAAATTTGGGTGATTACCAGCCACCGTTAGGACTTTGATAAATTATGACATTTCTGTACTTGGACACAGTGTTGGTTTCTGTCTGTTTGTCTGTTTTTAACCAACACTCAACTCAGGGAGTGGGGATTAGCCAATTTGTGGATTTCTAGTATAAATATGGTTCCAGTTTTTCTTCTCTAGCCACCTTGGAACTGTTTCCTGTGACTAGCTCGGGCTGGCTCAGCACAAAGAGGAATGTGCACTCAGCGTTAATACCCACTGAAGAAAATACAATTGGGTGGGACGATCGGTTGGAGACACACAAAGACACACTCTTAAGGCTGAAGGTAAAAACCATTAGGTTTTGTGCCCATTTTGCATTATCTTCTCATTACCTCCTCCATGAGCACAAATAATTTAGTTTTATAAAGTACATCAAAACTTTTACACAAGCATGAATCTTATAATAAACCATCTCCTTAGCTCTACTGAAAAGTTTCCACACCCCAATCAGACATCAAGTGCTTTTCCCAGAACTGCCTCTCTCACCTCAGGGAGAAAGGAAAGAGCTGAAAGCGTTGTTGGCAAACAAGTGACATAATGCAAGCCTTCTTGAGCTTGACTCCCCCAGTTACACTTGACCAGATGATGCTCACAGGTGTGACACAGCCCGGGGGCTTTGCCAGAGCAAAGGAGCAAGCCACTGCTTGCTGGCTGTCACTCCAATTCTTCTCGTTGTCCAATCAAGCAAAACGGATGCCAGTGAGAGAGGATGCTGCCTTGGAGGGAGCAGCTCTAATTTATTTGGAAGTAAAACATTAGCCAACTTTGATCCTTTATGTATTGGTAATACACCAAATGTGTAAGAGACCCCTGTGGGCTGCCACACCCTTGATGAAAAGAGCTAACACAGAGGATAGAATAAAACAACCCCCATCATTTGAAGTAACACAGTCCAAAGAAAAACCAAGAGTGAAATTTATTTTGCAGACAACTGCATCCACAAAACTTCAGCACAAAGCCTCAGAGAGTTGGGTGTAGACATGCTTAAGGGAACCCATTCTCTCTTACCAAGTAAAGTGCTGATGGCACCTGTTATGGAGGGTCGCAATTTTCACCCCAGAAATCGGAATACACCTGCTACACGCAGTCAGCAAACAGACTAAATATTAAAAATTGCAAATGGTCCTTTAAGGTCTAAGAGATGTCGTGAGGTCAGACAAGGGAAGGGCTGTGCTGTTCCGCCAATATGGCGACCAAAGGTGGACAATTAGAATGGAAGAAGTTCTGGAGAGGTAGCGGGGACCTGAGGGGCTGCCTCACCTATGTGAGCATGTGGGGTACTCGTTGCGCGTCCTGGCTCCTAGCGCGGCCGCATTGGGTGGTGTCCACCCGCCGCAGCTATGATCCAAGAATAGGAATCCCCGTCTGTGATTTTCAGGTGCCACTCTTCTCCGCAGGACTCTGAGGAGGGCCCCTCCCGCAGACGTTTGCATGCATATTCTTGGATAAGCATTTCTCCACATGAGAACCACTGCACAAAACATGACAGAACCAAATCTATTGGTAAAATAGTGGGGATGCCAATGGCCAAATTTTCACCACCGTTGTTAAAGCCACATTAGGCCTGTGAAGTGATGTTGCCCTCACTTTCCCCTGGCAGTTTTATAAACTGAACTTTGCAAGGGGGTTCCTGAAAAGTAAATATTTAGAAGACATGTTTAGTGATAAAAATACTCTATTAATAAATATTTAGGGAAATGGAAGTGTTTCTATAAATGGTACCAAGACGAGAAATTCTTACAGCAAGAGGAAACACGTCTTAGGTTAGTAATAAATGGCAAGTCTGTTTTCCTTCTTTACTTGGGGAATCCAAACTTACTCAACAAAGTTGAAGAAATCCAAAATCTTATGAAACTAACATGTACACAAAGTTAAACCTTTGGGAAGCAAAAGAAAGGGATACAGACAAATTGAAAGGCAGTGGGAGGGTTGTGAGGAGTGGAGGTGTTCCAGCATGATCTCTGTAGAAGCTGGCCAAATGGAACACACACACACACACACACACACATTTGCGTTTTGTCATTTTATACTGCTTTTTAAAATATATTTAAAGGAACCAATTTTTGGAAGCTGCCTTGCTTATTCTGGTGCTGTTACGCAGCACAAGAAGGTTCCTGACCATTATGCCATCATTCACGTGTTCTTTCGTTCAACCGGTACTGACTGAGTGGGAGACAGTGTGGGAGAGGGTGGAATACATCCGCAGACACCCCAAGTGAGGGCTTTGCCCTCCTGGGCTTGAAAACAAAGGGAAACAAAGAATGGGTTCTCCAGGCCTGGAGTTACAATCTGTGGTGAGCCTCGCAGACGAAAGCAGCAGGGCGTGTCCCTTCCCCGTGACCGAGGGACTCTGGCGGACCCACCCTCCTGGTGCGCCCGGGGCTGTCCCAGTCTAGCACCCGAAGTCCCCGGAGACGGCGTGGTCCTGGGTCAACTGGAATGGTCGGTCAGCTGGCAGGTCCTCGGGTCAGGCAGGAACGGGGTAGGGACATGACAGGATAGACCGAACCTGGGGTGTAAGTTGGGGACGGTCGGCGCACAGATGACAGGTGAGCGGCCCCTCCCCCAGGGGACAGTGCGCATGCCTCTCGCACCCACCTGAGCTGACCTCCGTTTTCCCGGGGATGCGATGCCCTTAACACACCCCTCCTCCCTTTTCCGCTCCCTCCTCGCTAGTGCCTGTTTGCCTCTGGCCATCCCTTTCTCGCCACGTTTTAGGCCTGCCCTTTGCGAGGAGCCTATCACTGGATGTTGTTGTTTTTTAATTCAAATTTTTTCCTTTTGCTTCGAGAAAACCCATTTGTACTCATTGTCATCATTTCTATCTGGTGATGCTTCTGCATGTTGGTTGATGCTCTTTTGTTTGTTTTCTGATCGGCTGCCTTCTATTCTATTTTGTTTGGGTGGGAGTTTCCCCCCTTTCTTCTGTTGCTTCGTGATTTGTAGGGCAAATAGCCTTTTAATTCCATGAATTGTTACATCATGGATTTTAAAAATGCATTCATAACCTTAGGAGAAACTGGCCCTCAAAGTCAGCAAGAAAGCAGGCATCGTAATATCCTCAGAGGGAGCCAGTGGGTTTGTTTTAAACGTGGCCTAGCTTTATCTCGGTGTGTTGAACTCTGCTCACTGCCTGCTCTCCCAGCCATGATCTCCTCAATTCTGAGGGCTAGATGAGGGCGATATGTATTTGAATCCCCTATTTTTTTTCATTACCGGGTTTGGTCCATGTCCATTCTGGACTCTTGCCTCTGAAATGCTATTGTCCAAAATCCTTAGAGCTGTCCCCCACAGTGTTCTTCCTCTCTTCCTTCCAGCCAGCTCGGCTGCTACCACAAACACCACAGACACTGAATGCTCACAGTTCCTGGGGGCTGGGAGTCCCAATCGCCTGCTGGGTCCGCTCTGGTGGGAGTCCTCCCCCAGGTTTGCAGCCCGCCCCAGCCCTCCGTGTCCTGAATGTGGTGGGGATCAATGAGACAGGGAGCTCTCCGGGGTCTCCAGATCAAGCACTAATCCCAGCAGGAGGGCTCCACCCTCATGACCGAATACCTCCCAAAGGCCCCACCTCCAAACACCATCACACCGCAGCGACGGGTCAGGATTTCAACATGCAAATTTGGGGAAGACACAAACATATACTTATGTCCTCCTCTATTAGACAATGGGCTGTGGTCCTCCTATTTGCTTCTATCAGCACTCTTCCCAGCAGAAAACAGATATTTACCGAAGCCAATGTTCTCAGAATACCACTTAATGGGAATCAGGAACAGTGCAGGGCATGAGGCAGGAGGGCAATCTCATCCAGACTTGACCTCAGACAGATGAATGGCTAAATACTGGAAAGAGAGAGAGAGAGAGAGAGAGGCAGAGCCACCGTGAGAGTTCTCATCACCCCACCTTCACGGCCACACCTTGGTTCTTGCCACCATCGCAAAGGCCTCCAGCTCTGGAATGGTACTCTCCAGACTCCCATTCAGACTGTGCCCCCTCATTTAGCTGAATGTTGTACCCCAAACCAACACACAGCAAGCTGGGCAAAAAAGTGGTCACCCTCTTGCTGTTGTCTTCTTCGTCTTCACGCATTCAGAGCCAATTTCTTGAGAAAGTCCTCAACGCGGGTCATCAACCTACACCTCCCACGCCCAGCCCAGTCCACTGCCATCTGCCCTCTGCCCCGCTGTGCCTCCACCATGGCTCCGGCTAAAGGGATCCATTTTCCTACTGCCAATCCAATGGACATTTTCCTGCGTTTATCTTTTGAGCCACCTTGCGGACACCTGACCCCGCTGACCCACTCTTATGCTTGAAATCTTTTCTCTGCCTGCCTTGAAAGGATCCTATCCACCCTGACTTCCTTCCTATTTCTTTACTGTCCCTTCTTAGTCTTCTTCCAACTCCTCTTTGGATGCTCATTTATTCATTCAGCAAACAGTAACGGAACACCAACTATTTACGGGTGCATAAAGCAGTGACAGTAGCCTCTTTTCTTGAGGAACTTACAATCCAGCTTGGGGGGGAGGAGGGAGGAAGAGCAAGGAATGAGTGATAACCAAGTAATGAATAAATATGTAATCTGATGTCTAAGGATTATATGAGCTAGGCAACAAAATAAAGCAAGGCAAAGTTGGTCAGGAGCAACGCTTGAGGAGGTGTCTAAAAGGAGAAAGGTGATCAGAGAAGACCTCTCCAAGAAGGACACAGTTGGTCAGAAATGGAACAATGTGAGGACCTGGGGGGCGGGGGAAGGGTTTGACAGAACAGCAGGTCCGAAGATGCCAAGGCAGGTGCCTACTAGACTGGTGGGACCGTGAAAGTAAAGTGCCAGGGTGTAAGTGACAAAGACCCCAGCACACCAAGGAAAGAACTCCAGTGTTCTCCAGGTTGCTGTCATGCCTTCTCTCTCTGCACATTTCATAGAGGGGCCTCAGCCCTCTTCAGTTAAGTTTCAGCTAAGCCCTTCATCCCGATGACTCCAGATCTACAACCTCAACCCGTACCTCTCAGTGAAGCATCAGACCCATCATTAAGGCATCCGAGACATGACATGTCCAAACCTGACCTCAGCGTTTCCTCCAGAACCTCTGGAGTTCTCCATCCCTTGGAGGGAGGCGCAGCCCACTAAGTCAGCCAGGCTGAAACTGAGGCCCTTCACTTGGCCACCAAACTGTAGCTTCTGTCCCCACCATCTTTACTGCTTTGGGGGGCACACAATTCAGTCCATAACGGCTCGTAAATATTTGTTAAATGAATAAAAGGATCTGGAGACTTGGGGCTTGTGGGGACTTTGGAGATGATCTGGTCCACCTGCTGATTTGACCTAAGCTGAGACAAGAGCAGTGAGCTATCCAGGGTCATGCAGGCAGAGGGCCCACGTAGGACTACATAGGCCTTACTTGTTAGCAAGCAGTAACAGGTGCAAGACTTGCTGTGAAGGACATCTGACGTTAAAGAGACCTGGGTTCAAGTCTCTGGTGCACCACTTTCTAGCTATATGTGATCTCAAGCAAACCTAATTAATCATTGAGAATGATTTCAGTAAAAATGAAAATAATATGAGGGAAAGTATTTAACATAACTAGTATTTAGGCCCCCTGTCCTCTGACCTTCCTGAACCCTAATGTGGCCTTGTCCTGGGAGAGCAGCGGAGCCCCTCAGGCTGATACACTGAATAATCAGCTTAAAGGGTGGCCCCCGGAGAGGGATCACCCCAAGGCCAAGCCCAGAGCAGGCCACCTCCCAACATCATCCCTTCTTCCTGTGTAATGGTCCAGCGGATGCTCGGCACTCTGTTGACCAGAGCAGAAAGTCTACTGACAGCTTCTGGATTCATCTCTGGGATGGAGCTGTCTGCTTTCAGATAAGCAGTGAGGTCTGTTGGCAGACAGAGGAGAATGAATCATGAGGTAAAGACCAAGACTGCCTTAGAGTCCCACCAAGCATGACCTCCCTTGATGCCAAGTGGACCAGAGAAGCGGGTCTCCAGGCACTGAACAGTGGCTGGAAATTCAGATCCTGGAGTGAGGCCGACCTGCAGTCAGCGTCTACCTCTGTTCTAGCTATAGTCTCATCTGAATCATTCAAATTCTCTGAGCCTTCATTTCTGTAGAACCGCATCTTTTATTTTCTGGATTCTGATACTTTGACATTTATATCCTCAAGATAGTGAACCACTTGTCTGCAAGCACATTTTTCAATCAACCAGAGCTCCCCATCCACATCCTTTACTGTGCGCTCCACTCTGAGCCACTATCTGGTGGCCCTAATCACCCCCACGGCCAGGTACCAGACAGCTAGTGACAGCCCTTGGCCCCAGAGCCTGCTGCAATTATTCAAAATAGCAGATCTCAAGCCTGCTTGCCCTGCCTTGCTCCTTCTTTCCCGTTGCTGGCCCTGATCTTCCCACTCCCTCTGCCTCCCAGCTAACCCTGGTGCTTCCCCACGTGGCCCTGTGCGTCACGCCTCCTGTCTCTAGGGAACTGTAGGATAAGCTTCTTCCTTCATGACAGTCACTTGCATGTCTGTGTGTCTTTCCATGCCTGATGGAAACAAGTCCTGGGGACTCTTAAAACAGTTCCCCTAACTTTGAAGTGGGGGTGATGAGGATTATGCCCACCTCAAAGAGTGGCTATGGGGATTGAGTATAGTTGCCCAGCTATGGTACTTGGCACAAGGTCCCTGCCAGGGACTATAAATCATGGTGATGATTATCATCATTGTCACCTGGAAATCTCTATATCCCAGGGCTTCCTGTGATGCTGCAGGAACATGTCTCTCTCCATCCCAAATTCCTCTTTCCCTTCAAGGGCTGGAGTCCATTCTGGCAAGAGCAAATGGCCACCATGTCTCCACACAGCTTCCCTCCCAACATGCTTCCAGAAAAAGCCTGAAGTTTATGTCCCATTGGTTGACTTGAGTCACGTGTCCATCCCTAAGTTTTGGTGGTTCTGATTGTCAGAGCCTGAAGTTGGGGATGGGGTCATGACTCCCCAGAGGAAAACTGGGTCATGTACATGAATGAGGGGGTTCAGATGGCAGACAAGAATATTCCAAACACACTAGAAGCCAGCAATTCAATGCTTGTTGTTAACTTTTTGGGGGCTCCCTGCTGAACAGGGAGCCTGACATGGGGCTCGATCCCAGGACCCTGAGATCAGGACCTCAGCCGAAAGGCAGATGCTTAACCAACTGAGCCACCCAGGTGCCCCTTGGTAGTTAGATTTTATGTGAGACATGGCTTTTGGACCAAGGTACTATTTTACAGTATAATTCTCCTTTTCTTGCAAATAATTATTTCTTATAAACACTAATTTCTTCCTGCAAGACTGCAGACATTAGGATCCTAAAGGTTCCCCAGATTCTGCTTCCCACAGCACGGACATACCTGAAAACCACCTAACGGTCTTTCCTAACTGGCTCTGAGCAGGAAGGGTAAGCAGCGTGCTTCGTGGTGAGGGCACCGCAGAAAGGAATTAGCATTCCCGACTACAGCATTTTGATGGCCTTCACAGGTTCTGAAAACTCTAGCCCTAATTTAAACCCATATTTAAGCCCAATTTAAACCTATGTTGGCATGACCAGTAGTAACTGATTTTTTTTTTTTTTTTTTTTAAGAAATAAAGCTACTTACCCCGGGCCATGTGGAAAAGCCATGTGCTTACCGTTGAATAGATCCAGGTAAATATCAGACCTCCAGGCAGACTTTTCTGCTGTTCATGCTATTTTCTACTCACAAAATTGGCCATGGTCTGCAAAACTGTCATGTCTCCCGTCTATTCCCAAACTGACTGAGCACTTTTATTAAATTCTCACAGTTTGACTTTGAAATACTCCCTGTGGGGAGGCCTGGCCTTGCGCAGTTGGGGTCCCGGGCGCTGCAGGACTCCCCGGTGTTGGAGCTGGCCTGTGTGTGTGTCCACAGACACGTCGTGCCTGCTGCTGCACGCGGCAAGCTGCTCGCTCCCTGCCCACAGACCCTCCAGCCTCCAAGCCTGGCACTGGCAGACCCCTCCTGGGCGCCGCCCCTCCTCCCGTTTCTACACCTGTAACAATTGCACTCAGCCTCTGCCACCCAGCCGTGAGGATGCCCACCCCCACCCACATCTAGGTGGCTGTCCTGGCACGTGTTGGACCACTAACCATGCTATAACCTAATGGCTTGTTCCCCAGCTGTGTGCTTCTGAGATAGAAGGATCTAGAATATACTCATCTTCTTATCCCCAGCGTCTAGCACACCACCTGATGTACAGTAAGCATTCTAGACATAATCGTTAAATGAGTAACTGAATACATGAGTGAGAAAATGAATATTCACTTAGAAGTATTTCTAGAAGTTTCCTGAAAGTCACAGAACTCCCCTCAGTCGACTGTTTTGTTGGCATCCCTTCTGGATTCTGCATGAGAGAATCGTGTGCTCCAGCGATGCCCTAATTATGCCCCTGTGTGTATGGATTAATTAAGGACAACAGCAAGTTGGAGTGCCCAGTGTTACAGCATCTCAGGGCTGCAAGGACGGAGGCTTCCCAGAATGGCAGGCGGGTCACCCAACATTTCCTGACAACAGGCACTCTCTCTCGTAAAGCTAGTGCCTGATAGAATTCTTAGCAAAGCAACTTTCTCTGAGCTGCTGTAGGAGTGGCAGAAGATGGAGCAGCATCTGAACCCCCACATCCCTACACAGGCAATGGGCTTTGGGGGTCCAGCCCCTGCCATCTGTCCGTTCTCACCTGTCCCCGTTCTTCACCTCACTTTTTCACCCCAGTCACACAGGGCAGCATTTCAGTTTCCTAAAGGTGAAAAGCTTTTTCTGGCCTCAAAGTCTTCGTATATGCTGTTCCCTCTGCCTGGCATGCCCCTCCCTGGCTCCTTTCACTTTGGGTCTGATGTCACCTCTCCCGAGAGGGCCCTGTCCGGCTGTCGTACCTAAGGCAGGTGTCTCCTTTCTCTGCCCCTGGCGCTTACCTTTAGAGCACATACCACCAGTAGGTTGGCCCCTCTCCTGTCTCAAGTCACCGCTGGACTCTCGGCACCAAGAGCGCCAAGCTGATTCTGTCTCTCCCAGCCTCAGATTCTCAGGGCCTGCCTGGCACACAGTAGGTGGTCAATAAATACTTCTCACATGCACAAATCTCACTCTTTAGGCTTATGACTATGCGAGGACCACCTCCTCCCTCAACTTAAATCCACAGAAGGCATTTATCCAGGCTACAGTTTTCACATTCTGAGCCACAGACAACAAATATGAAATTCCATTCAGCCACATTGATGATTCAGTGCCTGTTTTATGGAGCCTACTAAAAAAATATCCCATGCTTTATGCTCTTCTTTTCTCCCGTAGCTGTGTTTTGTATCTTTTTATTCTATTTTCCTCTTATCATGGGCGTTTGGGCCATTACTGATTTCACTTCGCCAAAAGAACATTACTCTTTTTATTTCCTCTTTGAGAATGCTCTTGTCCACAGAGAGACACTTTCATGATGGGTCCACATGCGATTTCGGAGTATTTCCACCCTAATGGGAAGTGTATTTGATAGGTGGCCAGAATGCTATAACATGAGCAAGCTTGGTAGAATAAAGTACAGTATGTGTCCCCTAGGAGTTTTATTGTTCGAGCTGCTATGTCTGGTCCCGCTGTGTCTATTTTGAGAAGCCCCTAGCATGAATCTTTGGTGGTGGCAGTTGGGGTGGATTAGCTTTAACCTATTGTTCATTGAAATAATAGAGGTGCATGTTGACAGAAATAATAGAGGTGCATGTTCCAAACTCACCCCACCCCCTTCCTCTAACCTACCTGCGCATTTTACTTTCCTACTCACAAGAGACCTCCTAGAACAGCATTTTCCCTGCACACGGAGTGCACGCCCTTATAAAGGAGCCCACGCTCAGGGAGAAACCTGGCAAGTCTGAAGCCTGAAGTTCACGCTCTCAGACTGTCTCATCAACCCTTCCGCCTCGGAGCAACGTGGTCGCCCCCTTGATAACTACTTGAGTTATCAAGGAGCCTTGAAAAAAGATATTTCTATGTACAGCTGATGCAAGACTAGGATTGTTCTCTTGGGTTTTATGTGAATCAAACAACAAGTTGTAAGTATGTGTGTGTATTAGTGATAATGACAATAGCGTATGTTTATAGACCGTGTAGGCACCACACCGAGCAATCTGCACGTATTGTCTCACTTAGTCCTTGCTAGCAAGCACTGCCCCCATTCTCAATGTATTTGAGCATGTGTCTACAGATATGGGAGTGTGTATACACGTTCACATCACACTCACATATAAGATAGATACATGTACAAACACACTGACACATCTGTAAATGTTTAGGAAAAGTGTCCGGATGGACACATAATAACACGCTGTTCATTGTGGAATCCTGAGAGAGGGTATGAAATTGGGGATCGATGCCCACTTGTTACACTACCCACTTCTCTAATCATTTGTATCCTTTGAAACAAACGTGCATTCGTTTTGTACCTAAAACACTAAGTTATTGATTTTGCTGTACGTGTTCCCACTAGAAATGTTTACCGAGTAATTGAATGTTATGAATATCTTACGGTTTTTTCTTTTCTTTTGTCTTTGGAAGGGCAAGTAATAAAAACTGGTGGAACGAGAAAGCATACATTCAACTGGAAGCAACATCTTGAGACCTCCTTTCCTTCCAGAGCAGGAAAGACGAAACGGTCCGCATACAACCTCCACCTAAACGTGTAATGTCACCCAGCTCATACCAGGCTCAAGTGCAATTCGAACTATGGTAGTAAAAGTATAGATAGTACGCTCACATTTTTTCCTCCAGTCTTTAGACCTTCTGACCTCTGAGAATACCTCTCCTAAGATGTGGGGTGGTGTAAAGATGCTGATGACACCATGAAAGCAAGTCCCCTTGGTACAACTATGGATGCCATCAGGAGTGCTCTCTGCATGCCCCCAGGCAAAATGAGCCGGCATTTTGTTTTTTCACGCTGTATCCTGCATGTCCACAGTACTTTGTTCTTCGTGGTTTTATTGTCTTTTCCTTACTGCTCATTCCTCAATGAGCTCAGCTTCTCCCAGACTGGACTCTGGCTTTCTTATTTGATTATCTTCGTGTGATGCTCTTACGCCCCGTATCAGTGTGGCTGCAGAGCTTTTCACGCTTTGGACCATTTGTGGTGCCTCTCGGCATTGTCTTTTCATACCTTTTGTTTATTTTCTAATTTTCTACTGTTTTGTCTTTCCTATGCATTACAGACATTTTTTACACAGTAAGGATGTCATTCGGAATAGCAGTAATAACAGTAGCTGAAAATTATTGAACGCTAATCTGTGCTTATCTGCTAAACACTTCACAGGCAGCATTGAATTTTCATACTCGTTTAGGAAACTGAGTCACAGAGAGGTAAAATAACTCGCCAGAGATTGGAGTCCAGCAGCTGGCTCCTGGGTCAGTGCTCCTCACATGTCCCTATACTATTGAGACTTCCCTGGGCCCCCGCCATGCCCCCTGGACGTCCTCTTCCTCTCTGAGGCTCCTTTCAAAGCCTGCGGCATACATTTTAGGGCTAACTGTATCCATTTTCAGGAATTCAGTTGCCCACACCCAGATCAGAACCCCGATCTCCACCCTTCTTGAACCATATCTCTGTCTTCCTGTGAATCCTTCTGAAAATGTAACGCGGACTGCAAATCAAGAAAACGATTCCCTAGGTAAAGGGAGATCTCCAAGACAGAGGGAGCAGCAAAGGCTTGGGATTCAGAAAATCCAGGGTTTGAATTTAGATTCATGTGCCCCATGAGATCACGATACAGCACATAAGGTCTAAAGTCACCTATAAAATGAGAGTAAGAATATCTGCCTTGCTAGGTAATGGTGAGAAACACCTCCAGGGATGTCTAGGTCTAGACCTGGATCAATAAATGAGAGCTTTTGTCCCAGGAAAGACCTGTGCTTCCTCCAGGTTTCTGCATTGTAGGGGGCCCTCAGTCCTGCAGGGGGGACTCCAGTCCCGCAGCAAGGCAGCTGGTAGTCCCCCACGTGGTTAGAGCGCAACCTCCAGAGTGGCCTCAGGTCAAATTCCGGTTCTACTACTTTCTTGCTGTCAAATCAACCCTCGGAGCTTCAGTCCACTCATGTGTGAAACGGACTAAAAAGAGTAGTCAAGTACGGGATTTTTTGAGGATTAAGTGTGTCATTCCATGGAAAGTGCTTGCCACACAGTAAGTGGTGGTGCAATTTACTGAGCATTTATTGAGCATCTACTGAGCTCTTCTTAGGTGCCAGGCATAGGGACACAAGTGGAAATGGTTATGATGCTATGAATTCCTCCTGCACTCTGCTGAGCAGGAAGTTCTCCTTCTTTGTAATGTTCAATGTGACTGCCCTCCTTCTCGCCTTACTTACCACAGCCCTGCACTGCCTTCCTCCCACCGTGTGTTGGAAGCAGGATTCTCAGCATTAGGTACCACCCTCCGCGTCCTGGCCGACGCTCGCGGAGCCGTACCTCACCCAGGGGTCCCCGCGTGGGGTTCCCCGAGAAGGGATGGGAGGATGGCGGGGGTGCAAGGAACACAGGAGCGCGACCAAAAGGTAAGGATGAAGCTGTTGTATCTAGATCTGCTTGTTCCAGGGACCAAGACCCCGGGGGCGCTCAGCGGCCGGTACCCCATTCCCCGGCTGGCGCCCGGAGGAGGAAGATGAGGAGGCACCAAGGCGGGGTCCCAACTAGGGCTCCGGGAGACGCGGCGCCACCCCCTGCCTGCGCGCTCGCTCCCGGGCGGCCTCCCCGCGGCCCCGGCTCGGCCTCGCCCCTGCGCGCACGCCCAGCCCCAGCAAACCACACCCCGCCCGGGCCTCCGGATGGCCCCCGCTCGGCCCCGCCCCCTTCGCACTCGCCCCCCCACCCCCGGCCTCCGGGCACCAACGGCTCGGCCCCGCCCCCTAATTATCCACATTTCCCCCCTCCTCGGCCTGTCGGCGGCCTCAGCTAAGCCCCGCCCCTACTTAGTCCTGCCCCCTAATTATTCCCACCCCGCCCCGGTCTCGCAGCCTCCTTGGCTAAACCGCGCCCCCTCCGGCCTCGGCATTTTGCCCCCACACCCCCCACAACCCCCCCAACTCGTCCACACCCCTCCCGGGCTTCTGGGCCTCCCCAGATCGGCCACGCCCCCTCCATGTTTGCCCCGCCCCCGCCCGATCTGCCTCGGGAGGTGGGCGCTTGGTTCCCCCTCCGCGTCCCCCTTTCTCTCCCGCCCCCTGTCTCCCAAGTGGCCTCGGCTCAGGCTCCGCCCTGCCCCCAGGCTCCACCCCCGCGGAGACCACCCCTGCCCTCCCGCCCTGGTCCCCGCCTCGCGCGCCCCGCCCCGCGCGCCCCGCCCCCGCCCCCGCGGCCCCGCCCCGGCGCGGGGACCACCCTCGGTCCGGGGAGGCGCGGGCCGAGCGCTCGGGGCACTCTCGGCGGTCCTGGCCGCTCGCCGCCGCCGCGCGGAGATTCCCGCGGAGCCGCGCGCGCCCCCGGTGGGGCCGAGCTCCCAGACCGCGAGGAGAGCCGCAGGAGCCCGCGGGGACGCAATGCGAGCCAGGTAGGCAGGCGGCAGTCCGGCGGTCCCCTGCGGGCCGCTCCCGCCCAGTGCCCGGCCTCGCTCCCACGGCGCCTGCCGGGGCTCGGCGGGCTCGCACCCTCGTGGGCACCGATCGTTCCCCCGCCGCCTGAGTTCGGGGCTCCGGGTGCCCGGGCACAGCTGGCGCTGGGCTCGGGAAGCCTCGCGCCCCTCGCCGCCGCTCGGGCGCCTGGGTCACCTAGGTGCAGGCGGGCGGGCCGGGGTTCCCGGCGCCGAGCCTCTGTCGGGAGCCCCCGCGTGCGCCCGCGGAGCCCTCTCCCCCGGCCCTGGAGCCTCCCGGGCAGGCCCTGCGGGGTGGCCCGGCGCGGCGACCGCACGCGTCCCCGGGGCGCCCCCTCGCGCGGTTCTGGGGAGGGGAGGGGGGCGAGCGGTCCCGGGTTAAACTTGTTGGTGACAATGCATATTTCAACTTAGGAGATGCCTGGTTTTAGGATGGTAATGCAAATCCCGGGTTCTGGCTGGGCCGTCCGGTGAGCGAGCAGCCGCGAGCTGACAGCGCGGACTGCCGGCGGGTGGGGACGGCTGGAAGAGAGGCACGTTGTTCTCTAAGTGATGTTTCCCGGGAAGCCCGCTCCGCGCTGCGGATTGGTGGTGCCCGGGAGTGCGGGCGGCTCCTGGCCCGGGGCCGCTCCTGCAGCCGGGGGACCAGGCCGGCGCTGGCCGTTCCCCGGGGTGCTGGGCGGTGCGAGAGCGGCGGGCCCTCTACGGGCGGAGAGGCTTGCGGAGCCTCACCATCAGTGAGATTTCGAAAGGGGACGCCGGGCTGGATTTTATTCGTGCTTTTTCTTGGCAAGTTAGTGCTGCAGATTTGTACTGTGTCCTTTATCAGTAATAAGTTCGTATAACTTTTGTTTGGTCACAAAAGCAGTATACGCTTTGGGTAGAAAACGTGGAAAAAATAAAGACAAATGTAAACAGTAAGACAGAAGCCATCCGTGATCCCACTCTTCCTATCGGCCTTTAATGTTTGCATTCTTGGGGTCACCGGCTTACCGATTTAATGAGTAAGTTACAGCCGGAGCTTCTCTTGCCTAAATCAAAGTAATCCTTTATGCAACTCTCGCCTCCCCACCCTTCCAAGCATGGTGGTCTCTGAACACCTAAGTTCAGCTTTATTGGCCTGGCTGCCTTCTCAGCTGGCTACCAGTTCCCTTTCTGTGGGCCTGAGGTGGAGAGAGAAGGAAGCAGTCAGCCTAGAACGCTGGCTAAGACTGCATTGGCCTGGTGCCTCTCCACCTTCCCCTGTGGTTTTGGTTACTTGCCTTGTAAAAATGAAGGTAATGATTCTCAATCTGCTTCTCAGGCCACCATAAAAATTAATGGGTGGTTTGTGAAGCGTTTTGACATCCTTGGATGGACAGCGACTGTACTTTAAGGGGCTAGGGAGCATTTTGCTCTTCCACGTTGTTGCCGTCATCCAATTAAACAGTCTACCTCCCACCTGGCCGTCCTGACCAGGAAACAGACTCCAGGAATGTCCGGTGGAGCCTGGAGAACGTTCCTGGTTCCCGGCTCTGTGCATTCTGCCCAACAAAGGGGGGTGGGCGTGGGTGGGGGCTTGGAAGGAGACCACACTCCCCGATGGGCCTCTCCCTTCTGCTTTCTGCATATGGGTGGACATGGAGAGGGTAAGGGACAGGTCCCCCGTTGCCCAGGCCCGATGCTTGTCCATCTGTGGAATGCCAAGGCCATGCTGATCCGAGAGGGAACAGTTAGTTCTGGGAGGACTCGGAAAGTGAACAAACCTGGCTTCCTAGGGATTTGTCTTACGGCTCACTTGTTTACTAAATGAACAATGAGCAGCTCAGATCTGCGGTGCCCCAGAAGCTTCTGTGAGCTTTAATTTTTTCCTGTTGTTCCAGGACTCAGGCACCACACTCTGTGGCCCTTTCAAACAATGAATAGGGACTCACACCATTTGTTAATGTCAGGTATACAAAGCCGGAGTGGGGAGAGGAGCACACAGGTTGCCTTTTGTTCTCCTGGCATAGAAACCATGCTGGAAGAGCCTCTCCATAGCAGGTCTGCGGGGCTTCAGTCTGTCATTTGATAGTTTTCATTATTTTATTGTTGGATCCCACCGGCACTTTGATCTGCCCGAGGTCTAGTGGCTGATCCCAGCCCAGACACAGGGGGATTTCCAGAAGCACCCAGAAAGGGGGCTGGACAAGTTGCTGCTAAGTGTCCTTAACTGGGCTCTCTGCCAGTTAGTATTATGCTCTTAATTTTCTCGGTGGAGGGAGGAAGAGGGAGTCTTCCTGGATTTTCTCCCTTGCTGTTGTTTGCTAACTTGATTGCTGGTTACCCAGCAGCCTGGACGTGCTTTCCTGTGGCTGCTGGAATGGACTTTTTCTTATTCTAATGGTTTCTCTTCTGTTTGTGAGGTGACGCTAATGTGAATGGGGTTTACGCCCCTGGGTCCTGGGAGGCCACTCCCTCCCCCATTTAAATCTTCCGATCCCAGCCAGTTACTTGTGGGAGGAGGCCTCCTGGCTTCCCTCAGCTTCTTAGGGGAGTCCTTGGCCTGAACAAGGTGAAGAGCCACGGGGTTCGACCCTTGCTGACCTCCTCCCTGGCTCCCTGTTTCGGGTATCAGCCTTGTTTTGACTGAGTAGAAGCTGCTGTTTTAGCAAGTGGGGCTTTGGTCCAGCCATGTGGGTTTTCCTTAGCTTTGTTATTTTTCAAGTCCAGCACCTGAATTTGGACCGTGGTGTGATTTCTCTTCTGAGAATTCGAGGCAGGCCCCTGTGATATTTCCGAAGGCCCTGGAGCTGGGCGCTAGGACCTCTTTGTCTTGAGGTCGCTGTCTGATTAGCCGGAACCGGGAAGGGTCACCAAACCCAAACAGCTACGGAGACTTCACCCAGAGTACTCTGGCCAGCTTTGCTCCTGGCCTGGAGGGGAGCCCGGGGCCACCCAGTGTCGACCCGCAGCTCCCTGCGCAGCGCCAGGCCGCCTGCCTTCCCAGCTATTGGCACAAGAGAAGCCCCACATTCCGCCATCACCCTCTGGAGGAGTGACAGAAAAATAATTCACCGAGTCCCCAAACACCCAGGGAACAATCCTGCTACTTATGCAGGATGTCTCAGGAAGCCTGAGCCTGCTTTTCAGTGGGCCCTGGGGGCATCCTCGTGTTACGTAACAGCACCTGATGCCACCTGGCCGAGCATCCTAAGGGAAAGGTTGTCAGTATTCAGCCTTCCGAAGGCCAGAGCACACAGAAGGTATTTTAGAAATCAAGGGGTGGGTGGTGTGTTTCAAGGAGGGAAGGGTGAATCCCACAGAGGGCATCAGCCCCCACCCCCCCATCCGCCAGGTGGACTGGTGCCTGCCCAGACCGAACTGTCAGTAAGCCAATAGGATGTCAGGAAGGAGAGCGGTGTACTGAGCTCACCTAACTTAAGTTGAGATTTGGGGTGCTTTAGGGGTAGAAAGAGGTATCATTTGCTGAGGGCTTACGAAGCACCAGGCCTGGCATGCACACTTTAAGATCCTCACCCAAACTGTGTAGGGTTCCATTATACAGGAAAGCTATGAGGATTTAAGTAGTCCCCCAGCACAGTGGTCCCAAAGTGCCAGAGCCGGGAATTGAACCTGAAAGTGCCTGAGCCCAGCGCTCTTAATCACATCTCCCAGGGTGCTGAGAGCAAAGACGCTCATGCATTCGGGTGGCATGATGACAGGCGCGTGAAGCCTGCCCTACACAGTTATAGAACTTGTACTCTGAAGGCGACGAAATCTTTAAAACCTGTAAAATGTTTGCAGCCTAAGGGGAACACAGCCGGGTTGTACCTTTATTCCTGGGGGTCTGCTCTGTCCTCGCCCTGTCTGCAGGGTCCAGGTTGGTTTCTTTGGAAGACTGAGCTGTTGCAGTCAGGGTAACTCGCACAGGAGCCCCCGTGAAGTCTGTCCTTGTACCATGAAGTGAGGGTGTTCCGGGCAGACCGAGGTCACGAGAATAAGATAAAGATTATGGGAAGTCTCTCAAGTAAGTGTAAGATAAGGATTCCACCTTCCACTTCACAATGAAATAAATGACACACTGAGGAGATTATTCTTATCTGCTCATTAAAAGCTCGTCTCTGGAGAAACTCTCTGCTGGTTCCTGTTAGCCCAGCGCTTTTGAACAAATTGAAAAGAATACTTCCTGTGGAAGGATTTTTGTGGTTCCAGACTCCTGTGATTCATCTTCTCCTCTCTCCCTCTTCCCCCTTCCCCCAGGCTATGGGACTGAGGGAAACCCTGCCCCATTTTTAGGAACACGGAAGCCTGTTCTAGTCCCCAGGCCTGAAGGGAATACAGGTGTCCTTTCCTGGATTCCCAGTGTAGGAGGCCCGTGTGCTGATAAACCTGCTCGGAGGAAAGGAACAAAGAACCTTCACTGTTGCACCTGCTGGTTTCGGTGGTGTGGTCTAAACATCCGCACTGTGGCCACTGGGAAGCTCCCAGGGCTGGCATTGTTGAACCACCCGTGTGAGCCAGCGAGAGCCGGCTGCAGCTCGCCCTTCACCACACTGGGCCCACCTGCTGGCCCCCCTTACAGAGCCGGCCACATGGTTAACTGGCTTCTTCGGGGACCATGTCTGCCCAGCAGGTGGGCGGGGAGAGGGTTCGGATGTCACTG
Source organism: Phoca vitulina (assembly GCF_004348235.1). Taxonomy (NCBI): domain Eukaryota; kingdom Metazoa; phylum Chordata; class Mammalia; order Carnivora; family Phocidae; genus Phoca; species Phoca vitulina. Next base: position 5,896,758 of record NW_022589704.1, on the reverse strand, counting down.
GGTGGCGTGCTTTGGCCAGCTTCAAAACATACTGTATGTTGAAATCACCTGGGAGGTTTTTAAAAATCCACCTTTGCCAGCCTGATCCCCAGGGGAATGCAAATCTCTGAGGGCGGGGCCGGCAGTTTCTAAAACCTCCCCATCAGAATCCCCCTTTTCATATGTATCCTCCACGCTGAGGTAGGGAGTCTGTGGGAAGGAGACGGGAGGAGTGGTATGGGACTAGGGATAGAGGAGTGGTATGGGACTAGGGATGGAGGAGTGGTATGGGACTAGGGATGGAGGAGTGGTATGGGACTAGGGACGGCAGACCCTGTGTTTGAGGCTGGAGTTGCAACTTTCCCTTGAGGAGCCAAGGAAGGTTTTTAGGGCCAGGTTCTTGGAAAGGCAGGCAGAGGCCCAGATCTTTCCAGTTGCCAATTGGAGACCTTACTCCATTGACTCTTTCCTTCCATGGGTGGTGATCGACATACTTGTTCTGCCTTGGTTGCTCTTGCTGGTCTAGAACAGAGAAGGGTCTTCATGGAAGAAGGGGTCAGGATGAAGCCAGGAGCTCTGTCCTTGGAGAGACCAATCCTTGGGTGGGTTTGATGAGCTGATCTCTGGTGTTAAAGCAGAGAGCCAGAGTCTAGAGGAGCTTCCCGGGACCACCCAAGTGAAGACAGGAGAAACTCACTGGTTAAGAGCTTTGTCAGTCTGAACTGGTTGCACACATAACTCTGATTATTTTTTCTCTATCACAATTAGCAGTAAAATTATTTTAAAATGTGAGAGCTCCTTGGGAGGCAGCAAGCACATGGGAAGGGGGGAGGGTCCTTAAACATCTGAGCCAGCCTCGTTAGCAGGTCTGACACTAGGAAGAGGGAAGCCAGGCCCCTGGGGTGTAGAATTTAAGGAGGCGTCCCTGGGGTTGTTCACCTGCAGGGTCTGCCTGCTGATCCGAGGAGGACCGAGAACCCTTTGAGAGGGCTGACTTGGGCCTCATTTCCTTAGGGTTGAGCCCATGAGCGTGGAAGAGCCCCCTGGAGACTCGAGCATGAGCCGGGGGGCCTGGGAGCACGCTTCTGACTCACCTCATGAAGATGGGGCGGGAAGGCCAAAGAGGGAGTGGAGAAGCAGCTGGAGGAGAGAACAGGCGGGGTGTGTGTCCCTGAAGCCAGGCAGAAGGTGGGGGTGTAGAGGAAGGCGGTTGGGAGCCCAGTGCAAACAGGACAGTTGTGGGGTTGATCGAAGAAGCAACAACGGGAAGACAGGAGGCCACTGGGTTTGGCTTGTCAGAACCGTGTGAGTGTGGTAGTTGAAAGATTCTAGAAAAAATAGAGAATATGGGAAAATATTAGTGGTAAAAGAAACGGGACTGTCATTTGATGGTGTTGAGACAGGAGGGACCCAGGGCTGGGTCAGACGGAGGGCCTGGGATGCGGGGGCCAGCCCACAGTGGTGCAGGACGGTGAGTGCCCCCACGCCCTGTGAGAGAAGGAGATGGATATGGGTGGTTGTCTTCAGGAAGAACAGGTTAAAAGACTTCCCCAAATGCCTTTTCAGGCTGTTGTGGCGGGGGGAACTCCTTGGTCCCTAAGACCCAGTTTAGACTCCTTCTCAAGAAATCTTTCCTGAGTCCCCGAGGTCGGGAGCTGACCCGCTGCTTCTTGCATGTCCGCTGTCTTGCTAGGCTGGGCGCTGCTGGGCACCGGTCACATTTCACTGATGGCCGCATCCTCAGTGCCAGACAGCACGTCCCATGGATGAGGAGATTGACAGGTGGAGACAGGGGCTGACCCAGGTGATCACTTCGGGTGGTGACTTACCGTATAACCATTCGGAGGCAGCATTAATATTCTCTTCTTAGACGTCTTAGCAGTTCCAAATGCACAATATGTGACAGAAGTAATTTCTGGCTTTTAAGAATTCTGGCCTGTGAATAGTAATCAGCTTACTCATAAATTCTGTCAAGTGGCACCCCGGTCGCTCTGACATTTAACGTTTCATTCAGAGAGGCTCGCCCCACCTCTGTTTACCCATTTTACGCCGCTGCCCACTTTGAAAGGATTTGAATTTTTAATAAGTTTTGGATACAAAGAAGTAAGTGGAATATCTGAAAAAATGCATGTGCATTCAAATATTTTTTATTACCCTGAGAATCGTCGCTTTGAGAAGTGGTGTCCGATATTTGTATGTGTCCTTCGTGTGAATGGAAAATAAAAGCACTGGGTTGAAAGTTCACTGGAAATAATTATTGGAGCTGATATAATACTTATAAATACTTCATGTAAAGTGCTGGGCCCGAGGCCTAAGACCAGAGTCACTCAGTGGACGGTGGTGAGGGTGGTGGTGGTAGGTAAACCGGGTCGTCGGCTCTGGTCCGGTCTCACTGTTCCTCCCCGTGGCCCCCATCCCAATACCCCTCGCAGAAGTTGGGATATTTTTTTTCCCTTTGTGGTTTCAGAAATCAGTGTTCAAGATGTTCACAAGAGGAGAGCCCTATCCCTCGGGGTCCTGGTTTTGTGCTGGTAGGCAGCTGTTGGATATCTTACCCTTATAGTGCCAGACGAGGAAACCCAAATTTCCCATTTCGCTCACCTTTCCAGCCCTTGTCAGAGGGTGCCGACTCTGGGGGACGTCATGGGAGACGAGATACTGGCCGCACATCAAAAATGAGTTCTTTAGAGTTTACGTAGTGCACATAGTTGGCTTGTATTTTGTTAGAACCACCTGTGATTTCGGGGCTGTTCATTTGGGGAAGAGCGTGTGTTCGTCTCAGAGACAGATGCTAGAACCTTCTCTGCTCTGTAATCCGTAATCCGGGCGGTGGCAGACGCTGGCCCAGCCAGTCCCGGGAAAGGAGGGAAATGGCCCCCAGGAATTCCTTTTCTCCAGGCGGGAGCTTCGTCGGTTCCTTCACTTGGTATTTTATTTATAAATATTTTAAGAGCTTGAGAAATTCAGTTTCAGGTAATTTGACATTTAGATGCTCAGAATCTCTCAGATTCATAGTTACTATTTGAGGACATACACGCTCACACACACTTGAAATACTCCTACCCACCTCTTCACATAGGGATTTTTCTGTGGTTTCACCCATTTATTGGGCTTTTCCTCTGTGTCAGGCACTGTGGTGGAGTCTTCTGTAAATGGCTCTTTCTTTTTAATCAATCCATGATGAAACAGTCCGATTTGCACAACCGAAAGTCGTATGTGCTTCAAGGAGAATCCTTATTAAGAATTAAGTGGCTGGGGGCGCCTGGGTGGCTCAGTCGGTGAAGCATCTGCCTTCGGCTTGGGTCATGATTTCGGGGTCCTGGGATCGAGCCCCAAGTTGCGTTGGGCTCTGCTCAGCAGGGAGTCAGCTTCTCCCTGCCTCTCTGCCTACTTGTGCTCTCTCTCAATCCCACACACCGGTCTGTGTTCGAATCTTGGGCTTCTGTATCCTTCCGGTTTTGACATTGGACAACCTTTTGGACTCCTTCAAGACCTGGTTTTCTCATCTGTAACATGGTGGCGATAGTACTTACTTCTGGGGCTTGGCAGATGTCAACGTGGAGTTGTGGATTTTACTGCATCATCCCCCTGTGTTGGCCTTGGGCCCCGTACCTATCCTGGGGAGTTTTTTGTGAGTCCTGTGTGCACTGTGGACTTTTTCTTAAAAATTGAGTAAATAGAGATTTTTTTGGTGATGTTTCACCATCTGCATTAAACAGGAGTGCAGGGCTTTGATATTTTTAGGTGTTCAGTCTGACCTTTGAAATGTGCGCGGGCGCAGACTAGTTGCATGATGTATTGGTAAATGTCTCAATAAGGATTAGCTCCCTCAATCCTTGGCCCATTCCTCAGATTTCTGGGAGCTGGAGGAAATGCAAGGGATAGAGTCAGCAGGTTGTAGCCCAGGCTCACACGTCGGATCGAGTGTGTGGGGACCAGCAGCCAATCGGTCGAGGCCACCGAGCCCGGGTCTTCCAAGGCCTGACCGTGAGCAGGGGATGAGGGGCGGGGTGTCAGGGCACCTCCCAGGGCACCCAACCCAAAGTGTGTTGGGTTCAATACAAGTACTTTCTAGATAAACGAATTGTTTAGGGAATATTTTCTTGTGATTTTTCCTTCTTTTTTCTTAAAAAAAAAAAGGAAAGGAAAACCTTTCCACTTGAGTTTTTTCTAATTACCCAAGTAATTATATGTTCATCTTGGAAATATTAGAAAATGCAAAAGGAGAAAAAAGTTAACATCGCTGGAACTTTGCCACCCATGAGAACCAGTCTGGTCTGAACTGGATGTTTTTCTCTGAGTTTCCAGTGTTGTCACATGTAAGTCTAGAAACTTCCAAACAAAGCAGGATCATAGAGTGGGGACTTGTTCTGTGCATAGCAATTCTTTTTATACGGATCTTTCGAATGAATGCTACGCTTTTTAAAAACTGCTTTTTATCTAAAATTGTTGTTGACATGTTTTCACATCAATAAACACAGATTCAGATCCTCAGATGGTACCCGGATGCACCCTATTTAAAAATCCTTATTCATAGACAGTTTCCAGTCACTTTGAAATTATAAAGAGCTCTGCAGTGAATATCTTGATGCATACATCTTTCAATACATGGAAGTTTTTCCTTCGAATGAATTTTTTTTTTTTTTTTTTTGCCACTATTGTGCTTAAAATCTACAAAGAACTTCTAATTATATTAATAGTTGGATGACGGGCGCCTGGGTGGCTCAGTTGGTTAAGCAACTGCCTTCGGCTCAGGTCATGATCCTGGAGTCCCAGGATCGAGTCCCGCATCGGGCTCCCTGCTCGGCAGGGAGTCTGCTTCTCCCTCTGACCCTCCTCCCTCTCATGCTCTCTGTCTCTCATTCTCTCTCTCTCAAATAAATAAATAAAATCTTTAAAAAAAAAAAAAAAATAGTTGGATGAATGTGTAGTCGCTACTCAGAAAAGCATCTCCAAAGGCAGTGACCTTGGGAAGAGTTTCTAGGACTATTGTATACAACTGGGTGAACTTTAAGACCAGGCTTAGAAATGCCTGTACCACATTTGTGGGGATTCTTTCCTGACTGTCCAACTGCTCACGCTCTGCATTGTGAGCTTTTGGGGTGGGGTTGGGAAAGCACAGCTCAATTTTAGGATGTACACTTACACCCAGTTTCTTTTCTTTTTTTAAAGATTTTATTTATTTGACACAGAGAGAGAGAGAGGGAGGGAGGGAGAAATAGCACAAGCAGGGGGAATGGCAGAGGGGAAGGAGAAGCAGGCTCCCTCCCCGCTGAGCAGGGAGCCCGACATGGGGCTCCATCCCAGGATCCTGAGATCATGATCTGAGCCGAAGGCAGATGCTCAACCGACTGAGCCGCCCAGGCGCCCTACTCAAACACCAGTTTCAGAAACATCAACATATGGGGAAGGTGTGTGTCTGAGAACACAGGAGGTGTTTCTGTCCGGAGGTCCTCAGGGCCCCCTCCCTCCCAGAGGTGAACGGCTGATGATTTCCCTGCGGTCAGCTGCATGAACGGTCACTGTGCGCCCCCGGGGTCACGTCCTTCTGGGTGTCAGGAGTGCTGTGTGAGGCGGCGTCTTGGATCGCTCTGGCGAGGTGGACTGCAGTTGGATCTGGTGCAAGGCCTCCCCCCAGACGTGGTTTACAACTTCCAGGTTCATTAAGAGGAGAAAGTGCTTAATCCCTTCCCCGGACAGGGAGGCCATCCTTTTGATTTCTAACTGCGGTCTGGTGTCACAGGACTTCTTCATTGTGGCAAGAGAGGAAAACTAAATTATGGGTTGAATATATTTTGGCCCGCCTCCTGAGCGTGGCTTTGCAGAGGGGCCTGGCTGCCGCCTCTGGTCTTGGCACCACCGTGTCCATGAGTCACTGCTCACCTATTTTGACATGAGGCAGCACTTTGGGGGCTGCTGGGAAGGCCGGAGGACTGCTCATTCACACTGGTGGTTTGTTTTGGGGGGTGGAGAGCCCCTAGATTGGGTCTGAGAGCTGAGCCTTTTGTAACTGTCTGGGATGCTGTCCCTGGCCCTCTTCCCCTCCTGATGAGCTGTTGGACTCACAAGCCTTCATTCCCTCACTCGCACTGAGCCCGCTGTGTTCCAGGCGGGTGATGGAGAAACCACTGGGGAAGGTCTCTGCCGGGCAAGTGGCCACCAGTACCCAGGAGGAGAGGTCAGGGTTCACGAGGTGTACTGGGGGGTCAGGACATGCTTCGTGCAAGAGCCCCACTAAGTGAGAGATGAAAGAATTGGGCAGGCACCTGCAGGGGTTTTGGGGGTTGAGTCACTGCCAGGAACCAAACCAGGTGACAGCTTTCTGGAAGCACCTGTCAGGGGATGTGAGGGGCAGGTGGCTGGAGGGAACAGCCCTTCTGGGCTTTATTCAGCTTTGAACTTTCAGGCACTGGAAAAACTTCATTAAACGTGTAGTCATGACTTGAAAGGGACCTGGGAGGTGCCCTGACACCCCGCCCCTCATCCTGGACACCTCCTCACACCCTTCATCTCCCCTACCCCTGCCCCCCTGGGGGGCTCCCGTGACCCCACCCTGTGACCCACACGGCTGCCTCTCCCTCCCGACTTACTCGGAGAGTCTCATAAGATCATCTGATTGAATGACCCCTCTGCACAGTGCTGAGGGTTACCTTTGTTAGCAAAATGACACTGGAAACTAAGCCAGCCGTCAGATGATAAAGAGAGCCGCAGCATTTTTATATTCCAGAAAGGAAAAGGTATTGAGAAAGAAGGGGAGGTTTTCCAGTGAAAACAGCATGGGAGGGACCCCGAGAGATAGATCGGAACACCTCTCCGAGGTCGGCTGTTTCGAATTGTGCCCCCGGCCCATGGCCCTCGGAGCGGCACACAGGATGATCCCCGGCCTTCCTTGTCAGGTTCTGAAACCCACCAGGCTGGGCCGTCCTTCCCCTCCTGACAGCCCCCTTCTCGGGCCGCAGGAGCCTGAGCTGCTGGGAGGTGGCGGCTTTGCTGGCCATCCAGCGGATTTCTGTGTTTAACCCACATTGACCCGGCTAATCCTGGTTCTACTTGGGGAGGACCTTCCATGCCGCCTTCTGCCCCGGGAGGACAACCAACTGTCCTCAACGTGCTCGGAGTAAAACCATGCCTTTTTCAAGGTTAAAAGAACTTATCTAAGAGCTGGAACATGATGTCATAAACACCGCTTTTGTGTCATTAGTGGAATTGTCGAGAAATTGGCTGCTTGCTAAATTGGGAGCCTGATGATTTTTCTGGGAAGAAGCCGGGTTATTTCAATGAGCAGGAGCCTGGAGAAAATGGCAGGGATCCCCGAGGGGAGTGCCGTGTTGGAGGCCGCGAGTAACAGGTGAGCAAGGCGTGCACGACAAAATGCCCATTTATGGCTTTGAGGAGGACTGTAAATTAGGCACTACGGGGAAAACTTGAGCGAGTGTGACTTTGAATATGTCAGGTTGTTTGTGGTTGTCCTCTGCCTTCAGATTTTACCGCCGGGAATTACAAATAGGCAGCTCTGTGGAGCCCGCAGACAGGCCTGGAAGGGAGTGCACAGAAATCATGGTTGTTTGAATATGAAAATCGGCGGGCGGGGATTGGGGTGGTCATCACCTGTCCGCCCCCAGCCCCCTCCATTGTCTTCAATGAAACAAAGTCATGTTTACATTTAAAATATTTGGGGAGAGAAGAGGAGACCCGGAAGCGGTAGCTAATACTGTCTGCGCCGGGGCCTCTCGCCCAGTGGACCCTTGTGGAAACCCAGGGGGTAAGTGGCATCGTTCCCTTCTTACCCATGATGACACCGAAGCCAAGAGGCTCATGAATGTGTCCAGGGACCCAGCGAGTATACGCAGTACAAGGGAGTAAAGACTATTATGTGGTGCTGATGCCTGGGTGTTAACTGACAGGGGAGGGATGTTTACCCAAACACTTGACCGTGAACCCGGGGCTTGCGCTTGCAGCAGTGGGCCGCGCATACGTAGACCCTCCGCGCGGAAGGACAAAGATCACCGCGAATGACTCCACCCCAGACGTGTCGCCGAAGGGCATTTGCTCGCAAGCACTGCAGCGGGGTTGACTCAGTTTGACGAGCACCTCATTTCCCATCTTGCTTCCCAGGTTGCGGGGCTTCTGCGTCCTTGACCCCCATGTCTGGCTTTGAACTGTAAGGAGCCTCAGAAACTTCAGAAATAAAGTCATTTTCGTAGACGGCAAATTAATGCGAACGTCGCCTGTCTGGCAGAGAAAGTATAAACAGCCTCTTTAATTAAGTGAACATTATGCTTGATAATAGAAGTATTAAAAAACTATGGAATGCCACTTTGCTAACAAATCGTGTTTCTGTAGTTCCTCTCTTCTTTGGATTTTTCCTGGGCGTCTTGCATAACGCAGATATGTGATGCTTATAATAGTAGTAATAGCTAATAGTGGTAGTTAAGACGTCACTGACATTTTGCTGTGTGCCATCCCATGGCTTTGTCCTTACAACTGTTGTGGGGAGGGACTCTTGCCATCCTTGTGGAACAGGGGAAAACTAAGGCACCAGGAGGGTAGGAGACTTGTCTGAGCTGTGTGTGCAGAAGCCAGATTGGAGTCCAGGCTATCAACCACCACACTGCTCTGCCCCACACTGGGTGTCCGATCTCCCCCAGGGCAGAGAAACCCCGGGATGAACGAGCTGCTAACCAGAACCCGACCCAGGAGCAATGTGGGGGGCAGTGGTGTGAGCAGGCAGGCAAGGTGAGGTCTCAGCTGAGATGAGAAGGGGCAGGTGATGGCCACATGGGTGGTCTGGATGATTCCAGTCCACCAGCAGGAGCCAAGGCTTGAGGGATTGGGGGTGGGGGTGGAGGAGACCCTAATGCCGGGAGGGTGGGGAGCTGGGCAGGAGAGAGTGTCCGTTCTCTCTCCCCACTGTGCCCTCACACTTGGCAAGCACACGTGAGCCTTCCCGCGTGACGTGGGGCTGTGTGACCACGTCCCCCTTGTTTCCATCCAAGCTGTCATTTGTCAAGATGCACACCGCATCAGGCACCGTACGGCGCTCTTGTTTGAGATCATCTGGAATCACGGACCCTCACGACCCTGAGTGGTAGATGCTCAGAGATAAGTCTTTATACCTAACAAGTTTGCCCTCAGATATCTCCCATTTTGTGGTGCCTTTCTGAGTAGCCACTATATACTGAACTAAGAATTAGTACAAGATGAGAAGCCCCACTGGGCCTTCCCTCCCTCAGGCCCAGGGCCACCTGGTCCTTCATAACCGGGCCACGGCTGATGGAATGAATGGCAGGCTATAGTTGCCCAGAAGGTCTGGAACTCAGGTTAGCTTTGTGGTAAAGGTGATGACTGATGGAAGGTTCCAGAATGTTTGAACCCAGAGGGTATAAACGGAAGGGGCAGCATCAGTAGAACCCCGGTGGGGATGCATGGTTACAGTTGTGTTTCCATAGTGGGGCCCCCCAGAAATCGTCATATGATGACTGCCTGGAGCCAGCAGGACCCTGAGCTTGCTCTTTCTGAGCAGTCTTCGGCTCCTATTTTAATATCCTCCTTAACCGGGAGTTATTTTTTCAAGTATTTCATGTTTTTCCTTTTCTGTTTTTCCCTCTTTCTTCCCCCTTATTTTCTGGTTAACTTCTGGTATGACTGCACTGGGGCTCCATAAAGGCTTCAAGAATGCTTCCAGTGTTTCCGGGTATTCCTCGGATACTCATACAGCAACCGCATTTTCTCCAGGATAGGAAGTTTGATGTAGGTCGATTAAATTCAGCTCATCGGTGATGTTGTGTTTTGTGGTGGGTGCCATATGTTCTGTCTGTGGGACTATCGGATTTCGGGAGCTGGGCTCACGTTCCCTCACGTGACTGCGGGGAACGTCCTTCTCTCCGGATTACCGCTAACCGTGTCTTCAGCGTGATAATCAGATCTTTTTGTCACTTTACAGTTTTGTCAGTGTAAAAATCCTCTCTAGTGTGTGTTCAACATTTCCAGTCCTGTTTTCTGATACTCCGCTGTCCCCCTTTGTGGGTCGTCTTGCTTTAGATGGATTTCATGCCGTGTGTAAGCGATTCTTTTCACTGGCTGAAAGCCCCCTTTCTGGACTGTTCTTCTTCGGTGTAATGATGCTACCATTGGTTTTGTCGCCACCTGATCTGAAGAGTTTGCTTCTCGGCGCTCTTGGTGAGCTCCTTCTCCTTGGTTTGGGGTTAGAACGGAGAGCATGCCCACTGGAGTCACCAGAGTGTCAAGAGTGTGTGCGGGGTTGGTTCTCATGGACTCTGTTCCCTGGGCCACGTGAGACTCTTGGCCAGACTCCCGTCCTCCATCCCTCCTCTTCCCACGGCCCAGTTTTCACTGAGAAGTTTGACGTGTGTGTTTTTGCGTCTGTTGTTACCCAGTTTTTGTTGTGTGGGGATATCTAATTAGGTGGGTTTTGCGGTCTTGTGTGCATATGGTTTTGATTGTGTATGTTTAATGCTTTCATCTGGGGATGACTGTGGGCTATGGTGAGGGTCTGGGTCCCAGCCCCGACCCCAGTGCTCAAAGCACCCCCTTCTCTGTATTGGGGATGTTGTGTGGTACGTGTACTGCTGGGTTTCTGTGGGACTCCGCAGTCACGTCACGGCCCGTGTGTGCTGACGTCAGCTGTGAGCGGAGTGGCTCTGTGACCCCGCCCCCCCTTGTTCTTGCTGCCCATTCATTGACTGAGTCCTTCACGCACACCAGCGGCTTCAGCGTGCTGGACACGGTTCACCCGTGGCCTCTGCTCTTTCCCAAGTACTGAAAACACGATGTGGCCTGCAGACTTCTGAGGCCTTCCTGGCTTTGTAGAGTAAGCCTAAACTTTTCAGCGTGACATGCCTACAGGGACTGGCAGGCTGGCCTTTGAGCACTTTCATCTCCAGCCTGCTCTTCCCTGCATCCTCCAGGCCAGTCCCTAAGATTCCACCATGGTTCCGGAAGTGATGCGTGTTTGTACCGCTGGTCCTTGTTTTTGCTGCCTCCTGCCTGGTGGGACTCTCCTCCCAAGGCCTTAAGGCTAAATATCCCCCCTTCCCTGTGGCATCTGTCCGTCTGTCTCTCTCTCACACACACACAGTGACCCTCAGCGTCCTGATGTCTCAGTTCTGGCCGCTCTGGGCAGAACTCCACAGTCCTCCCGCCCCCATCTGTCTGTCTGTCTGTCTGTCTGTCACACACACACACACACACACAGTGAGCCTCGGCGTCCTGGTGTCTCAGTTCCGGCTGATCTGGGCAGAACCCCGTAGTCTCCAGCATCAGTACTGAGACCTGGAACAGGCAGCATCCTTACTTTTCTTGTGACCACAGGGGAGGTCTTGGTGAATCTCTAAACCTCAGCAGGTTTAGAATATCACCTGTGAAGGTTAAAACTATTGCACAGGTCCCTCCCCTAGAGAGTCAGTCGGCCTGGGGCTGGGGCCTCTGCATCTCTAAATTTAAGAGCATCTTAAGGTGACTCTGCCCCCAGCCAAGACAGAAAATCACCAGGTTAGAGTGACCACCCCCCCACCCCATTGGAATACGCATCTCGGGTATCATTCCCAAGATGATGTTTTTCTAAGCTTTTGGTGTACCTAAATCTGTTTTATAAGAATAACAAGGGCTTTTGTAACAATTCCAAGTATTACAGACAATAGAGGGTGAAAAGTGAGTCTCTCTTCTCCCCCTGGAGCGGGCTGTCTCCCAGGGTCTAGACCACTTTCCTTGGTTAAGTGACCTTGACTGACCTTGGCTGATTCCTTCCGTCCGCGGTGGATTCTGCTGACCTGTACTGCTCAGGTTTCTGTGTCTGTGTGTTCCCAGGTGGCGTGCAGGTAGACTTGTCTTTTTTGTTTATTAGCTTTGGGGGAGCAGGGTCACTTTTTGCCACATCAAACAACTGGGAGTGGAGGGTTTTTTTTTTTAACTGCTTCAGACCTGTCTTGTGGGTACCAGGCCCGAACTGAAAAGAGTGTGTGTGTGTAGCTGCAGGGCGCTGCCAGATACACATTTGTTCATAAGCAATCTGAGCAAACGAACTAGGCTACGGTATATATGACCTCCCTCTCTCTCTCTCTCTCTCTCTCTTTTTAATATTTTATTTATTTATTTGAGAGCGAGCACAAGATGGGGGAGGGGCAGAGCGAGAAGGACAAGCAGACCTCCCCGCTGAGCTTGGAGCCCCACCCGGGGTTCGATGCCAGGACCCCGAGATCATGACCTGAGCCGAAGGCAGATGCTTCACTGAGCCACCCGGGCGCCCCTATGACCTCCCTCTCTTTTTAAAAATCTTACTGACTTATTTTTAATTGTAAACAACCACATAATATGAAATTTGCCATCTTGATGGTTTTTAAGTGCACAGTTCCGTAGTGTAAAGACATCTACATCCCCCAACTTTTTTCGTCTTGCAAAACTGAAACTTACCCATCAAACCACATCTCCCCATTCCTCCCTCTCCCCAGCCCCTAGTAACCACCTTCCTGCTTTCTGGCTCTATTATAAACGTGACTGTTTTAAATCCCTCCTCTGGGTGGAATCATGCAGTATTTGTCCTCTTGTGACTGCCTTCTTTCACTCAGCGTAATGTCCTCAAGGTGCGTCCGTGGCAGAGTGGGTGACAGGACCTCCTTCTTTTCAAGACAGGATAATATTCCATTGTGAGGATAGACCCCATGTTCTTTATGCGTTCATCTACACACAGACATTTGGGTTGCACTTCTTGGCTCTTGTGAATAACGCTGCTATGCACGGGAGTGTGCAAATATCTTTTGAGACCCTGCTTCCAATGCTTTTGGATGTATATACCGAGAGGTAGGATCGCTGGGTCATATTGGTGCTTCTGTTAATTTTTCGAGGCACTACCATGCTGTTTGCACAACGGTTGCACCTTTTTACATTCCCGGCTACAGGGCACGAGGGTCCCAGCTCCGCAGGGTCCCCAGCACCTGCTGCGTTCTGTCGGTTTGATGGTGGCCACTCTAATGCGGGTGAGGTGGTACCTCCTTGTGGTTTTGATTTGCGTTCAGGGATTATTGACGGTGAGTGTCTTTTCATGCTTGTGGGCAAGTCTGCTCCTTCTCAATGGCACTTAGTTACTTAGATTTTCCATAAATTGTTTTCCACAAGCCTTTTTCTTTACTATATAGGTACAAACAGGGCTTGGGGTAAAAATGAAGACTCTAGTGAATTGTTCGAGATGTCCGGGGTTTTCTCCTATCACACAGTTGTTGGGGGAGCTTATTTCTGGAGTAGACCATTTAGAAGGAGACGTTTCTTCATGAAAAGAGGGAACAAGCCCTCTCCCGGCATTACTCTCAGAAAGCCACCTCCCCCCTTGCAGATTGTTTCAAGAACCCATATAATGGAAGTCCAGTGTGAGGAATAACATCTAAAACACCCACATCGCCCTGGGGACCTGGAACCTGAGGCTCGAGGCTGCCCAGGGCCCATGAAGGCTGGCCGTTCATTGTCCGGTCTGTTTGTGTATGAGCGATCTGTGCTTCTCGTAGACTCAGAAAATGCAGCCTGTAGAAGAAATTAAAAGTCACCTGACTGCCTATACCTCCATCACTGTGAGATAAAGATCACTTGGACATTATTTCAGAAACGGGGTCACTCGCGCTCAGTCCTGCAGACCTGCTTTTTCGCTCAGCAGCGGTGGGAAAGCGCTGGCTGGCCACCCTGGCGTCCCCTGCACGTGTTCGGCGACATGGCCATCCCGGCGTGAGGTGGAACGCTGTCTTCCCGGGGCCGTTGTTGGCGGTAGCTCTTCACGCACTGCGTGGTGACCGAAAGCAGGAGCGCACCCTCTCCTGCGCACCCGGGCCAGCCTTGCTTGCGATTCTGGCAGGCGTCCCCAGCTCGATAGACACCCTCGCTGGGCAGAAGCCGTGAGTGCTCCCTCTGTTCTGAAAGCAAGCCAGCGAGGCGTTGTCAGCCGCCCTTCATGGGGCAGGCACCAGCCTAGCAGCCACTCCAGCTTTGGGGGAAGGAATACATGCTTCGGGCCCTCTGGAGCAGACAGTGAATGCTTTCTCTCACTTCCCTCCGCCCTGCTCCCCTTTCTGAAGCCTGGATTTGGGGGGGCCTGCAGGTAGCCCCGCCCACATGGAATGTGAGCCCCTTTCGAAGGGCTTTTCTGGGTCTAGCTTGACAGGTGTGGTTGGGAAACTTCTCCTGAACCCCCGAGAAGGAATGTTTTCCTTTATCGTGGGCCAGCTCCTCACCAGCCGCGGGAAAATGCATTCAGAGATCCGTGAACTTGACCCCACGTGCTCCCCGTAAGAGACTGCGCTGGGCGGAGGGGGTAGGGTGGCTCTAGGAGGACACAGGGCTCTAGGCTAACAGCGATCCTGAGGCACGACTTTGAGGCAAGAGCTCCTGGAAGCTTCAGCCTGACCAGCCCTGAGGCTTCTGCCTTAGGGATGGGCTTTGCCCTTTCGGTGCTCAGGGAGACCCGGGGCTCCTGCCCTTGCTGGCATGGACGAGCTTTCCTAGCTCAGAAATAAACAAGGGAATCATTGCTGGGCACAGCTTCTCCGGCTTCTTGCTACTTCCTCCCTCCCCATGGTGCCCTGTGTGTTGACTGGGTGGTGTTGGGGTGCTTTTTGGCCAATGAGTGGGAGGAGGGAGGGAATTAGGTGGATCTGAGCCAGTTGGTTGTGCCCACACTGGAGGGGGATACAGTGCATCTCGAACCACAGCAGGCCTGCCTGGCTGGGACACGTGGCAATTTGTAATGGGGATAATCGTAAAACTCACCCTGATTACAGGCGCGTGTGACATGCGCCTGGCACACATCTTGGTCTTGCCCCTGGGAGCAGGCCGAGCGTGGCCCAGCCAGTAGGTGCCTGGTGCTTTGCAGAGTTCGGGGCCTGGACAGGTGAAGCCTGGGGTGCGAGGCAGGAATTGAACTGTCACAGCCACGAGGAGCCTCGGGAGACCGACTAAATGTCACGTGGTGTCCTGGATGGGACCGAAGAAGGATAGCCGGTGGGGCGGGGGGGGGTGGTGGCAGGGAAATCTGGTTAAAGAATGGACTTTAGTTTATTATATGTGTCTGCATCTGTTCATCCTCTGGACAAATGTGTCATCCTAATGTGAGAGGTTAGTAAAAGGGAAACTGGGTGTCGGGAGGTATATGGCAACTCCCTGCATTATCTTCACATCTTTTCTGTAAATCTGCATCTATTCTAAAAGAAAGCTTATCTTTAAGAATAGACAAAAGAGTGTTAGGGAAGGCAGTGGGCAGTGGGGGCCCCTGGCGTGGCTCTCGGCTGGGCTGGCCCTCTGCAGGCATGTCTGCGTTACGAGGCCCCACCCCTGCTGGTGTTGGGGTGCGGGTAGCCTGCTAATGCCGGCCAGTGGTACCAGGCGCCCCCTGCCAGGGGGAGCCCAGGGCCCCCACGCCCTGGCCAGAAACAGCCCTTCTCTACAAAGCCAAGTGCAGTGGGCCCGGTCCACTCCGGCTCGGGCCGTGGCCTGACTCTTTCCGTCAGCACGTTCTTTGTTCTCCGCTGGACCAGACATTTAGAGGTGAGCCGCTCTCCTGGCCAATGAGCGAGCTGGCTTCCAAACACAAACACAGATCATCTTTTTGCCAGGTGAACTTGAGAAAGGGAGCAGAGCAGCAGGGACAATGGGCCCATTTATAAGCTGCTCTGACTTTCAGAGTCCAGAACGTCGGGCTTCAGAGTGGGGCTGCAGGTGCTGGGGTGGCGTCCCAGGACCCCACTAATCCTTTTAGCAACTCGAGATTGATGTATGGACAACAGGATGAGATTGTCTCCTCTGAAGATGGCCGATTAACGTATGTACAGAATACACACGGCTGCTTTGAGGCCTCTGTCCTTTAGGTGTTTTCGGTTTATGCCGTGAGTCGGGGCACAGGGATCGAGCACCGTTACATGCCCAGCACCGGGAAAGCCGCCAGGGGCACGCATGCACGCACTCACAGACACGGGGTTCGGAATCTCAGGCAAGAAGTCTTTTTTACAGGACCTGACGTGAGGAGAGCGTGTGGACAAACGCTGGTCCCCGGCTGCACCTGCCGTCTTCCAGCCCAGCGCTTCTCAGATCTCTGTGCTCAGAGATCACCCGGGGGATCTTGTTAAAATGCAGATCCTGGCACAGGAGGTCTCGGGGAGGTGCTTTTCTGACCTGAGACTGCACTTTGAGTGGCAGGGCCTCCGCGGTCGGCAGAGTTTCCGTCTGGGCTGGCAGTGGTGGAGCCCTCTGGGAGGAGAGGGCTCATGCTTCACAACTTGTCAGAAATTTTGTCAGAAGGATGAACTGAGAGATAAGCCTGCGCCTGAGTAAAGGGAGGAGATTGCAGAGAGACAAGGCGGTGGCAGGTGGGAGGAGCGGGAGAGCCGGGAGCGTCCGAGGCGGCTTGTGGGGGTGTGTGTGTGTGTGCGCACGTGGGGTTCTGTCCTGTGAGCACGGAGGTGGCTCTGACCGTGGACGTGGCACTGTTCTAACACTCCACACCTATGATTCACTCCCCACAACAGCCCCACAAGGTGGACACCGTTTTTGCCCCTTTTCAGAGAGGAAGGTGGTTCGCCTGCCTGCTCAAGGCCCTGCAGTTAGGCGAGGGTGGGAACCGGGTCCTGAACCCTGGGCAGTCCCAAGTCTGCACATCAGCGCTCAGGGGGGACAGGTGGCGTTTCCCGGGGGATGTGTTTGCACTCATGTGCATCGAACCAGAGTTTCCAGGCCCTGCGCTGGGTGAGCACCAGCCACTGTGAGCCTCTGGGGTCCACCCTTCTCAGAGATGAGCCCCGGGGCCCCGAGGGCTCACGTGAGGTGACCCAGAGCTAGGATGGCCCCTTTTTTTAGGGTCCTGACTGCACCGGGGACCCCCCTCATGGCTGGCGAGGCTCTCCAGCAGGTCCTCCCCCGGCCTCCCTTCACTTCTCAAACCCGGGTGTCTGTCTCTCCATCCCCAACCGAGACTCACGACACATTTCAGTTAAAAACCACAACATTCCCCATACGGTCATGGAGGAAACTCGTCCAGATTCCTCATGTGCTTAAGGTACCTTAGAGAAAACACAGTTTCTGGTCCCTTCTCTAGTAGGAACAGGCTGTGCAGTTTGTGGAGGATTTTCCCAGGGAAGGCCTGGGTTTTAGGGGGCTGGACTTCGAGAGTTCTTTATTCCTTTGTGTTCCTTCCTCCCTTTCAACATGTTGCCTGGCCATGGGACAGGAGTCAGGAGAGCGGGGTGGCTCCCGCCGCCACGGGCCTCGCGGGGTGTGGGGGGGGGGCGGTGCTCTGGTCCCCCTCCGGTGATCCATTCATAGTGTGCATTTCCTCATGTCATCTGGAGAGGTGCTTCGTTCACTCATTCACTCAACTATTTGGGATCCTGCTACGACCAGGGTGTGCAGGGCCGGGCAAAATGCAAGGTCCCAGGCACTGTCCTCCCTCTCAGCCCGTGGGCTCAGGGACCAGAGGCTCTGGCCCTGCTCCCCCTTCCCCCCCACCGAAACCTTGGAGGCCTCGCTGGCCTGCCCTCGGGCCGTTTGTGCCCACTGACCAGTGCAGGAACTCTGGCTGGGCTGGTTCCCTGCCGCTGACGTCACGTCTCTCTTCTGTAAGTCTGCGTAGAAAGTTCTTTTGTTCGGCAATATTGGCATGATTGAATCAATGCTGTAGCCAAACAGGATGTGGTCTGGGTGACTCCCAGCTTGCAGCCATGGATGGTTCTTGTTTTTAGTTGTCTCAAGAGGTAACACCCACCACCACCACCACCACCGTGGGCGCAGGGCACTTTGGGGCCCTGGAGGGGAGCCCCTGGCCTGATGAAGGGGGGGTGAACTCTGCAGGGCCTCTGACCCCAACTTTAACTGCAGGGAAGGGAGTCGGGGAAGAGGGGGGGCAGATTCTGAGTCATAATCCAGCCCTGGAGGAGAAGGCTTCCAGGTAAAGCTTGGAGGCCTTTGAACTTGGTTTGCTGGGAGGAGAGAGAAGGATTTCCAGGTGGGCCCTGCTTCTGGGTGGAGGCTGGTCTGTTTTGTTTGCGGGGCAGGGTGCGCGGGGGGCGGCAGCAGTGTGCAGGGCGCCCGTCCTCGCTCTTCCACGAGGTGCCGGAAGGCCAGCCCTGGGGTCCCTAAATGTTGAGTAGATACAAAGAACACGTTGGGGGGTGAACAGAAAAATCAGGAATACAATGAATGCCTGTAGAGACTTATGTAGCCATTACCCAGGCCGAGAAGTAGAACTTCACCTTTGAATTCCTACCCCGTCCCCGGTGTGTTTTACCCAGTCTAGCGTAAGCTTTTAAGTAGCCCCTAACTTGAACTTGGTGGTTTTCCCCTGCTATTCATAGTTTTTCCACATAGCCAGTAAACATTGGGTCCTTAAGCATTGTCCATTGTTTTTCGTGTTTGCAACGTACATGTACATGGAAGCATGCACTTTCTGTTTGTGGCCGGCCAACCCTGATGTGGTCCCCAGGGGTCCCCACCTGTTATTCACACCCTTGAGTAATCCCTCCCCTGCTGTGGCTAGCCTGGCATCCCACTTCTGATAGGGTTCGTCCAGTGATGGACATCCCTTCATGGTTAGGTTACATCGGATTATAACTTCCTTCTTGAAGACAGACTCTGTCTCTTGCTTGCTTTGATCATGCACGATGCCACAGAGAGAGTCCCACTTGGCAAGGACCCGAGGCCTGTGGTTCGATAACCGGGAAGGGACTGAAAGCTGCCAATAAGTACGCAAACCTTCAGATGAGGCCCAGGCCTGGCTCAAGTCTTGACTGTAGCCTGAAGTAGAGGACCCAGCCAAGCCACGTCTGGATCCCCGACCTACAGGAACCGTGAAGTGGGTGTGTTGTGTGTGGTCATTTGTTACGCAGCGCGGGGTGCCCGATGCGTAATCTTCTGAGAGTTCCTTTTTGGCTGCACATCATGTTCCTGAGGTTCACCTGTGGGGATGGGGTCTAGCTGTAGTTTATTGACTCTTACTACAGTGTGGTTTTCCACTGTACGCTCATACCTCCGTTTACTTACTCCCTTTGCCCTCAAGGGCCAGAGCTTGTTCATAGCCCTTGCTGTTACCACCTGCACGCAGATGCCTCTCTCGGGGGGTCCCGCCGTGGGGAGCCCCACAAACAACGTTCGGGTCATTCGGGTTGCTCTGCATCCCCACCACCGCTCCCTGTGGTAGGACTTGTCATTTTGGGAGGAGGTCTGATGGAAGGGAGAGGGTATCCAATTTGTTTTAATTTTTGCTTCCTTCTGGACAAATCACCGTAAACTTGTTTATCGGCTTTCCTGGTGTTTCCAAGGTGAAGGTCCTTTTCATGGTTTTTAACTCCTTTTCCTTACTCAATGGCAGGATTTCTTTGAATTTTCTGGAAAAAGAGCCTTTCTTGGCTTGGAGTGGTGCAAGCTTTCCCGTTTGTCATTTGGCCTCGCAGACTTTCACAGTCCCAATAAGTCAAAAGCCGAATCCTGTCTCAGGGGGCTCATTTACAGAATTACTTTCGAGGGTGCCAGTTCTGGCCCATCGAGGTCCAGTCTTTGGGCGGCCTTGGCTGTCCCTGTGAAATTAGGCTCCTGCTTACTGTAATTATTTGACTCTGCATCCCTGTTGGCGAGGCTGCCCGCTGGGTCTCCTGTGGGCCACCCCCTTGGCCTGGGAGTACTTTTTGCTCAAGGAGCTGGTGTCAGCCTCCGTCATTTTGGAGAAATCCGTGAGTCAGCACTGGGCCTGGGGCTCGGGGTGCGCCCTGCCCGCCAGCCACTCTCAGTCTGCATTTTGCTCTGCACTCTGGAGGTGATCCCTCCACTGATGGAATGTGGGTCCGGGGAGACTGTGCCCCGCATGTTTAGAACAAGTACGTTCCTAGAGAAAGTTAAAATTAGAAAAAGCGGTTCCATTTCCTGCCATTCAGTGGCAGTTGGCTTCTGTTTGTTTGCACAGGGATTTTTCTGGTAACAGTCTGTAGTCGGTTTCTGTGGAATGTGAGGTGAAGTCATGATTTTCGGGATGGAGGTGATCTGTTTCCATGGCGATCTTTGTTGTTGGAAAGTGGCTGCTTTGTTTGTGAGTTCTTGCAGATGATGCGGGAATGGAAAAATATTATTGAAACAACCTTTTTCTCCAGCCAGCAAGAATTGTTTTATTTATTTATTTTCAAGTTCTTTAGTGGGAAGTTACTATCTTTGTTAGTGAAGTCCGGAAGGAGTGGACCACAGCGGGCTTGGCGGCTGATCGCCCCTCCTCCTTCCTGGGAGGCCACCCCCCACCCCTCCCCGGAGGTGAGGCACAGCCTGGGGTGCCCACCCGTGTACACCCCCCACCCCCGTAGGGGTGTAGGTTTAGCAAATAAAAATGCACGACATCCAGGTGTATTTGACTATCTGGGACATATTTACACTAGTACAGTTATTTGTTCTGCGTTTGAAATTCAAATTTAACTGGGTGTCCTGTATTTTCTCTGGAGAGCCAATGCCCCCCTCAGCCCCGGCTGTTCTTTGCTATCCTCGTTCTGGGTCTCATGTGGTGCCTGGGCCTCTCCCAGGTGCGGAGGGGCCTCGCCTGCTCTGGGCTGGCTTGCTTGCGGCACTCGGGGACACACCTGTGGCTTCCCCAGTTTTGTTCCGTGCGGAGCGTGGACGCCTCCTGGTGCTGGCACAGGGCTGGCCATCTGGCAGAGCGCTGCAGGGCCCACAGCCTGCCCTGCGGCATGTAGCTCATAAATGCAGAGTGGGGGCTTGACCTGCCGGTCTGCCTGACGGAAGGTCCGGGAGCAGGAGGGCACTGGAGAAATGTAGCGTCATCCTCTGGAGAGCACGAGTGCTCATCAGAGACGCACCCCCAGGCAACCGGAAGGAGCTCACCTGGGCTGGCTGGCCTGGAAGTGCCAGCCTCGAAGTGGGGGCGGGGCGTGCTGCCGAGAGTGAAGTCACAGGCTTTGGGGGAGAGGTGGGTAGGAGCTGGACCTTGGGTCATTTCTGCATGGGCAGGGAGGGGACTGAGGAGGCATTCCCTACAGGAGAAGGTGGGATGTGTGTGCAGGGGTTTTGGGGTTGGGCGGCTGACCTGGTCAGTGAAGGGAATTGGCCGTGGGTACTAAGGAGGCTGGAGATGGAATAGGGCCAAACGGAGGAGAGCCTTGAAATGGCTCGGGGAAGCCAGGCCCCAGGTGGGCAGGTGGCAGGGGAAGCAGGTGAGCGGGGAAAGCAGGTGAGGCAGCAGGAGGGTAGGTTTGGCGGAAGAACAGGGCAGCTGGGACCCCCTGGGAGTGGATGAGTTGCTCCAAAATCAAACTGCAGGTGGCAGGTATGAACGTTCAGGAAACAGGTACTAGTAATGGAGCATCTGACTATGTGCTAGGTGCAGGCTTGGGGCTGGGGACACAGCAGTGAGTGAGATGGGTGGGTTCCTGCCCCCACGGATGGAGCAGGTGAGCTTGTTCCAGACACGGATGTGACTGCTCTGGGGGCTTCTGTAGTTCGACTGAGTGAGCACCTGCTGTGCTCCGGGGGTCCCAGCTGAACACGACGATGTCCCTGCCTTCATGCAGCATTTGCTTCTAGTAGAAGAGAAAGGAAATAAAACGATCAACAGAGAATGTCAGGAGTGATAAGTCGCCTGAGGGATTGGGAGGGGGGTGGAAGTGTGCTGGTTTGGATGGGATATGGGATGGCTGAATTTTACCCCCCCCCCCAGAGATATTCCCATCTTAATCCTAGAACCTGTGAATGTTACTTTATACGGAAAAAGGACTTTGCAGATATGATTCATTTAAGGAGAGATTACCCTGGATTATCCTAAATATAATGTAATGGCAAGTGTCATTTTAAGAGAGAGAGGCAAAGGGATCTGACCCCAGGGAAGGCCTTGTGATGAAGGAGACAGGGATCAGGGTGGTGGGCTTTGAGGATGGAGGAGGGGCCACAAGCCAGTAACACAGGTAGCCACTCGAAGCCAAAAAAGGCTGGGAAGCGGATTCTCTCCTTAGAGCCTCCAAAAGGAACCAGACCTGCCAGTACCTTGACTTTAAGACTGGTTTCAGATTTCTCACCTCCAGACTGAAAGAGAATGAGTTGGCATTTCAGGCCACCAAGTTCCTGCGAGGGATTGAGGAAGTGACATTTGGGCAGAGCCCTGAATGCAGGGGACTGAAGGTCGTAGCTCCTGGCGCCTTCAGAAGGCTGCGGTGGGCTTCCCTGCTGACATGTGGCCTGGGACTGCGGGGCCTGAACTGGATCCAGGCCCAACCTAAGGCCAGGAACTCTGTGGGAGTTGTGAGCTCTGATGGCCTTGGCCTTCAGCCTGGACTCAAGCCAGGGCAAATGTATTTATTTTTAATGTAAAATGTCCGTTGGAGCGTGAATACCCTTTGCTTTTCTCCAGTTTAGCAGAGTGTAAATGTATCTTATTATTATTATTATTTTTTTTTTTTAGAGAGAGAGCACACGTGAGTGACGAGGGGTCTAGAGAGGGAGAGAGAGAATCTCAAGCAGGCTCCAGGCTCGGCACAGAGCCCAACACGGGGCTCGATCCCACAGCCCTGGGATCATGACCTGAGCTGAAATCAAGAGTCAGACGCCACCCAGGCGCCCAATGTATCTAATTAATGGAACAAAATATTTCCTTGGCTTTCTAAACTGGGAATTTCTGACACTATAGAATAGCCCACTGGCTTGGACCAGAGCTGCCTGAATGTGCTCATTCGTATCACCCAGCTGTGTCTGTGCCTTGGCCAGAAGGCCCCGTGGTGAGCTGCCAGGTTCACATTTGTGAATCCATCTGTTTTGATTGACCTCTGAATGCAGAGCCTGACGTAAGGAGT
Source organism: Phoca vitulina (assembly GCF_004348235.1). Taxonomy (NCBI): domain Eukaryota; kingdom Metazoa; phylum Chordata; class Mammalia; order Carnivora; family Phocidae; genus Phoca; species Phoca vitulina. The sequence continues at coordinate 5,873,962 of NW_022589704.1, read as the reverse complement.
TGGGGACTCCCACCTGCAGAGGGACTTCCGCCCCGTGCACCTGGCGTCCTCCCTGGGCACCTGCTGGCCGGCACCTTCCCCGTCTAGAGCCCCCGCACCCGGTTCTGCACTCGGGTGAGCATTTTGTCCCTTGGTGTCTTCCGTTTCCAGGCTTGAATTTCTGTGCCTACTTGCTCTTCCTTCCAGTTCCAGAATGCAGGACCCGAGTTTCTTCCTTCCCTTGCTGTCCCTCTGTGCTTTACGAGGAGCAGAGGCCCATGGGAATTTGTGAGATGACACAGAGTGGCCCGTTGATACTAACCTCCTGCTGTCCCCTGAACCAAACGGGCACCAGCCACAGAAGCTCGGGCTGCATTTATAGTCGTGTTCACCTCTCATGCTTAGTTTTCAGTTGCTTATGATGAAGGCAAGCCTAAGTAAATACCCGGAGCCCGCATTCGGAGAGACGGGTCATGCAGGGGCAGATGGCTTTGTCGGGAAGAGAGATGGCAGACAGAACCCACCTCTCAGGCCCCATGATAACCACCTGGCCTGCTGTGTTCTCTCCAGGACCCCATTCCATGAGTTCACGCTGTAGCAGGAAGCTGGGGGGACCCAGAGGGAGGTGACTTTCCACGCAGCCTTGCTGGTGGCCAGGGGGGTGGTAGTCCCCCAGCCCGGTGCCATCAGTGGAAACGTTTCCCGAGGCGCACACCAGTCCAGTGGCTTTTTCGAGTTTGCAGGGTTTTCGTAACTTTTTTTTTGAAGATTGCATTTTTTAAAACGTCTTGGTTAAAAAGTAGGATATTCCCTGAGGTTGGGGACTGCTTTGCATTTCTGGATAACATTGTGCTTATCTCAACAAAGAGATTAGAAACTGCAGATTCATTTTGGATAAATATTTAAAAATACAGAATGGTCCCCTTATTACTTTATTCAGGTCTCGGGCTTCAGAAAGTGTGTGTCCCAGCGCTTCTGTTTCTGACCCAGTTTCTAGATACGCTTTGCGGGTATGGTTTGTTCTCGGAGGCAGGGGGAGGGGAGTGGTCTGTGATACATAGTTGGATTAATGAATGATGGATCATTTCGTGCTCTTAGAGAGTAAGTATTCTGCCCTTTGCTCCACCACTTTGGCTGGGTTTTCTAAACCACAGTCCCATGGGGCGGCCGGTGCCTCCCCCCTCAACAGCCCTTTTACAAAGCTGAATAGGGAGGGGAGGCTTCCCAGGGTCTTAGTTTGGGATGAGTCAGGCGTGGAGCTGCGTGTCTCCCTCTCTTGCCTCTTAAACTGTTGCCCAGGTGACAGGTTGCCAGGGTGACGATTTGACCCCAGGAAGGAGCATCCGAGAGGTCACCAGGCTGGTGGCCCTGGCCGAGGAGGGGCGAGCGGGTGGCCGTGGGGCTCTGGAAGAAGCAGCCAGCACTCACGCCCGGGCCGGGTGACTCCCCACCCTGCCCGCCACTGAGAAGAACATTCAGCACAGCATTCAGACAGAGCCAGGACTCGAGTCCCGGTCCTAACAGGGTCTGAGTCTTCAACACACCAAGTTATCCGAAATATTCTCAGCCTTCTCAGCATTTGCTGGGGCGGGGGGGGGGGGGGGGGGGGGGGGGGTGGTGCTCTGGACTCTGTACCCTCTCCCAAGACTCACACCTGAACTCCTTTCACCTGGTGCAGGCAGGGTACTTAATTTCCTCCTACTTTAAAACCCTTGGGAGGTTTTATAATTTATGTCTCAGAAGAAGGAAAGAAGGAAGGAAGGGTGATATCGGAGCCCAGTGTGGCATCTTTATGCCCTCACTCTGAGCCATCTGGTCTTACCTCAACCTGCTTTGTCTTCCTCTGTTCACTTTGCATTTGACCATCTTCTGTGTATCAGTCACTGGTGCTGGCCCAGCACCATGCCTGGTGACCCCGGCTTTCCACTTCCTGACCTCAGGTCCGTGGTCGAAAGTGTCTGGTCTCAGTTGTCTCATCTCGGAAATGGGCGCAGCGATACCTGCTTGCCCACCTCATGGCATCACTGTGGGAAACAGCCAAGAGGCCTAGTGGGAAAGTACGTCATCAACCATCATGCGTGGTACCAGTGGTTCTCAAAGTGTGGTTCAGGGACCAGGAACGTCACCATCGCCTGGGAGCAAGGGAGAAGAGCAGGCTGTCAGGCCAGCCCCAAGCCCCAGGGGTGGAGTCCAGCCGTCTGTTGGAATGAGGCCTCCAGGAGTCTGCCTGGCGCTAGGACAAGAACCACGGCCTGATGCAAATGTTAGCAGTTAGGTTCTCAACCTTTTACTTATTCCCCAATCATTTTGTGGGGTTTCTACTATGTAGTTGGCACTAAGTATTTGGTCCTCCACGTTCCAAAGAAGAACAAGTCTAATTGGATAGACTCTTGCATGATATGGAGAGCCTGGTTTTACACTTGAGGAAACCAAGGCCCAGACTCGAGTTAGGCCGTGTAACCAAGGCCGTTGAGCTCGTGAAGGGCGGAGCTGAAATGCGAACCCACAGAAATCCTCCATTTACCTGGCTGCCTCCTGCCAACAGCCCGCTCCCAGATGCAGCTCCCTGACTGGAGCCATCGCCCATTTATCCACGGGCACAGTTAGAATGAAAAAGAATCAAAAGTCAGACTCAAAAGCCCAGGATGCCGCCCTTGGGCAGCTCTCCTTCATTGTCCAGACACTGGACTTAAACTTCCGGTCTCACTGGGGACGCCCGGGCTTGCGAGCTGGGTCAGATTGCGAACATCCTTAAGTGACCACCCAGCTAGTTGGAAAAGTTAGTCAAATCCTGGAAGAAGAATAAAGTTCCTTTTCTTTTTTTTTTTTTAAGATTTTATTTATTTGGGGCGATGGGGAGGAGCAGAGGGAGAGGGACAAGCAGGCTCCCGCTGCTGAGCCCGACCCGGCTCCATCCCAAGACCCTGAAATCATTACCTGAGCCGAAGTCAAGAGTCAGATGCTTAACCCACTGAGCCACCCAGGCGCCCCAAAACTTTGCTTTTTTTAAATGCAAAAAGCCGTGTCCGTGAATCTTCACTGGGTGGAGGTCTCTTCTGAGTGTGAGTTGGAGAGCCACGGCGGGCATGAATCACAGCGCATCCTCCTGATTTCCACCTTAAAAGTCAAGTAACAACGCAAAGATGTTAGTGAAGTCGTCTGTGTCCAGCTTTTTAAATTTTTCCTCAAAGGTTTAATGTTGTCTCATTTAGCAGGCCATTTTTAAGTGATTCACCTCAATGAGTCTGCAAAATGCTCTACTTGATTGTTGTGGAAGCTGCTCTGGTCTCACGCATGGCCATTTGTTTCTGTGATAATTAAATACATATAGATTTCCAGAACAGGGCCCACCAGCTGCAACCAGAGGGGGCAGAAACCCAGAGGAGGAGGAGAAACCGCACCTGCCTGCAGGTGTGAGCGTCCGTGTGTCTAAAAAAGGGGACAGGTAGCACTGAGTCCCTCTGTCACACACACAGACAAACAGAAGCCTCCACCCAGGGAGGAAGGACAGCCAGAAATGCCGGCCAGCCGCACGCAGTGACTAAGACCACCGGCTGGCTTCTGCGTCAGGTGCCCCGTAGGAACCCACAGGCCGGGAGCGTGAATGGACAGACACGTAAATAAACCACCGCAGGTGTCTGGTTGTTCGTCTCAATAAACCCCTTCCCCTTCGTGCTTAATATTCAATACAGGTTTCATACAGGAGAGGGAAAAGGATCACATACTCTATAAATCACATACTCGGTAAAATTTGAAATGTTGTGTAATTATGGGAAACATCAGTGAACCAGCTCTGCATTCTGGGTGAGAAAATGTCACCACCTAAATCAGGTGAGATTTCAGACACTTTGACTTGGCGGTAATCATCCACCACCTGCCTAAATAGGCTTTCAGTTAACGGTGTCATGTGTGTTGATGTTGACAACATTAAATATAAAGGCCATTGCCAGTCTACCAGAGTGTTATTTATTTATTTATTTTAGTTCTGTTAATTGGCTCTCTTATAGGGGACTGATTTTCTCCCATCACAATGAAGAACGCGGGGTGAAGTCAGGCCATGAGATCCCACTTTGTTCCGAGGGTCGCTCGCAACAAGACTGCTGGTGCTCAGCTGCTCTTGGGGGCGGGGCAGTCCCTCCCCGACTGAGGTCCAGGGGTAGCAGCTCTCTATAGCTATTGTGAGTTGATGGAGTTTGCCTTTGGGGCCATTCCTGTCTGTGTTTCTAGCCACGATGCCCATCGGCTTGGCCAGCGCGGCTGGCACTTAACCAGGCCCCTGTGGGTACGTGCCCACTTCCCTTTGCCCAGAGCCGAATACGGCCTGGCTCTTTGCCCCATTGCATGGGTAGGGCTGGTATAGCAATGGGGTCGGCAGACTCTCTCTGTAAAGGGTCAGACGGAATGTATTTGGTACACAAATGGGCGTGGCTCTGTTCAAGACAACCTGACTTACGGACACTGCAATTTGAATTTCATATAATATTCATGTCACAGAACACTCTTATTTTTATCTCCCACCTCCAGCTATTTAAAAATACAAAAATATTCTTTGTTCATGGGCCATACAAAGACAGATGATGCACTAGATTTGGCCCTTGGGCCAAAGTTTGCCTCCGGTGGAGGATGCTAATTTATCTGGTTCTACTTTCTATTCACTTTGGTGTCCTTCAGGATAAGGAGTAGGGATGAGGGAAAGCCAGTTCCTGCCGTGGAGAGACTCCAGAGATCGGCAGACATAGGGTACGAGCGATCCTTTGCTGATGGAGCCATACTTGTCCGTCATGGTGGCTTGGAAACCTTAAAAAAAATCTGTCATGCCCACAGCAGCCCCTGAGATGGGCGGTATCGTGAGAATTCCTTTTCCCATTTTGCAGATAGAGCGTAAAATTTCCTAGGGCTGCCATAGCGAAGTGCACGCTGGGTGGCTTGAGCACCAGAAATGTGTTCTTACACCCGCCTGGAGGCTGGAAGTCTAAGGTCGAGTCTCGGCAGGGCTGGTTCTTTCTGAGGCTGTGAGGGAACATCTGCCCCAGTCTCTCCTGCTTCTGGTGATTTGCTGGCTGCCCGTAGCGTTCACCCCAATCCTGCCTTCATCTTCACATGGCGTTCTTCTCCGTGTGTGTGTGTACCCCCCCAAATTTCCCCCTTTGTAAAAACACCAGTCAGATAGGATAAGGGCCCACCCTAAGGACCTCATTTTAATTCCATTACCCCAGTAAAGACCCTATTTCCAAATAAGGTCACATTCTGAGGTCCTGGGGGTTAGGGCAGGACTCCAACATAAGAATTTGGGGGGACACAGTTCTATCTATTAAGAGGGGATGTGGAAAGCCTGGCTGAGTGTCTTGTTGGTGACTGTCCCGGAGTGAGAATGTAGGACAAAGCTGTCACCTCTGTCTTTGTATGAATATAGTTTCCTCTCTAAATGTTAGGAGCTTCTTACTATTTATGCACCCAGCCTTCCAGAACCCCTCAAGTAGGGTAAACCCTCTATAGTTGTGTCTTCAGCTGAGACTATAAACTGTTAAAACAGCTCCTGACAGATGCACAGGGGACACTGGACTGTGGGTGAAGACACATGTGTTCGGAGACTCCCAAAAACAACAGAATCTTGTATTCTCCATGTTGCTTTTTGACAGCTCGGTGGTTCTTGGAGATTTCCCTTCATTTTGTCCAATGACAGCAGTGATGTTTCTTGAAACAGTATCCGGGAGTTCGGCATCTTCTAGACTTTGGGACTTGATGCCAACTCGATGAACCTACATGAAGTCCTGTGGTTTCTTCTGGGGGCCTTGGGGACTAGAGAGCCCACACAGGTGTGTGGCCGCTCCCTGGGGACAGCAGTGCTCGGTCAAAAGATCATGCCCACTCTCCTCTCAGGAACGCTGGTCTTTGTGCGAAACATAGGGCTTTCAGAGGTAGACCATGGAGCAAGGGGGTTGGAGAGGGGCCAGTGGGTCCTGTCCACCTAATCCATGCACCCCAGACCTCACCGGCCAGACCGTTCACAGCCAGATCTCCCTCCCTCCCCTCCCTCCCAGCACCAGATGGCTGAAGGGTTCCGTGTGTGTGTGCCCCCGCACCCCTGTACCTGCCCAAAGTCCAGCATGGCCATCTCTGAGTCAGCTTGTTGGGCAACGTTGGGTCCTCCCATATTAGGTATGAGGTAGGAGTTGACCCAGCCACCCCCAGTCTGGGGAACCTGCCAGAGATTCACGTGATGAAATAAAACTCTCTACCTAAATGATCCTCTGGAAGGAGTGAATGACAAGCCCCAGAGAGCTTGCAAGGCCCTTCCCCCAAAATGCTAAGTGACTCAGCCCTTAAAACAACAGTGAATACGAGGGTTGCGGTAAGCTCTTCAAAAAGAGAAAAACTGGCAACTCTTTGGAGTTCAGACGAGGTAGCGGTCCGCAGTTTCTCAGCAAACGTGTATTTCGTGGCTGCGAGATGGGCGTTGGGCAGCCTGGGGTGGGGTGAGCAGCAGTAAAGGTGCAGGAGGCCGAGGCGAGGGGCCTGCGCACGGACCAGAGCAGGGGAGCGAGGCCCAGCAGAGCTGGCACCCCGTCAGAACGAGGCGAGAGATTCCCACAACCCCAGCCAAGATTTGGGGGAGCGGTGGGGAATAGGAAAGGAGGCACCCCAGTTTTATATAGGCTGGTATTGTGACTTGGGAGGAATGACTCTTAACGATCAGGAAAAAAGAAGTGCGTGCTCTACTTAATGCTGTTCTCACTGTAGAACAGATCAGCAAGAGTGGAGACGTCCGAAGACGCAGAAGCCCCCACCAACCCCGTTCTGAGAAGCCACGTCTGTTAATATCATCACCGCCTCTTGTCCCTTTTCAGCACGTTTCCCCCTTTTTAACACGATGAGGGCTCTCAAGTGGCATGGATCTTCCGAGTACCGCGGGCACCTGGACGAACATTCGGGAGTCCCGCGAGTCTTCCTTGGGCCCGCGGATAGCGAGGCAGACACGTCCACGATCAGTGCGCCGGCTGGACATCGGTGTCTTGCTCCCTGTGTCTTGAACATCCCGCCCCCAGCCCGCATTTTCCTGTCTCCTTTGGGATCTGAATCTTTTGTCGTGTTTGAATAAATGTTCTCACGTTGGTGCCTTTTTCGTAGTGTTGGTTGACTTTGATGGAGCTCTTCCCTTTGCCTTTGCGACTTCGGACACCGCTTGCGCGAAGTTCTGTCTACCTGGAGATTAACTGTGTCCACGCCGCAGTTTTCTCTTGGCTTCGGGTTGATTTCTTTTCCTATTTCCACGCCTTTCTGTACATCTGGAGTTCGTTTTACTGTCGAAGCCCCAAGGCGGGGGGCTTGGGGGGACAGCGTCCTGTAAACTAGTCAGCTGTCCCAGGAAGCCCCACTGCTCGCAGGGAGACTGGGATTGGCCGGTAAGATTATTCTGTTGAACTGCCTGCCAGTCTCTGCAGAAGTGACAGCAGATGAGGGATGACATGGCACTGGGGGAAAAAAATCACAAATAAAAAGCCCTTGTTGCAGGCTGGGCTGCCCAGGGAGCCAACTCTGACACAGGTCTTTGCATGAGAGGTTTACTGGGGGCTCATGCTTGGGGTCAGCACCCCTGGAAGGCCGAGGTGGGCCTCTGAGACCCCACGGGAGCTCCAAGCCCCTGGCGGCCCTGCATCATGTTATCAGCAGCAGGGAGTGGGGAGGGGGCAGCTTCTCACCCCTGCGCAGCTACCCGGGGAGGGGAGGGAGGGAGGGAGGGAGGGGCTGAGAGGGGCCTCCAGGGGCTGGTTCTGGGCCAGGGCCCTTCTGCAGGCCTCGTCCAGCAGCGGGGATGGAAGGCGCATCCGGGGCCACATCGCAGCGCCCGCCACTGTCCCCACCTTACCGTGTGAACGTGGCTCAGGGCACAGTTCACCCTAGACGTGGAAGAGGGAAAGCAACGTGGAGAGGTTTCGGTGACAAAGGCTCTGAATCCTGTGTTCCCCTTTTGTCTTGCAGCATCTGCCTTCTGTGGACGGGAGGCTGGGTCCTGGGACTTTCACTCTGACGTCAGGAAGCTGGTGACCTGTTGGAGGTAAGCCATGCAGCCTGGGTTGTTGGGATGAGCAGCTGGTCTTGGCCTGCTGCGTGGAGACCACTGTCGTGGCCAACGTGCATGGACCCCGATGGGGAGATGGGCCCCGTATGCCTGCAGAGCAGCTCCGGAGGGAAGGAGTCACTTCCAGAAGCTTCCTGGCCTTTTACAGTTCTGCAAACATCTCCCCCACGGCTCTGTCTTCATATCCTCATCAGCTCTCAGTGTCCCCAACCCGGGAAGGTCAGATGGCACCGGGGACTTCCCTTTCTGGCGCCACCAAAGGAACACTCTACCCAGAAACCAGACGGGCAGCTCGTTCTCTGCCCTGACAGCCGTGGGGCAGAGCCCAGGTTGGCCGTCCCCTTCGTGTTTGCACAAAGGAGTTATTCCTACAACGCAAGAGGTTATGAGCTCCCAAACAATGGCCACCAGTGACGAGGTGCGGGCTGAGAGAGCTCCATGAGGCTGCGGTCACGGCTCACCCACGCTGGGGCTCGGGGAGGGGCTCGGGGAGGGCGTCTGTCCTGGGAACACATTGGCAGAACGGGCATTCTGCAGCAGCCAGGACAGAGCGAATGGTCTCCTCGTAGGATGTTCTCGGGTGTTTTCTTGGCTGTTCTTTTTTTCTTCTTCTTCTTTTATTATTGAAGCGCAGTCGACATACCGCGTTATGCTAGTTTCAGGTTGTACAGCACAGTGATGGGACGAGTCCGTACAGGGCTCGGTGCTCCCAGGATCAGTGTGGTCCCCATCTCATTTCACCCGGGGTGGGATCTTAGCGGCTCTTGATTCTTACTCCCTTGGCCAGCAGTAGAACAGTCACCTCAGTGGGGACATCTACACGGCCTTCCTGGGTTGAAAAGCCACCCTGTGCCCTTACCAGGTGAAAAGATCGGGTTGAATTAAATGGGTCCTCTGCATACACCGGGTGGAAGAGGGGAGTTCATTAGGAGCCACTCAGAGGCCGCTTCCCTCCTGATCACGTTTGAATAATAAAAACCCTGCCATATAAAGGGACAGCTGCCTGGATTATTCCAGGTTTCTCCCTAAGTCTTCCGCATCCTCTGTTCAACTTGGGGGATGAATGACTGGATTTTGTTCCAACGTTCTTCTCTCCCCACCTTTTCTATCAGGTCTCATTGTTTTCCAGTATCTGCTTTCGGACAGAAAGAATGTTTGGGATGCCTGCACGTTACGCCCTGGGGGCTTTCAATGATGTGAGGAATTCGGGAGCTCTGTGGTCCCAGGGTCTGTCCTCCACACACTGAGGTCTCGGGACTTAAAATACTTCTGCCCTTGCCTTATAAGTACAGCCCCTTGTCCTGGAGGCTGTGGTCTGTTTGGGTTGCGGGGAAACCCAGCGAAAGGCATCCAAATTCCTTGCATTCTTTTGGCCTGGCACAGGCCGGAATGCCAGGGTTTCTGAAATCAACCAGCAAATACGTGGCTCGGTTCTTTTCTCTAGATAAACTTGATAGACACCAGTGAGTTGTACAACATGACTCGCTGTCTGACCCCTCACGTGGTCTCCCCTCTGGGTTTGGATTTCGGGTGCAGCTTGGCAAGTGGGGGCCACCCCGTCCTGAATAAGGCCGGAGGAGGTTAACGGGGACCTCTGCCTGGGACCCCTCGCCTGCTCCAGCAGTAACCTGAGCAGTATTTATGTGGCTTGCTTTCTCTGGCACTGAACCCCAGGGTTCCCGGGGGCAGCACGATGTCTGGGAAGAGGAAGCAGGTTGGTGGGACAGAGCCTTCCACCTGGAGGTAAGCCGGAGTGGTCCCCGTTGCCTCCATCTTGGTGTAAAGGGTTCCTAGGAGCCTGGGGAGGGAGGCTCAGCCTTGCCTGTTTTGGGGGGTGGCAGACATGCCATCAGGCTGAGATTTTAGGGGACTGGACATGTGTCCTACAGCATTTAGAGAAATCATCCACTGGCTGTGGCAGAAAAAGGGATCGTGACACATCCCCTCCCAGGAACATAAATGCAGTATTCTCTGTGCATCTTTAATATTCAAGATCTGATTTATTTGAAGTTCATCGTGAGGTGGCTCTTCCCAGGGTTTCAATGCGTACGTCCAGAGTTCTGCTGCTGCCTCGTTGTGTGGTTGGCGCGTGTCGTCCCAGCAAGTCCCGGTTAGAGTCTCAACCTTTTAGTGACGCCCTTATTAGCACCACCAGAAATAGTTTATTAAAGCACCTGCTGCAGGGCTACTGCTCAAGATGATGGACCAAGTGAGGGAGCAGAAATGAGCCCTGACTCTGCTTCTCTTTACTGGAAGACCCGTGTGAATGACTGTGTAACCGGCAGATATCAGAACTTGGTCTCACAGCTCCTCGGGGAGCGTGCCAGCCAAGGACAGAGCCCCGTCCCTCCTCTGGGGGAGGCCGTGGCTCGTTCCCACGGTTCTGCTGGGAAGGCTTCAGCTAACCACCCGCCCCTGTTTGGTTTCCTCCAGCCCTGGAAGAGGGCCCTGTCCTGCCCATTTGACAGATAAGAGGTGAGGCTCATGCCCTAAGCCACTCCTTCCTGGCCCACCCCCCCTCTTTACCTGGTTCCTGGGAGGACACATGCCTCACGCAGGCAAGGATCCCCGAGTCCAGTGCTAACCAATAAGAACAAATGACAAGCCACAAATGTGAGCCGCAGAGCTAATTTTTAGAGGTGAAACCAACTTTTTCTCATAGAACTGTCCATATGCTTGAAAGTCAAGGATACAATTCAGGAATGAGTTGATCTTAAAGGAAGCTACCCTTCGGCTACCTGGACCCCTCTTCTGTCTCGGTGTAGGGCCCACTCTGGCCAGGCACCCTCGGCCTGGACCATGTGGAGAAGCACCAATGAATTTTTCTTTTCAGGGGCTACTTTTCAGACCAGGCTTCTCCAGACCTTTCTGATGGGGTGGGGTTTTGGGGCTTTTGTTTTGTTCCGAGGTGAAATTCACATAACATCCAATGAACCATTTTAAAGCGTGCCCTTTCCTGGCATCGAGTGCCTCCAGAGCATTGCGTAGGCACCAGCTCTCCCTGCTCTACTGCTTTCTCATCACCCCAGGAGAATCCCCTGTGCCCTGAGGTCATTATTCCCATCGCCCCTGCCCCCATCCCCTGGCACCTACTAAGCGGTGACTCTTGAGGATGGAACTGGGCTCCAGTCTGTATGTAGGGGGTTCCCGCTTTCACATGTCCTCAAGACAGAGCTCAGTCCGGCATCCTTCACGGCAGGACGCCGAGGCCTGCTGGGACTGTCGCTGGCCAGATGACCCAGGGCCACCGCGATTCTGCACCTGATGAGGCCTGCACGGACACCCCCGGGGGCAAGGTCTGACCTCACATTGTCCCAGAGGGCAGCCCCCCAGCCATGCGTTGGACCTGAGACATGGCTCAGCCTCTTTCAAAACCTCTGCCTGCAAATGTCTCCCATCAGTGGTGCCTCATTAAGAGTGCGGTTGAATCTGAGTGAGGTCATGAGCCGGCTCTGGGGAACCTGGGGAATGCAGACAGATGAGAGAGCTGAGCATCACTCCTGGCGCTGAGTTATACTCAGAATGGTATCTGCGTTCTTAAAAGCCTGTGTGTTAGCCTCGTCCCTGGCCCGCCCTCTTCAGCCTCCTTCAAGCAGGGAAGTCTTGAGGACAGATGAGAAATTTTTAACATACTTGGTTTGGAGATAAAGGTGTGAGTGAAGGAAGACTCCACCATCGTTTATTTCAAGAGCCTCCCAATCTCTTGCTGAAACCCGCGCAGACTACAAAGAACTCCCCAAGCCAATCAGAAAACCCCACATTACCCTATCTCTCCGGCTTGAGTTTTCCCCTTTGTTAGTTCGTTATTTAAAGCTCACGGGGTGTTGGGAAGGGCAGAGTGAATGTATTTTCTTCTTGGGTCAGAAAAGTGTCTCTGCAAAGAGCTTTAGCACTTTCCTCTTTTCTAAGTGTAGATGAATTTCAGTCATGAATCCATGAGCATTTTGCATAAATTAATTCCTTTGGACCTCGGTTTCCTTGTCTGTAAGAATGGAACCAGTGTCTAGAAAGTTCTTAAAGATGAAAAGGAATTAAATATGCTCTCAGACTTGCTCAAGAGAAATAGGAGGGTGATTGGAAGGATCCAGATCAAGCACAGCGGGTCGAGGAGGACCTGAGAACCAGGATCTGAGAAATGAAGCTGCTTTTCAGGAATTGCACGTCCCGTGTCGCCCCCCTCCCCCACCCCACACACACCTGTGCTTCTGCCCCGTCACCTGGTCTGTGCCGCTCACCCAGCATGCACCTGGCCCAGGGATGGCTGCCAGCCAGTGCACAGCAGTCCTTGGCCAGACCTGCCCCCGGGGCCACTTTTGCTTTCCCCAGCTTCCAGTGCTCAGAAGCAGCTTAGGCCAGCTCAGCCTTTTGAGCCAGTCCTCCATGGCTGGGTCAGCAGGCGGGCTGCGGATTGGCTTCCCTGCACAGGTGTCCATTGCCAATCCATCAGGGGGAGCGTGCAAGGCTGTGGGGGTGTCCCTGGGCCAGGCAGTGATGGCTGGTGGTACTCCTGGGCCGTCGAGGAGGTGACCTGCATTCATCCTCACCTGGGCTTATTTATGTGCAGTTTCCTTTCCCTCCTTCCCTACTTCCTTCCTGCCCTCTCCCTCCCCCACACCTTCTTTTGGAATTTGGCACCACCCCATCATTTTGGGCAAGCCCTTTAGCCTCTCTGGACCTTCCTTTTCTTGTGTCTGTATTGAGGGCCCCCCGGAGCGTCCATCATGGGGCTTCTCTGAACGTGAGGGTGATGTGGTCAGGGCGGGCTGCCCTCCCCTGACATTGCGGTTCATGCTGTTTGTCAGGCACCTTGCCTTCCCCACCTCATGCCGTCCCGGGGGTCCCAAAGGTCAGAAGAAGGATTAACATGACCCACTGGCCAGAGTGAATGACGTGGGGCCCCTCTTTCCAAGAAGTGAGCAGCTGGCCTGCAGGAGGGCCGCGCAGAGGGACCAGCTGGATCTTCCTGGCACACTCTGGTCGTATTTGTAGGCTCCATCGTCATCAGGCAGACGCAGGTCCCGAGTTGCACTTGTGATGCATTCGAAACCTCCTTTCCACTCTGTTGGCAGCAGGAAAGCTTTGCATTTGGCAGAAGAGGAAGCAGAGACTTTAAAAAAGCCAGCATCAGTCTGAGCTCAGCATTTTCCCAAGGTCACACACAGTGTCTTCCCAAGGTCACAGTGTCCTCCCTTTACAACCTGGCCATCCTCAGTCCCAGCAGGTCGGGGGTTCGCCCGCCCCACTGTCCACCCCCGGTGAGGGTCTGCCATGCTCAGCACCTGTGTTGTGTGCCTGTCGCCCTGGCTTCTTGTGAACAGGGACCTCCGCCCCCATCCCCATCCACCCCTGGGCCGCCCTGGACTCTGCTCAGTAAACACAACTTGATCCTTTTTCCTTTCTTCCCTGTCATCACCATAAATCTGTTTACCCTCGCTGTTCCCTGTGGGGGCTGGAATGTGCAGCCCCCTCTCTGCCTGCAATTGTCGGTGAAATTAATGATCATCGATGGATGCTTTAGGTTGGCCTGCAATGTCCTCAGATCGTGTCCACCCTCTGTTTTGGGTCTTGTTCTGTTGAACATCATTTTTATCAAGTGAGCAGGTGTGTTTAACCCGGGGCCCGTGACCTCCTAGCATGGTCCTTCTAGGGGGTCTGCAGCAGAACTTTACAGGTACAGGTGGTTTTCTGCAGAGAAAGCCTGTCACCCTTACCGCATTTCTCAGAGTATCGGCACCCTCAAAAAAGGCAACAGCTCCTGACTCGGAAGAAGCCCGAAGACAGGCTTGGGGATAAGGAGGAGGTAAGAGGAGCGGGGGTAGGGTCCGACAGGGGCACCAAATGTCTCCCCTGGGCTGGAGTGCTCAGCTGAAATCAACGTCGAACTGGACAGAAACCAGTTAAATCTCTTCTTTCCTTTATCTCCTCATTAATTCTTTTGCTTTTTGTTACATCCAGATATTAAATTTGCTCACTTACAGAATGAGAGAGACTTGGCTTATGGAAATTCTTTGGATTTTAGTTGAACTCGGGCTTACTCAGAACAACACCTGAAAACGAAAGGCGCTCTGCAGGTGATTAATGGGAACCTAGCGTCCAGGTCAAGGGGCAGCGTCCACATTACTACCAGGCCATCCACGGGTCCTCCCAAGTTGTTCAGGCTACACGGTATTGAGGTCTTGAAGTGGCATTTGAAGTGGAGTTAATGAACTGTCTTCCAAAGGAGGCTGGTTTTTTAATGAATGGTGCACGAGGTTCCGGGGCCCAAGTCAAACCTGGCAAAGAGGAAGCTCCAGGGAGAGAAATGTACTGTGCAGTGTTTGAAGAGGTCCTTTGTAGCTTCGTTTTATATTTAAATTTTGCACAGCACTTTACAGTTTGTAAAGCTCTCTTGAGATTTGTTCTTGATCTTCTCAGGGAGAGGTAGGGCGAGCCAGATATTAATTACTAACCTCATCGTACAGGTGAGGGAGCTTCGTGCCTCGGAGAAGGTGAACAGTGATTAAAGCGAGGTCAGACAGAAGCTTCCAAACTCAGCACCATCACACAGGGGCCCCATAGCAGGAGATCTGCGGTCAGATGGTGGAAGGCTAAGCAGGGTTCTAGAATTGTCCAGGGGCTCCTGGATGGACCTGACGGGAGTGTCACTCACCAGATTCCCACCTGGCTTGGATCGCTTGATTTCAGAGGGATTTAATGTAACTTCAGAATCAGGCCTCCATCTGCCGGGGCCTAAATATTTGTCAGGGGGCAGGTTTGGGTATAAGTCACTAGAAATTAGTTTGCGCATCTTGGGCTGCCAAGTTACTGTGGAAATTCTTCAGGGTACCACATGTGAGTGGGCGTCAGAGTGAATCTGAATGAGCCTGTGGGTGGCCTGGCGAGGGGCCCTGTGGACAGGGTGGGGCTGGGTGGCAGGAGCCAACAGCACCCCCACTTTGCAGTCCTCCAGTGGGACTGGGCCAACGTGACCCAGACAGTTTCTCCTGGCCAGGGTCTGGCCCCCAAACACTGGACTCGGGGGTGGGCTTAGATCCTACAGACCCAGGCCTCGGAGGCCAGGCTCCCAGTTCATCGATCTCAACATGAGAAAAGCAGACGCTTTGGTGAGCTCATCCTGGCTGTGCAAAACGGGGCCCTCCTGGGGAGAACCTTTTGCTCCCACTTGAGCAGTGTGGCTCTGGAGGGGTGTGGCCTGGACTCTGGAGCAAACCTGTCTGGGTGACTAACAGCGATGAGGCCCCACTAACCGACCCTCTGTTGTGCCTCAATTTGCTCATCTGTAAAATGGGAACGAGAAGCTGCAGTTGCACGTGTGTGGCCCCTTCACGGCTCTGACTGCGCTCCCACATTGTGCAGAAGTGCATCTGTGGCTAGAGCTGAACCCGCAGGGAGGGGGACTTGGCTGGAGGCTGGGAGGCACTGAGTGTCTGCATCCACACCCCTGGCCTCCTTCAGCTTGCTTGTGGGAGTCGGTTCCTGTTTTTGCTTTAGTGAGTTGGAGTGGGGTCTTTAGAGCCCTCAAAAGCACCCAGGGTGGTCCCAGCCCGTCCCTGTACGGGGTCACTGCTGAGGCGGGGATACGTGCTCCAGGCTCTCGGTCAGCGCCTCTGACCAATCCCCCTCCATCCCTCCTGTCCGCGGCTTCTTCCTTCGCTCGCTTTTCCTTTGACGCCTCCTTTCCTTTTTCCTGACCGCTCATACATTCCTTTTGTCCTTTAGTGGTTTATTGCTGATTATAACTAAGATAGAGCTCACTGTGTACCAGTTTTTTGGTGAAGGTATGTTTTCCGACTCTTCACTCTGCACACACACATTTTAGCCCCAAATGGGTTTCTGATGGGCACATTTTAAAGTGTCGCAATTCCGTGATATTTAGCAGATTCACAAAGTTGTGCAACCACCCCCTCTATTTGGTTCCAAAACATTTTACCCAAAAAGAGACCTGTGAGCAGTCTCTCCACATCCCTCCCTGCCCCTGGCCGCCAGCAACCACTAACCTGCTCTTGGTCTCTCTGGATATGTCTGTTCTGGAACCCTACGATATGTGACCTTTTGTGACCATCTTCTGCATTTCCCATGTTTTCAGGGGCCATCCATGGTGTGGCATGGGTCAGAATTTCCTCCTTTTTATGGAGAGTAAGACTCCATTGTGTGTATGGCTAGGCACGTTTTGTTGGCCTGTTCCTCCGTTCATGGACACTGGACTGTTTCTGCCTTTTGGCGATTGCTCGTTCTGCTAAGACTGATTCTGTTTTGATGTTCTGACTAAAATTCTAAGAGCTGTCTTCTCTGGTCTCCTGGTTCTTGCAGAGACCCCTGGCTTTGGATTCCGGCTCCCCCACCTGGCCCCCATGCCAGCCCCCAGTATTATTAAAATTCCAAGAGCCAGGACTTGACCTAATTGCCTCTTGATGAAAGTCCCCTCAAATGATGCTGAGCTGAGTACACCGTCCCCTTTCTGGCGGGACTCTGGGGTGACAGCTCAGCCTGTCCCCACCCACGAAGCACCAGGGCAGGGCCCAGGAACCTGCACTTCACAGACCTGACTGATGGTGGGTCCCCGCCGTTGCTGACTGCCTTGTGTCCCCACTGGTCCTTCTCCGCCTTTTGGAGGACCCCTCAGAAGCAGCAGGTGTTTACTGAACCCTTCCTGACAACCGGTTTTTGCAGGTTGAACACATCTTCAGGGCCTCACATGGTGGGGGTGGAAAGGGAGAAGGGGGAGCCAGAGACTGTTGGCTTTCGGAACAATGCCCTACCGCGGGGTCCCCGCGTGCCTGAGCACTTAGCTTCCGTTAAGCAGCTGCGCTGGGCATCCCAAGGTCGCATCCCCGTGCCCTCAGCAGTGGGGGTTTGACCTCTGGGGGGTGGGGAGTAGGCAGAGCCCCTGCAGCTGTCTAGCTCTCTCCCCCTGGCTCCAGGCACTAATCCTGTCCTGGGCTTGCTAGATGGAGGAAACCAGAGAATGCTGCCCTCTCTTTACTGGGAGTGGGCTGGGCACCAGCTCTTCCCACCCAGGGTGCAGGTGCAGATGGAGACGGGACGGCAGGTGGGCCGTGTGGCCTTGGACTTGGCCTCCTTTGTCTCTTCCCACTGTGTGCCAACAGGGCTTTTTCCTTTCCTTTCCTTTCCTTTGCTTTCCTTCCTTTCCTTTCCTTTCCCTCCCTTCCCCTCCCCTCCCGTTCTCTCCTTTCCTTTCCTTTCTTTCCCTTTCCTTTCCTTTCTTTCCCTTTCCTTTCCTTTCCTTTTTCCTTTGGGGATGGCTGTGTCCAAGGAAATCTCAGAAGGGCTCCTTGCTGCTTTGGGCAGTATCCTACCTAACATTCTCAGGTTTTGGTAAAGAATAGATCAATCAGAAATCTACACAGTAGCATTTCTATGGGGAAACAATGCGTATTCCCTTTTATTTTTAGTGGGTTTTTAAGTGTGATACTAAAACATCCCAGAAAGGAACCTGTAGGATGAAGGCAGCCAGTCCTGTAGGATTCTCAGGACCAGCGGTCTCTGCACTCAGGGCTCACCTCACTCTACTTCACCCCTGGGGGCCGCCAGCCAGGGTTTCTGCTCTGCCAGTGAGCAGACCTCCTCTGAGGATGGGCGTGTTGGTCTCTGCT
The DNA here is from genome assembly GCF_004348235.1 of Phoca vitulina. Lineage (NCBI taxonomy): Eukaryota > Metazoa > Chordata > Mammalia > Carnivora > Phocidae > Phoca > Phoca vitulina. The sequence continues at coordinate 5,856,289 of NW_022589704.1, read as the reverse complement.
GCCTGAGGCTTCCAGGATCACCCCTCCATCCTGTGACTGTGCCCGGGGCCCAGAGAAGGGCAGAGACAGGGAGGTATTGGTGGGGGGGGTGCTCTGGGCAGGTGCAGTGAATAGCCTGCGTGCTGTCACGGTGAAGGTGAAGGTTTGGGGTACCACGCAACATCTGCGTGTCCTGGGATGAATTGGTTTTCCAAATGAGGTTCATCATCTCTACTCATCGGACCTGCTTTGGAGATTTAAATTTGCTGTTAAGGCTCTTTTCACCGGGCCTGACTGGTGATACAGTCTTCCTAGTTAGAATTGACATGATCTCTGCTTTCCCGGGGCCAGGGTGAACCCATACCCAGTGGGGGCCGGACTGCAGGCCGTCGGGGGTGGGGGTCCAGGTGAGACGTGCGGAGTGGCTGAAGGAGGGCCAGCGGCAGGGGAAGGAGAGGGAGTTGGCCGGAGAACAGGTAGAGTCTAGAGCAGTGACCAGCAACGTGTGGCCCCGGGGCAGGGGGGCCAAACCCTGCATGCACCCTGTTTTTGTAAAGGAGGTTTTATTGGAGCCCAGCCATGCCCACTTGTTTGGTGTCTACACTGTGTTGGCGTTTCAGAGGTGGAGCTGAGTGGTGGCTGCAGACAGAGACCCACAAAGCCTGAAAAACTCGCCTTCCGGCCCTTTACAGCGATGCTGGCTTGGGGACATGCGACAGTGTCTGGAGACATTACCGGTGGTCTCAGCTGGGGTTGGGGCTGCTACCGACATCTGGCGGGTAGAGGCTGGGAGGCTGCCCCACAGCAAAACATGACCAGACCCCAAACGGCAGTAGTGAGGTTGAGAAACACTGCCTTCCAGAGACAGTTTTCTGGTCCAGCTGGAGAACCGACTGGTTGGGGTGGGGGAATCTAGGATGGGTGATTTCTGGGCGGTGCCGTTTGCCAGGATGGGGATGCAGGGGTGGGGGGCAGGCCTGCCTGGGTGGGGGCAGAGGAGGCCAGCATGATGCCTTGAAGGTGGTCGTGGGCCATCCTGAGTGGGCGTGGGAAGCAGCTGTCCATGTGAGACATGAGTTTGGGTACCCCATGACAAGGGGCAGCTAGTCCCCCTAAAGAGAATGCCCCAAGGAGCAAGAGCAGAGGGACAGGGACAGACAGTGGGGACGTTGGGCACTCTGGGCAGGCAGAGAAGGAGATTCTGGGAAGGAAGGTGGGAGGAACAGCCCTGGGGGGATGCTGGGGAGACCCCTGCAAGACACACCCTCAAAGGCCAGCCCAGAAAGAAAGGAGAAAGTGGTCACATGTGTGGGAGGCCACCAGCGGTCAGCGGTCAGAAGGCTGCCCGATGAGACACACACACAAGAAAGCACCTTAGGACCTGGGCTCCCTGTGGCCTTCACTGCCAACCCCAGTGAGAACGGTGTCTGAGCTTGTGGGCGGGAGCAACTTCCGGGGGGGGGTAGGGGGAGGAGGGCCACCGCGGGGAGCCCAGGGCAGGGTGGGGGCTGCACCAGGGTTTCCAAGCCCAAAGGCGGGAGGCCCGTTTGCAGCCCCATCCCCCAGCGCCAGCCAGCGTGGAGCCCTGTCATGGGCCAGTGATCCAGCAGCGGGGGAGACGCCGGTGCTGCACGGGGCTCTGGGATAGTTGACAGCACGGCCTCCCTGCAGAGGACAGTGAGGGCCGGGGAGAACAGGCCACCAAGCATCAGCTCGCCGTCTGGGCACGAACCAGGACAAACAAAGCCGAGGACAGAGGCATCCCCGGCGGTGCCCTTTCTACCCGGGAGTGGTTTCTTTCTTCCCCTGACCCTCTTTCTGAGCCTCTGTATGGAATAATCATCCTCAGGTCCCTTTTATTTTTATTTTTTATTTTTTATTTTTTTTATTTTATTTTTTTAAAGATTTTATTTATTTATTTGACAGAGAGAGGCACAGCGAGAGAGGGAACACAAGCAGGGGGAGTGGGAGAGGGAGAAGCAGGCTTCCCGCTGAGCAAGGAGCCCGATGTGGGGCTCGATCCCAGGACCCTGAGATCATGACCTGAGCCGAAGGCAGACGCTTAACGACTGAGCCACCCAGGCACCCCGGTCCCTTTGATTTTTAGTTGGAGGCAGAAGAAAAGCTGCTCCCGGTTACCTTTGGCTCCAGGTCACCTGCTCCCCGTCCAAGCGCCTCTCCTTGTGTCCCCATCAGAATGGCTGGAAAAACAAGCCGTGAATTACCAAAGGGGTGTGGTCCTGTCTTCCAGAGCCTCTGGTGAGTTCTCTCTCGTAGGAAACTGTCAGGTCAGTTGAGGTCCATCTTATCTGTGCCTGGTACAGACTTGTAGCAGAGGCTGTATGGAGAGACAGAGAATGATTCACAAGAGGTTTGCTAATGTATGCTTTGATTAAAAAAAAAAAAAAAAAAGTTTTAAAAAGTAAAATAAAACATGGGAGCAACCATCTGACCATCCTGTTAGCTGTCCTGCAACAGCAGGACGTTGGGGATCCTGCTCTGGTCTCTAGGAGCTGGGCTGCTGTTTGCCCAGTGGGCAGGTGGAGAGACAGCTCATGTTCTTGGAATTGTCTAGAAATGAGCTGATCCCTCCGGTCCTGGTGCTAGGCTCACGCCGGCCTCGGGAGGAGGGCATGCAGCCTCACACTGTGGGCCCTGCCTCTCAGGAGCTGGGAGACCTTGGCCCAGTTGTTTAGCTTCTCCGAACCTCAGTTTCTCGACTACATGTTGGAGGCAGTAATCGTCAGTCTTGGGAAAGCACCTAGAATGTGCCTGATGCACACGCAGCGTCCAGCAGAGGTGTGTGCTAGTCCCAGGGCCGTGGAACGGTGACCACAAAGTGCGTGGCTTAAAACAACAGAAATTCATTCTCGCTGCCTGGAGGCCACAGGGCGATGTTTCCTCCGGAAGAACCCATCCTTGCCTCTTCCCAGCGTCTGGCAGTTTCGCCGTGGTCTTGCTGATCGTTGGCCGGTGGCTGTGTCTCTGATCATCTCTGTCTTCACGTGGCCGGCTGCCCTCTGTGTGTGTCTGGGTCCCACGTCCAGATTTCCCTTCTCTTATGGGGACACCCGTGATTGGATCTAGGGCCCACCCTCATCCAGAATAACCTTATTTTAACTTGATCACGCCTGCAGATTCCCTGGTTCCTGTTGTCAAATTCGCTGACACCGGGAGTCAGGATTGAATGTATCCTTTGGAGGGACAGGCCATTTAGCGGGCGGCGGTGGGCGTTACGTGTGTTTCGGCCTCTGTTGCAGCTCCCGTCCTTGTCCTCGGCACTCCTGTGAGCCGGCTCCGGGCGGGAACGGTCTTCTCTGCGCTGTGTTCTCGCAGCAGCTGTCCTGACACGGAGCAGACGCCCCGTACCTACGTGGTTGACTTAAGTTAAGGAAGACACCCCCTCGCATAACCTTTACTGTTTTCAGAACAGCATTCTGTGCTAGGCAGACATCAGGAAGGCTGTGAACGGAAGAAGTCTTGCTTTGGGGAAGCGGCCACATTCCCGAATGGTGAGGTGGAGACGGCCCCCAGGCCCTTCACTGGTCTGGGTATTTGCTGAGTGATCATTACCGTGTGCAGAGAGCTGCAGGGGCCGCTGAAGGACACCGTCCTTGCTGACCCAGAGGGACAGCCTGGCTGGAGAGGCACACAATTAAATATAGCCTCACTCAGTGATTAGGTCCTATTGTAGGGGAGCCCGGGGCGCCAGGGCTGCTGACCGCAGATGTGGCATTGACTCGGAGAGATGCTTACTGGTTTAAGGAGCCTGGACATCCCTGGCAGCTTCCTTGGGCCCTAGGATGGGCTCACAGAGCCCTGGCAGGTGCCAGCCTGGGACAGCTGGCTGTAGGAGACAGCAAGGACAGCGGGCGGGACAGGAATGTTCCTTGGCCTCTGCAGACGGGGCCCGCGATGCCCCCTGAGGACCGGGGTGGATGACCCAGTTTGCAGGACAGGCGGTCGTCAGGATGGGCTCTGTTTGCGACGGTTGAGAAGGGTGCCGATTAGGAGCGGGCTCCATAAAGTTCTCTTCATGGGAGCTGAGGGAGAAACCAGAGTTGCCTGTCAGGTGTCACCTTTTACTGTATTCTCCAACATGTGTGTCTTACATGAAGAACGCTCCAAGATGGGTTTACATCTCTCGTTCCTGAGTGGGGCGGGTGAGGCACTTCACTGGGAAAGGGGGCTCTTGCTTTTACTCACAGCGAACCCTGTGCGCACGAGGCCTGGCCTGATCCCAAGCTACACACGGATTTCCTCTGTCACCTGCCCTGCCTGCTGGACCCAGGTGCCCACGCGGCTGTTCGGACAAGAGCCAACCCAAGGCCCCCTCTCTCACCGTGTTCCTCCATGTACAAGGCACACTGGTGTCCCTCAAAAGACCTGTCCACCAGGAACCTCAAAATGTGAACTTGTTGGAAATAGGGTCTTTGTAGAGGTGATCCGTTCAGTTAAGAGGAGGTCCTGCGGGAGTCGGGTGGGCCCTAATCCCGAGTGGTGTCCATAGAAGACAGGGAAGAAGGCCACGTGGTTGCAGAAGCAGAGACAGAACATAAGCCGAGGAGACACGCTTGCCCCTGACACCTCACGCCGGGAGGGAGGCCTGGAACAGTCTTCTCTAGAGCTTTTGAGAGCACGTGGCCCCCTGACACCTTGCTTACCGTAAGACCACCAGCATCCACGACTGGGAGAGAGCAGTTCCTTTGTTTTAAGCCACCGTGGTGGCTTAACGTGGTGATTTGTTCCAGACTCATCTGCCGTGTCCCAGCCTCGCTGAGCCCAGGGTGCCACCAGGAGGCACGAGACGGCGTGGCCTGTGGGGTTTGGGGAGTGGGGTGTGTGGGGTGTGAACAGTGCTGGCCAGGTAAGTCTTTGTCTGTGGTTAGGAAGCCTTCACCCCTCAACCTTGACTGGGAGGAAGGCCCGTCATTGGCTTCCCTTGATGAATGTGGGCAAGTCGGGTCCAGGCTCAGGGCATCAGCTGCAGGTGATTCTAGGTGATACCAGAGGAAACTCTCCCGGCTTTGGAAGTGCCATGGGGGGTTGTAGCTCCCTCTGAAAGGCCCCAGCCTGGGACCCGGAGCCCCAGGTCCTCCACCCAGCTCTGCATGATTCATTAGTTCTCTGACTTTGGGCAGAAGCTCCATGTTTCTGCTCTGGTTGCTTCATTACATGCCGAGAGAGGCACGCTGTGGTTACTGTCCTCACACGTGTCGTGCCGAGGTCCTAAGTGCGCGCATTTTGACTCAGGCTCCCATCTGCATGATCTGCTCCCGTCAAGCTGTATTCCCATCAGCCGAGAGCCTTCTCGGGGCCCCTTCCCTGCCGATCCTGCCTCCTCCCCTCAGCCGCTATCCCGGTTTCTTGCACGTCATGTGAAAACATCATGTGATGTGTGCTTTCTCGTGTTTGGCATTTTGTTCGCCATCGTGCCTGTGGGCTTCCTCTGCGTTGTTGCTTGGCTGAGCGTCCCCTGTCAGTGGCACCGTGGGACGTCCCACCGTCGGTTTTGTGCATTCTCCTATTGGTGGACACAAGGGTTGTTTCCAGTTTGGGGCTGTCATGAGTAAAATCAATGCAAACATCCTTCTACAAGCCTCTCTATGGACAGACCCTTCCTTCTCTCTTGGGCATGCGTGCCTAGCAGTGGAGTTGCTGTGTGGAGCGTGTGAAGTGTTCCAGCGTGGTGGTTCTGCTTCATACTTCTGGTCGGGTGGATCTTCCGTGATTCCTCCATCGGGGGTGGAGTGGGTGGCACCAGGCAGGGGCAGCAGTGGGCAAATGGGTGGGACCCAGCTCCTCCTGCAGACCCATTCCCGGGCCCCCTTTCCACCATCAAGTAGAGTGCTTCATATTTACCTCGCCGCTGCTTGGGTTTCTGCAAGGCCCAAAGAGTGTGTTCTACTTCTAAAAATGAATCGCTGTGTGCTGCGGGGTCCTCCGGGCCTCCTGATACACTGTTTTCCCACCTGTCGACGGTGTATGCATATAGTCTTCATCAGTTCAGACTCACACCCAGGGAGGTTTGGCTCGCTCTCTTCTGCAGGTGGATGGCAAGGCTTATCCGAACACAGCAATAACCACAGCAGCAGAGGGTCCCCGGATTCCCGGGGCCACACGGACTGCTCTGCTGGGGCCCACTGTGTCACTTAGCTCTGAGGACGCACCTTGATCTTTTCAAGGTCAAAGTGTTCTTTAAGACAAAGTTACCCATTGATTTGTGGAGCTCACATCACCTGGGCATTCGGGGTCTGCAGCCTACGGGGCACCAGTCATTTCAAGAGTCCTGTGTGTGTCTTGTGCACGACTGCAAGAGAAGTTCACCTCCGAGAGTTTAGGGTGGTGGGTGTGCTGACTCAGGACCGCTGTGTAACGCCCAGAAGTGCGGCTGTTTTCCAGTGCCTTCGTGGTGGGGGTTGGGGGGGTCAGTGACGGCAGAGCTGTTTACGGAGCATCGGTTGAAGGGTTTGGCCAGCAGAGGCAGGGAGAACCTTCCGGGCGGGGGAAACAGCGCAGCTGGCTGAGTGTCAGAGGGTAGACCGAGGCAGGCAGCGTCGGACAGGGGGACTGTCACAGCTGAGAGGCCAGGTGGGGGATGGTGGGGATGAAGATGGTATCTTGGGGGTTGAACTAGTGCGGATTTTTTCCCAATGATGTCACGTAGATGGGGGGTTGAGAGGGCGTTGGAGAAGGGCCAGGTTCTTACAGGTAGAGTTTGCTGGGGCCTCAAGGAGGCCAGGCGGGGGACCCGCCATCTGCAGTCGAGGCTAGGGGAATGGGATCTGAGGTCTGCGTGGAGGGCCTGCTGGCGATTCTTTGGTGGGTGGCTGCTCGGGTCCAGGCTGTGTGGCGATTACCTGTCCTGCCCGTGCATCAGGATTACCTGCGAACCTTGACACATCTCTGGACTGGCACGTGCTGCTGCGGGGAGCCCTTTGGGGCTCAGACGCGTGGGCGTGGGCTGACACTCCCAGCTCCGAGCAGGGAGACACCAGGGATGCTGCTGAACGTCCTGCCGCGCGCGTGACAAGAGCGTGATCCTGTCCAAGATGCTAATGTGCCAGGACTGGGGACCCTGAGCTAGGGGAGCTGACACTTGGCACATAGGAGCAGATTTTATCCTCACCCCCGGGGAGGTGGATAGTATTATCCCCCTTTTATAGAAAGGAACTGGAAGCACCAGGAAGCTAAGTAACTTGCCCAAACTGAGCGGTTTCAGGCTCAGGGACACCACTGATGACAGGGGAGGTCATCAGAGGTGGGAAAGTGGTGACTTCGGTTTTGAATAAACGAAGACGTCTCCAAGTGGAAATGCAGAGAGTGTGTGGTTTGTGGGAGACCATGAATTCGAGTCCGTGGTTCAGAGCCGTCTGGGGGGTACCACTGCTGTGCCCACTCGTCTTCATTCTCCCGGGAGCACCGTGAGGAACGATAGTCACTGAGCGCCTACTGTGTGCTCATCTGGCAGAGCGGGTTTACTGCCCTGCGGGGGACAGAGGCTCAGAGAGGTTAAGTAACTATAGCTAGAGCCGGTGTTCATCCACTCAGATCGACCCTGGGGCCCTGTGTTTCCTCCTTCGTGCCTCGCCTTCTCCGCAGTTCAGCCCCCACTGTGGTCCGAGGGCGAGGAGGAGGAAGACATGGGTGATCATTTCAGTTTCCCCAGCACCAGGTGAGGAGACCATGGCCCGCGGCAGAAGACCAAGCAGGGACTCGGCAGGGCCTGCGCCTGCCCGCCGTGGGGCTGGAGGCCAGGGGCTCAGCGTGCACACTGCAGTCTTGCTCGGAGAGAGAGGGCAGGAAAGGACCTGCTTATCCCCCAGGCTGCAGGCGAGGGGGGGCCTCCAGGGAGAAGGCAAGGGCAGATCAACTCACCAGAACAGCAGATGCTCCAGAACTGCTTTTTCTTCCCTGGTCTTTTTCCAGAATTACTTTGTCTGGATGCATCCATAGTGGTGAGATCCAGTTTGGGCCAGGAGACATTCAAACCCTCAATGCCGATTTGCGGCACGGTGCAGCCTCCAGGCCTCTGCTCTCCCCGCCTGCACGTGCGTGCGGCTGCCCCGCCTTCTCCTTCCCGGGCGGCGGGCCCTGGAGCATCTTCGCCACTGTCCGGGGCGAGCTGGGCTCTCCTGCCCGGTCCAGCTCTGTGTCTCTGGGGGGAACACCAGTGGCCCCCGCTGCCTTATCTCCCGCCCTCAGCTGCTGTTCCACTCGGCTCCTAGCAGCTGCTGGAAACTTCTGAACGGGGTTTTGCCTCTGTGTTTCGTTTCAGTGCTGAGTCCCTGGGTGTTGATTTGTACTCCTGAGACTGGCCGGGCCCACCAGAAGGCACCTGACACCGGTCGTCAGCTCCAGGGGTGGCGCCCGGGGGCGGGGGAGCCTTCCCCAGCCTTGCCTGTGGCCGAGGGGCCACATTCCGCTCCGCCCTGCTATTTCTTCCCTCGCCTCCTGTTTTCCAATGGTCTGAGCCTGTTTTCGGTTAACCATGATGCCCAGACCCCTCCAGTGTCTTAATGTGAGCAGCTTGTTCCAAAGCCCCAATTACTTGGTTGCCACTTAGAAATGCCTTTGCAAGCCCCCTGGGGTGACTTGGCAAGAATTTTACAGTAACACTTAGGATGTCAAAGTCTAGTTACCCGTTGTCTGCCGACATCAGACTCCTTCAAGACTGCGCTGAGCGGTCATCAGCGATGGCCTGGTAGTTGGGATCCTAGGATGGAATGTTCTGGAAGTGTGGAGACAAGGTCACATTTTTCAGTAGGGTCCATGACTCTCTTGTTTTGAGAGCTTGACTTTTGTTTGTGTCTCGGCGTTCCAGTGATATTAGATGTGACAGAGGGAGACACGAAGAGAGGTACGCCGGGGATGTGTATTTTCCTGGGGCGCCACAGCCAAGTACCACAAACCGAGCGGCTGAAAACAGCAAAAATTCACTCTCGCGGTTCTGGAGGCCAGAAGTCCGAGATCTTGGTGTCCGCAGGGCTGGTTCCCTCTGAGGCTGTGGGGGAGAAGCTGTTCCAGGCCTCTCTCCTCGGCCTGTGGACGGCTGCCTTCTCCCTGTGTCCTCACACGGCCTCCCCTCGGTGCCCAAATTTCCCCTTTTTATAAGGACCCCAGTCGTAGTGGACGAGGGCCCACCCTAATCACTTCATCCGAACTTGATCGTCTACGAAGATCCTATTTCCAAATCAGGCCCTATTTGCAGGCATGAGAGGGGAGCAGCATCTTGCAGGGGCGGCTACACAGTTCAGGCTCCTTACAGAGGGTATTCGAAAAATGGGAATGTAGATGGCTCCACAATATCATCCCCTCCCTGGCCTGGTGGCGTTTAGGTTTTCACCAAAAGACATTTGTTTCTGTGCATGACTTGCCGTGTTATCCTAAAACCCAGACTCACGGTTGGGCCTGCAGTAGCTGTGTAAGGTGCCGTGAGTACCGTCAGACCTGCACTCCACGGAACCTGGGCTTCTAGCAATGGAGGTAGAGTTCACAAAGGGATTAGTGGCTTACAGAGAAATTATACTGGCTCATTTAATAAAGCACGTGCAGTTCTTTGCTGCGGCAAAATCGCAGCGGTCCGGACCACGGTGGTGCCATTAGGAAGCAGCGAGGCCAGGTAAAAAAAAAAATTAAAAAAAAGGCTGTGTCTTGCACAGACTCAGAGCACTTGCTGATGGAAAGTACAAGGCTTGTGTGGATGCTGGGTCATGATAACAGCATCACTTCTTACCTCTGTGGACCGTTTACCGTGCCCCAGGCCCTGTGCAGTGTGTATGGGCATCGTCTGTTGTGCGAGCTCTCAATACCGTTGTCCCTTTCTCTTGTGGGTGGGGACAGTAGGGCACAGAGAGGTCAGGGTGAGTGTATCTGCGGTGGTGAGTGGTTAGATTGGGGCCTTTCTGAAGCAGTAAGCAAGACCTGAGTGGCAAAAGCGGTCAGCAAAGTGAAGTTTGTGGGGACAGAGCTTGCCGGCCAGAGGGAACTGTCAGTGCAAGGGTCCTGGGGCAGAAATGAGTTACATTTGGAAAATGAATGTACCGAGAAGGAAACGGAGGTCATGGAGGGCTGGGCGGGGCCAGATCGTCCAGTCCCCCTAAGGAGGCTAGATTTCATGGAGTCCCAGTAGGTCAGATAGATTTATTCTAAGTGCAAGGAGTTGCTGCTGGAGAGACTTAATTTGTAAAGAGGCCCCCAGCTCTTCTAAGGAGAGTGGCTTAGCTGTGTGTGTTTGGGGCTGGGGGCGGGGGGCGGTGAAGGGAATGGGATGTGGGAGACCAGGTGGGAGGCTGCTGCAGGGAGTCCAGGTGAGAGATCGAGTGCTCAGCTAGAAGCAGATAATAGAAGGGGTCAGATCAACTCACTTTGAAGGCAGAATTGCCTGGATTTGAGGGCAGAGTTGAGTCTTTGTGACAGAGAATGTGGTCCCCAAAGTTTAATTTATTCTCTGTTCCTTTACAGAAAGAGTTTGCCAGTCTTTGATCTACACTGCCCTGAGACTCAGTTTTAAATAAATAAGCCCTACCATTTTTCTGGAAGAAAAGAATAAAATATATAAAGGTGTCACTTCTTACCAATGCCATGCCAACAGAATCCCAGTGGGGTTCCCTTTGTGAGGGAAGATGAGGTGGGAAGACGTCTTATTAAGTTATTTTAAAGTTCATTTGGAAGAAAAAAATAGGTAAAAATAGCTGATAAGAGACTTTGAGATAGAAAAGTGCTAGTCCTTACAGATAACCAGATGTGATTAGACTACCGTAGTACATAAGGCCGATGTGGTTCTAAAAATATGCAGACTAGTGACACAGAATAGACCAGATTCAAACCCTAGCATCTGCACACATTCAGAATGCATTGAAATGACATCACATCAGTCAGGAGGGGATGAATTGTTCGGGACCTGACAGAGGGGTGATTGCTTAGCCTTTCGGTAATGAATCTCATAAAGTTCCTCACTGGGCAGCAAAATAAATTTTGTACATTAATGTCAGCAGACAGATCATTTTTTTAAATAAAGGAAAATAGATGTGAATGTTTATCAGATTTTTCATGAAGGTAGGCCTCTCTGTGTTTCAAGGCAAAATCACAAAGGAAAGATTGATAGGGCTGGCATAATTGAGACTTGGTCACAAGTTAGCAAATGGATCTGAGCGTGTGCGAGTGACAGAGTGGGGAAGATATTTTCAGCGGAGATGATGAAATGTTAGACTCCCATTGAGCAAAGGATACAAAATAATAGTCATAAAACAGGAAGTAAGAAGTAGTTTTGAGAAATTTCTGACTGTCACGGTCCCAGGAATATGAATTTGAACTTTGGTATTCTGTTCCCCGCTTGTCCTATTTAGCAAGGCTTTCTTTGAACTGCCGGCAGTGGTGGGAGGGGGTGTCGGGGGGGGTTTACTGGGCACCCACCACTGTCCAGAGTCTGAATTGCTACAACCTTCCAGGAAAGTGTTTGGCAATGCTTCATACTGTACTAGAAAGTCGTCCTAAGAGGGTAATCCAAAATGCTGAGGAAGATGAGTTATAAAGATGGTCACTACCACGGGGGCCGTTCATAGCAGCAAGAATCTGGCTCCCGCGGGGAGAAGCAGGGTCAGGCTGTTCCCCGGCTGCTGGCCGGCTCAGAGCTGGCCCATTCATGAAACTGTGTTGACTTTCCCTTCTCACGCTCCTTTCCATCAGGCAGCCCGTGTTTGCTGGTTAGCTACAGCACAGGGGCGAGCAGGATTGCGCTGGACCAGCATGTCTGGCATCCGCGTGCATTTGGGGCTGTTTTCCAGCTGGGCTCTTCAGGGGGCTTGGCCCCGTTCTTCCGCCCGTGGAGTCGTGCAAACACGGTCACTCATCCCCACGACCCTTCTGGTGTCCGCGGCTGCTGCCATGTCTTCAGGGCATGAAATTCCTGTCTTGAACTCGAGCCTCAGACATGGCATCTGTATGTCATTAGCGAGCGCGCTCAGTCGGATCGGCCCAGCACGAAACCCTGGAAGCTGCGTCCCGTCTCTTCCTTGTCTGAATCTGGCATTTTAATCTGAGTCGCAGGAAAAAAAAAAAACGTCTGGAGAACAGCCCTAACACCAAATAAGCCTCAGTTTACTCATCTGTAAAATGAGTGGCACCGGCCAGATGTTCACGTCCCAGAGTGGTATCTAAGATGAACTTTTTTTTTTTTAAGATTTTATTTATTTGAGAGAGAGAGAGAGAACGAGCAGAGAGGGGGAGAGGGAGAAGCAGGCTCCCCGCTGAGCAGGGAGCCCGATGCGAGACTTGATCCCAGGACCCTGGGATCATGACCTGAGCTGAAGGCAGGCGCTTCACCGACTGAGCGCCCCTAACATGAACTTTTACAAAGCTTTTTTAAGTTAATGTATATTAGAAAAGACCCCAGTGTATCTAAGGAAGATCTTTTTCAAGGATAGACTGGCTTCCTTTTTAAAGCAATCAAAAGCTGCCTTCTTTAAAATAACTTCCTTAAATAAACTTCAGTTATAAAAAGTGTGTTGCTCTAAAGAGAAGTATCCATTTGATTTTTATTTTTTTAAGAAGACAGTGAATCAATGACTAACATTTACAAACCACATCCCCTTTGAGTGCTGGTGTTTTGCTGCTTTGATGAGTGTGTTGGACGGGAGCCTTGCCCCCTGACCAGCAGCCCCAGGCCAGTGAGTGGGCCTCTCTTCTCATTGCTGTTCGAACAGTTCAGAGAGCACTACACTCGCTCCTCCTGGTCCCTGGCTGGGGACCGGGGTTGGTAAGTATTTCTCATCTGGGCTGGTCACAAGAGCCCCCCTCACAGCCCGTCTGCCGCCAGCTGTGTCACACGGTGGGCTGGCCTCCCCATGTGACTCCGGGGGGCAGACCGCAAACCACCAGACCTCCTGAACCCCATGCTGGAGGAGCACTCAACGTGCCACACGTGGGTTACTCTTTGAACTATCAGCAGCAGCAGGGTCACGGGACAGACAAAGGCCAGCCATCAGAGCCTACGTGGTGTGATGGGCAAACCGAGCGGTCCGTGGGCTTTGGGTCTCGTGCTGGCCAGGAAGACGTGGCCGAACCCACCTCCTTCTCCTCGTGCTGTCGGTGACATGTATGTGCCCAACAGCTGCATGATCAGCAGCAGAGGGCAGGGACCGGGTCCTCCATCCGCTGTGCACGGTGGTGCTCAGAAATGGGTCCGCTGAGACATCTGTCCATTCAGCAGGTGGCACCAGACACAACACGGGCCAAGCACTGGGTGTAGCGCCGGGGAATTAGAGAGACCACGTATCCAGCTTTCGAGGAAATGAGTGTCGTTGTTAGGGAACAAAGAAATCCCGCACATCCTAACAGCTGTGGTGCTCAGGATCAAAGCGGTGAGCGCCCAGAGAAGCCGGTGGGGAAGTCCCCGCAGAGCTCGGAACAGAGATGGAATTCTATTGGCAAAGGCGCTGTTGGACGAGGTTCCCTCTCAGATGGGCAGGTTTTAATGGAGGGGAAAGTAGGAACCCTGTTGGGTCTTCAGGAACAGGGTTGGGGGAAAAGCCGGCAGAGTCCAGGAGCTGGCTGGGAGGGGTCTTGGAGCCAGATGAAGGCACAGCAGCTGGGTTTGGCGAGAGTACTGGAAAGACAAAGGGAGGTGTGATGCAGATGTGGTCGGCAGGTGAGTGTGTGGAGGGTCTGGAAGGATGAGCCCGGGGGCGGAGGGGCGGCGGAGGGTTGTCTTCTACGGACTGTGGAGAGAAGAGCCTAAGACTGTGGTTTTTACCCGGTGGGATGGATCCTGCATGCCAGGAGGAGTCGTCCCCCAGCTGGGCAGCAGGTCACTGGCAGGAGGAGGCCCGGCCCTGTGACGCTCCAGACCCGGAGTGTCCTCTTTGTCACTGGCCAGTGAAACACCACGTGGTGTTGCCGGCTCCCCCGGCCCTCACTCCTCGGATGATAGAAGCAGTGAGTCAGACGTGCAGATGTGCATGGGCACCCTGCAACCGCAGGGCCCCCCACCGCCCGGGGGGCCCCGGGTGGTGGTTCTTGAGCTTTGGAGGATCCGATAAGGGCTTGAGTGCGGCATGTCCCCAACCCAGTGCCCGGCGCACAGAACCTTCGCTCTCCAAGCTTCAGGCTCTCCACGTTGTCTCAGCACAGCTTCCCTGAACACATCTGTTCTTAGCTTTCCTTCTGCTGAGCGCCCAGGCTTGTTCCTAGAAGCTGAGCACAGCAGATCTTCACAGAGGCGACGGGGCCCCCTGCCTGGAAGATGCCCACGATTCTCGGACAGACTCAGGGCTGGGTGCGTGACCCTCACAGCTGGCCTGCCGGGGGCTCTGAATGGCAGCAGGCCACCGCTCTAAACTTGGTTGTTGAACTTGAAGTGAAGCACACTTGGATGCTGGTGAATGATGCTAGTCCCCGGGGAGGCCAGCCCACCGTGTGACACAGCTGGCGGCAGACAGGCTGTGAGGGGGGCTCTTGTGACCAGCCCAGATGAGAAATACTTACCAGCCCCGGTCCCCAGCCAGGGACCAGGAGGAACGAGTGTAATGCTCTCTGAACTGTTCGAACAGCAATGAGAAGAGAGGCCCACTCACTGGCCTGGGGCTGCTGGTCAGGGGGCAAGGCTCCCGTCCAGGACAGCATTTTCGTCTCGTGCTACAGGTGCCCACAGCAGGGAGGGTTCTAGAGATGAGACTCCTGACGTATGAAGCCTCCTGCCACCGTGGTGCGGAAGGTTGGGTTTCGCTGGGCCCGGCTGGTCCTCTCTCGTAACTGGATCCTGGGCTGTCGCTGCCCACAGAGGGAGAGCCTGGAAAGGGGACACCAGTCACGTGTTGGCTTTCCACTTGGGTTATTGCCCAGACCGGTCGGGTCAAGGGTCAAGATGCAGAGAGCTGGGGAGCTGGTTTGCAGGCTGAGGAATCGGCCTCCAGGGCCACTGGCCTCAGAGGCAAGAAGTGTTGGAGACGTTTGCAGGCAGACAAACAGAGGCTCCCTCTGGCCTCGCTGGGTCACCACCAGCCCCACCTTACGGTGTCCTCAGGGTGACTGTGTGAGAGCTAGGAGTCCCCGCTGGCCCCCATAGGCCCCGCAAGCTCACTGGCATGCCTCTGGGCTTCTCTGCAGCCAGCCCGGGGGGTCAGGGGCCCAGGGTGTTGGGGCTCCAGGCAGCTGCTTACAGGGAGACAGGTCAGCTGGGGAGGGTGTCTTCGAATTATTTTGATTCTCTGGAGCTCGCTGTTGTTTGGGGAGTGAGCAAGGTGAGCAGAAGGGATGGAGTTTTCTGTCGACAGTCTGGTGACTGAAATCACCTAGAGCGGGTTGAAACTCATGCTTTCTTTTTAACCCGGAGGAAATCTGATGCAATCAACACAATACTCTTACTCCAGGAATTAAAATCAAATGTGGGGGTGAGTCATCTCAAATGAGGCTCGAACCAAACTCGCGAGGGAGGAGCCCAGAGCAGGCTGCATGCCCTGTTCCTCCTGCATCTTCGGGTCAGGCCCCCGGAGGAACCGGGGGGTCACTGTGCACACCCTGGGGCCCTGAGTAAGGGACCCCACAGATGCTCAGGTTCCTCGGTTATTCTTGGTGGCTTTGTATTTGAAACGTTCTTGGGCAGGACGTTGGCGGATCAGCCCCCACACGAACGTTCTGTGATTCTGGAGTCCGAGGCAAGTGGTGGGTCGCACGGGTGGCTGAGGGCTTGTGTGTAGGTTCCCGAGTCTGCCGCCGGAGTCTGTAAATAATTCTGTGCATGCACAACACTGTTGTCTGTTCGGAGGCCGGCCTCCCCGTTCCTGGGGAGGAGCCAGGAGCAGGCTCTTTTCTCCCCTCATGAATCAGCCTTTATACTCAAGCAAAGAAAAACTCATTAGTTGTGACTCACACACAAGTAAGCTTTAATGCCCCTTCCTGTCTTCCCAGACCTGACTTCTACCAAGGAGGGTGGAGGGTGGCTTCCCGGGTATAGGCGTGGCGTGGGGAGGATGGGGGGTTGGGGGGTGGAGTGGTTGCCCCCTACCCTTCAGAGAGCTCTGGAGGTCCTGGGCCAGCCACCCTGCACACGGGTGCACACAGCTGCTGGCTGTCCTGGAGAAGTGACCCGCCCCAGTGGAGGGTGGCCGGACTTGGAGGCCAGGCCATCCGGGCACGTCTGAGGTGCCCCCCAGGGAACCCGTCAGTGATTAGGAATGCGTAGCTTAGATTTCCAGAATAGGCTAGGATTCCTAAATTCACCCTGCCTTGTAGAATCAAGTCACAAGGCCATCCGGGGGACACTAGACATTCACTGGGGATTTTGACTCTTTAAAAAGAGAGGTTATCCCAGGGATACCTGTCAAAATATCTCTGAAGCCTTTGTCTTTATTTTTTTTAATATTTTATTTATTTATTTAGAGAGAGCAAGAGCAGGGGGAGAAGCAGAGGGAGAGAACCTCAAGCAGACTCCACGCTGAGCACAGACCCCGATGAGGGACTCGATCCCACGACCCTGAGATCGAGACCCGAGCTGAAATCAAGAGTTGGACGCTTAACTGACTGCGCCACCCAGGCGCTCTGTCTATTAAAATAGAATTCATTCATTCGTGGTCAGTGCAATTCTTTTTTTTTTTTTTTTAAAGGTTTTATTTATTTAACAGAGAGAGACACAGCGAGAGAGGGAACACAAGCAGGGGGAGTGGGAGAGGGAGAAGCAGGCTTCCCGCTGAGCAGGGAGCCCGACGTGGGGCTCGATCCCAGGACCCTGGGATCATGACCTGAGCCGAAGGCAGACGCTTAATGACAGTGCAGGTCTCTTACAGCAGAGTGAGGACGGAAGCAGATCGAGTCCTGTGGCCTCCTGGAGCTTGCATTCATTGGGCTGGACACAGGAAAGCACTTGATACGTCGTGTTGATAAGAAAAGTAGGGAAAAAGGTGGAGTTAGGGATGTTGCTGCAGCAGATGCCTGTCCCTGCTGATTAGGTGGCATTTGAGCAGGGCCTGAATGAATTGAGGGATCAAGTCTGGTGAATATCTAGGCATGGGCCTCCCAGGTGAGGGGATAGCAAGTGCAAAGGCCCTGAGGAAGCACTTCAGGAGAAGGGTCCACAGAGCTAGCGAGGACCTTGAGGGCCCTGTAAGCACGCTAAGAAGCTTTCAAAATGTTGTGAACAGAGTCCTGACTTTTAAAAACATTCTGACTGCTAACTGAGGGGCAGGCTCCCGGAGAGCAGAGTTGGACACAGTGGACTTGGTGGAAAGGAGCTGATTACTGTAATTGTGGAGGTGCTGAGGTCCGGCAGAGGTCATGTTCTGACCGGGGTGTGTGTGTGGCAGAGGGGTGTATGCATATCGGCATGCACGCTGCCCTCCTCGGAGGGAGGGGGGGCTTCTGGTGGGGGAGACCTGGCTTTTGGCTGCATGAATGTGCCATTTAGCCATGACTGAGTTGGTGAAGCCTGGAGGGGGCTTGGGGCAGCCCCCGAGCTGAGTTTGGACCTGGGAGGTTCAGGATGGACACCCCTCAGTCCTAAGGGGACCCTCAGTGAGCTGGGTCTGGGGTCCAGGGGTCACGTGTCAACTGAGCAAGAAGCCGGCCGTGTCTCCTTGTGCTGTGAGGGGGCCCAGCTGCTCGGGCATTTGACCCTGGAGCTTTTCCTAGTCAGAGGGAGATGCATGCACATCATTCCTGACCCGTGTCTGGGAAGGCAGGTGATAAATGTTCCCTAGTACTACTTTCCTAGGGCTTTTTGGTTTGATTGCAGGCATTTTAAAACATGTACGTAAATAGGAAAATAGCAAAAATAAAGTAATAAATAAAACTAATAAAATAGGGAAATAGTAGGAAATACATTGGGTAGACAGTATAATGTATGGTAAATACAGTAATAGGTAACAGTCGTATTATGTCCATAAAATAGAGTCTCACACCTTCACACACTCATCATAAAGCAAAAACAAGCATTGTGTCATTTCTCCCCGACATGACTTTTCTGATACGTCAGGGACTAATTCAAGGGGCCTGCTCCTTGAGCCCCAGCGACTTGAACTTGGAGCTCGGGGACGTTGACTGCAGATCTGAGGCCAGCGCATGAGTCACCGGAGAAGCGTGCAGGCCCGTGGGCAGGAGGGTGGAGCGGAAAGGGTGGAGAGAGAGGGCCGTTTTCCTGGAGGCGCAGGTGAGGGGCGTGTGTTCGGGGAGCAGGCGCTGAAGAGCGCCAGGCACGTCTGGGAGGCAGCGGGCCCGCGTGTGGTCACCAACTCACCTGGGTGTGGAGGTGAGTGACAAGCCTGGAAGGGCAGGTGGAGACCAAGTCGTGGAGGGCTCTGAATGCCGGGGCAGGGAAGTCGAACTTTTGCTGATTTAAAAGCAGCGAGCAACACTGCAGAGTTTTGAGCTGGGCAGTGACCTGACCTCGAAGGACAGCTTTGCGAGCCAAGGGCCCACTCTGGCACGGACGGCGGGCGGAATCAGTGATCCCACGGCCGCCGGCAGCCAAGGCCCGGTGCACTCTGGGTTTGGAAAGAAGTGGTTAGCAAGGGGGTAGAGCACGGAGCGTTTTGCCGGCCGCTGCCTCCTGGGCAGGTTCCTGGAGGTGCAGAGCTGCTCTGTGAACCCTCACCCCGATGGTTATCTGGTCAGAGAAGGTTCCAGATTCTAGGGGGAGAGAGTCTGCCAGGCTTGCCTGGCGGGGGCTTGCTGCCCGCTTTGCTGTACAATAACATCCCCGAGGGGCAGGGGTGAGGGTCAGGCCTTGTCCGAGGACCGTCTCCCACTGCCCCTGAAGGAAAGTGGCCATTCTGGGCTTCACACAGGGCACTGAGCTCCACGGGACAAATGCCCCCCCCAGCCCATGGAAGGGGCAGCATGAATAGCGCATTGAGGCTCGGTGGCTGTCTCATAATCACTTCGGTGCCTTGGCATCATTCTGGCTCATGAAGAGGTTGTCAGAACGGTACACTTAGTAGCTTATCTGCTCCTTGAATGGCACCCTCTGTGAGGGTCTCCGTGTTTTTACAAGGACTGCAGATCTCTTTATGTAACTGCTAACATGCTTTTTGGCTCTCCACTGGCTCAGGGTAAAAACTATGTCCCCATCCACAGTAAACAAAAACAGTGATCAGTCTCCAAAAATTCCAGTGGCATCCGGTGATGCTTTTGCTTCTGCCCGCCGCTAAGGCGCTGATTCACCCCCAAGCTACCTTCTCGGTCGTGATAGGGAATGCAAGAATCCGATCGCTCTTAGCATGTTTATCTCTAGTTTTATCTGCCAACCTCCAGATTCTTCCAGGTGCTCGTTGGGAAGCTGTGTCCTGTTCTGTAGGTGCCTCAGGTGAGCTGCTGGCTCCCGCTGTCCCTGCCCTGGATAAAATCAGCCCCATCCGACCCCACCAACTTGCCCTACAGGACTTCAAGGGAGGTGGGGCTCATGCAGGGGCCCCCTGCCCATCGCCGTGTGCACCTGCACCCCCCTCACCAGGCCTCCACCAGGTAGCTAGTCAGGCTCTCCGGACCCTCAATGCTACAGCACGGGCTCCCCCAGCCAGCCTCGGGGTCCTCGGGGCCGCACCAGCATGGGAGCGAGGGCATCGCTTCGCAGTAATGTCTCATGATGGTGCCCATTTCGGCTTTTCCTTTAAACCCTCCGTGAAATAATTTCTTCTGGCTGTTAGCGGAAAATCCGCTAATACGCATTGAAAAGGAGGAGGGATGGCAGGTGCGCAGCCCCTTTCTAGTTCTGGGTCTGTCTTGAAGCTCAGGCAGAATGGACTCCCCTGGGAAACGCCTGGACCCCCTTTCCTAAAGCACACCAGGGGTGCTGGGGTCCGTGTGTCCTGAACAGGAATGCCAGAACGAGGAGCGCATGTGGGTGCACGGACGCGGGGTGGGTGCCGCAGGAAGAGCATCCTTTGGTGCGAGTATGGTCCAGAGCACTTGCCCTCGTGCTCACCCAGTCCTCGGAGCAGCTCTGCACTTGGTGGGGGGCCCCTCACGGATTCCACAGCTAACTGGCTTTACCCTCCATCCGACCCCCAGTTCCTTTGGCTGTGTCTGTCTGTCTGCTCCTTCCCCAGGAGGCACAATCAGACTGAGAATCTTGGGTAGGAATCATCATTAAATTTGAAAGTCCACTCTGCCAACAGGTTATGGGCTCAAAACTGTCCTATAGCTCCCCTCCCCGCTGCCTGTCCTCCCCAAGCCCCACTCCCCATATACAAGTCCCATTTCCAGCCAATGAGACTCGTCTTTCAGATCCGAAGGATTTTCACATTCTCTCATCTCAGTGATGTAGCTTAATGTCACGATTCCTTTTTGGAGCTGGGCTGCCCAGAGGTGGGCTTTGCTTGCATTCCGGTGCCCGCCGTCTCTGGCCCGGGAACCGGTCTCTGCGTCCAGCTCCGTGCCACCTTCCCTCCAGGATCATTCCAGTGAGGAATGTGGTGTTCTCTGGGAGAGAAGGAAAGAAATCCTCCCCGTGGCCGCTGCCAGCGATCATCCTGAGCCAGGACGGGGACTGCTGAGGCCCTGGCTGTCATGGTCAAGCCGCGGGGCTCGACATTGAGCCTCTGCTCCTTGTTGCACGCACCTTACATGGATTATCATATTTATTCTTCACACCAATCAATCAGGACGGTGCTGTCGTCACCGCACGTGACAAGTACAGAAACTGAGGCGTCGTGGAGTTAAACGTTGAACACCAGACATCCCCACGAATGATGGCATTTGGAGGCAAGGCTGGGTGTGCCCCCTGCATGGTGGCACTCAGCCTCGGCTGCTGCATGCGGAGCGTGGGGGAAGGGCGGCCGTGGACCGACTAAGTCACCCCCCAGTGCAGAAGGCGGTGTTGGGCCCTCCAGGTCCCCCTGATGAGCGAAGGTGACGCACCTGGGCCAGAGGCCACCTTTCCAGCCGTCTCAAGGAACAACCCGAGACCGGGTTACGTGAGCCACGTTACAATGGCGTGAAGTTTGCCTGCCCTCAGGTTGCTCTCTGCCCGTTTCCCTTGAAGGGCATGGGGAATTCGCTCCTGCCCGCGGGCTGGTGAGGGTCTGCCCACAGCCAGTCACGTCACCATCTCCAGAGCCCCCCTCTCTGCCCCTTCCAGAAAGAAACAGGCCTTAGAGCAATGATTCGTGTACTCCGTCCACAGAACCTTCCTCCGCGGCTGCACCTGCACATGGTACCCAGGGATGACCTAGAGGCAGAAAGGGCAGCGTGTTTATTTTCCTTAGGCTTGTTGTTTGTTAGGGCTCCAGGGAGGATTTCAGGGGAGTGTGGGCAGGGAGCAGTCCCCTCTGACCCCGCTGAGGCTGGGCTGCAAGAGGCTCAGTGCTGAGCGCCCCTCTTCCAGATGTGGGGGCCGCAGCTGGGGCTGTACCTGTAATGGGACCAGCAGACAGATTTAGTTCTTCTTTCCTGAACCCTGAAACTGTACGGATCCTGTTTGTCCTCCTTTTTCAGTGTGATGAGCAGGCTGGCCAGGTGCTGGTACAAGTTTCCCAAACCCCATGGCGCCCCAGGGAGAAGGGGTGCAGACAGCAGGCCAGGAAAAGCGGCCTGGCTCTGTGCACCAACAGAACCGATGGGATGAGCATGAGGTGCACAGAGACTCCAGGGAGCGAGCCCTACTCTGCTCTCTGGGCCAGGATAAGTGTCTTTATTGGAACAGCCTCTGGAAGAAAGAGCAGTCCCACTTCCTATAAAATTACTGTTCAACCCATGTTTCACTTGCTTATGGGAAATTCTCGTGTTTTCTTCTCCCGCTTTCAGGAAGAAGCACATTGCCAAGTTGACCCCATCGTGCAGCATGGTTGCCTGAGAAAAGCTTCAGCAAGCACTGGGATACCTGGAGGAAGAGAGATGAAACCTTAGCCATCCTCCCAGGAAGAGAGTTCAAGATGGCAGCTCAACGGATCCGAGCTGCCAACTCCAGTGGCCTCCCTCGGTGCAAGTCCGAGGGGACCCTGATTGACCTGAGCGAAGGGTTTTCAGAAGCGAGCTTTAATGATGTCAAAGGTGAGCTTGCGGGGCGCCTGGGTGGCTCAGTCTTTAAGCGTCTGCCTTCGGCTCAGGTCATGATCCCAGGGTCCTGGGATCGAGCCCTGTACTGGGCTTCCTGCTCAGTGGGGAGCCTGCTTCTCCCTCTCCTTCTGCTGCTGCCCCGCTTGTGCGCACGCACTCTCTCGCGCTCTCTCTCTCTCTGTCAAATAAATAAAATCTTAAAAAAAAAAGTGAGCTCACGGGGACAGAACTGTGGCTGGAGGGGGGGGATGGTGCGGCAGATCGGGATTTGCAAGTCCTCTGAGATCGAAGGGCTTCTCCACCTTCAAGGCTGCCAAGTTCCCAGACAGTTAAACTTCAGCTCTCTAAACTTCATTGACGATAAATCCACTTGTCTTGTTTTGTTTTTTTGGTGTGTTGGGAGGTTTTGAATATTCCCCTTGGTAATGCAACTTCATACACAATGTGTTTGTGTTTTCTCTTTTTGAGAGTTTTGGTGACATTAAAGTAGGGAGCTGGGTGCTCAGGATACTAGGGGGAAGGAGAGAGTATGGTCAGCCAATGAAATATTGAGAACCGCTAGAGAGGAAAAGGTGGTCTGAGAGTGGGGTCAGCAAGCTTCTCCTGTAAAGGGTCACCCAGGAAATATTGTAATTCTTGCAGGCCCTAAGGGTTCCATCACAGCTCTTCCTCTGTGCTGGTGCAGCTCGAGAGCGGTCAGAGAAGACAGTAAGCAGTGGACACAGCTGTGTTCCAATAAAACTTTATTTACAAAAATAGCAAAGGGGCCGTTGTTTGCCAACCCCTGCTTTAGAGGTGGCCCTGGGGTGAATCACCCTGAGCCTCTGGTTTTCTGTAACAGCCACATACAGCTAGGTCAGTGAGATGGGTGATGGGTACTGGTGGGTCATTTTCTTCCTAGAAGTCCCCTCTGACCTTAGTAGGTGCTTGCTGGTGCGTCGTGATTGAAGCAGCAGCATCCCGCAGCTTCCCTGTGGTGTTTACTGCAATGTGTTGAAGTTAACCGCTGGGCCATCCAGAGTACAAGCTGAGCAGTGGGAGCTGCTCTTGACCTTTGTATCTTGAGCCCCTGGCACAACGTCAGTGCTAAATAAATAGTCCTTGAACCAAACTGCTGTCTCCCAGGTAACATCGTGGCCCTCTTCCCCGATGTCCTAAAAACCATATGCACCCCGTTTGTCTCTTCCGAATCTCTTCTCCTGTCACTGTATCCTAACTTCTTCCTTTTCCTGTTGGTGCTTTATGCTTGGAGCCCTGAGCATTGCGTTAAATGTTCTTCACACGAACGGACTTGGCAAAAAGGAGGTCATGAGATTCTATTAATCAGAGCAGCAGAGTTACTAGGTATTGCCATAAATAATGGGACCCTTCGTTTTTCACAGTCCGGTAATGGGCATCGTTTTCTTACTTTATAGCCCAGCTAATTATGGTTAAACCTGGAAAATGGGAGCGTCATTTGTGGGATTCGGGCTGGGGTCTTTTTAAGTAATGATGACGATCTGAGAGGTGTTAGGGTACTAACAGAACACCACAGTTTCCCACAGTTGTGGGAAAAAGACAAATGAGATCACCCGGGACGCGAGCTGCGGCTGATTAGCCAAGGGCGCGATGCCCACGGAGCCCCTGGACCCACTCGCCAAGGCAGCTCTCCAGCCAGGCAGCTGCATGCGCGACCCGATGGTCAAAAGGCTTCAAGGTGGGGATTTATTCCAGCCAAAACATCCACTGCGAAGTCCTCCGCCTCCTCATTAGCGTTCCACCTGCAGCAGAACTGAGGCAAAGGGGTAAAAATTGTATTACTCAGTGCACTCAACTTCCTGACACGCAGGGATTTTCTTTGTATTAAAATCCAGGATAGCTGTAAATCTGGGCAGCACTCCCCAGAATTCATTAAGATGGGATTTGATAAGGATCCTCCTGCATTTGAGTGGATGGATGCCCCACCTGGTGTCCCCGGGTGCCCAGTGACAGGTGACTGATGGAGGGACCCGTCTGGAAGGAGCTCACACCAGAGTCCTCTTCCACGGGGTGGCCCTGCAGGGAGGAGCGCCATTTCCCATTGGATGAGCCTGATCCTTGAGTGAAATGAGTTAACTGCTTCTCTGCTAAGGAGAGTGCTTGGAATTTTAAGTGAAACCATTTTTATTCTTCAGTGTGGTGAAACTAAAGTGGTAATTTGCATTGATACATTTTCGTGGGCTATATACAAAGCCTGCTTAATAGCTTTGGGTTTTTAATTTTAAAAATATCACTCTAAGGGAATTGTTCTGGGGAACATAATAGGGATATAACTTCTGAGGGATTCTAACAAGATTTTAATAGCTGGCAAGCTCTCTGATTTTCATTTGGTTTTAATTTTTATGTGACATTATCATTAGATGTGTCAAAGAAACAAAAAGTGGTTTATATTACTGGAGACGGTGCCTGGAAAACAAAGCGAGAGAGATCTTGTTGTCCCCTGACCCCAGCCTGACCCATCTCCCCCCCCCCCCCCACCTCTCCCTCAAAAGTATTCTCTTTTTCTTGGCTGTTTTATTCACTCCCCTCCCTTCACTGTAAATGATTCCTCTTCGGGGCACAGCCAGGGAGAACACCTTGACCCCATAACATGGATATGGCCTCTCTGTCGTGAACGAACATTCATTCTAAGAATATTTGTTGGACACCTGCTATGTGACAGGCTGTCCTCCAGGATTACCATGGTGAGCAAAACAGACATATGAATATCGGTTAATGATAAGTGCCATGGAGAAAATAAAATTAGGAGGGGGGTGGAGATGTCCACTTTAACATAACCCTCTGTGAGTCCTTACCTGGGGCTCAGCAGCATTATGCTAAGGACACAATCAGAACCTTATCTTCAGCAGAGCCCACTGAGGAAAGACTCTCAGACTCCTGGGGCCACATGGCTTCTAAAGGCCTGGATCACAGCCCAGGCCCAGTGAACCCAGGGCCAGAGTCCACCCCCCAACACCCCACACGGAAGGTAGGAGGTGACAGCCTTCACGGCCCAGGTGAGCTTTCCGCCAAGCATATCCCTCTAACCTGGTTCATGGAAATAAAGAGAAACTTCCCGCTTTATTTTCCAAGACTATGCTAAGGAACTATAATTCAATTTGCATTATTTCGTTTCAAAGGAAGAAGAAACTGGCAGATGGTGTTTTTGGAGGGCCAGTTTGATAGAACAGAATGCGTATTGACTTAATCACGTATTAGAGACAAAGTGGGGGTAGTCCCACTAAAAACACGGTCCTTTCTTACAGTTGTTAGTTACAGGACCTCAGAATATTTACAAATTCTGTGAAACGAGGCACAGTTGGGGTGGGGGCTTATTACTCTCCGAAGGAACTTTCTTCATCCTCTGGATATACTTTGTCGTGTATGAGAGGGAGAAAAAACACTTAGGTATTTAATTATCCGTTACTTTTCAAAACACACACCCCTGGTTGAGATGACTGACTTCGACCTCTCCGACTGCTGTCTACGTGGGTAACATACTGAACGCCATGAACCATAAATTAGCTCGAGTCACTGTTTAAAGCGTTGGGGTTTTTCAGACTTGAACGTTGGCTCACAAATAACGTGAATGGCACCAAACGTAAAACCGTTGCTTTTCAAGGTACGCGGGGGAGGCGGTTTCCAAGTCGTCATCCTGAGTGATCATTTAAAGGAGGCTGGAAGAGGCTAGCCTCGAAAGGCTTATTTTGGTGAAGACTGGGTTCGGCTTGTCAAGGGAACCTTCCGCCACCCCGTTCGCATGTTCTGTGTTGAGGGTCGAGCGTGGCACCAGCTCAGAAACCCTGAGAGCTGCTTTGGAAGCTCTTCATTGCCCGTGCCCGGCTGCAGGCGGTGGGTCACTCTGCTCAGAACGTCACTGTGGCTGAGTCGGTCACACTCAGCTTGTCCCTCTACCCGGCGGCAGCTCTGGGCAGTTAGGTACAGTAAAGAGAGGGCCGGTCAAAATGAGACGGTATTTGGGGCGCCTGGCTGGCTCAGTCGGTGGACCTTGAGACTCTCAATCTCGAGTCTGGGGGTTAGAGCCCCACGTTAGGTGTAGAGATGACTTAAAAATAAATTCTTTAAAAAGAGTTCTTTAAAAATGAAAAAAATTTAAAAACGAGACGGCGTCTTAGCGATCCCGCTGTGCTGAGTTAGAGGACTGCCGTGCTGGCCCTGCTGAGCGAAGCCGGAGTTGGCTTCGGCTGTTTCTGCTAACTGCCTGGGGCCCTGTGCGCCTCGCGAACAGCGCCGTCCTCCCTCGCTCTGCTCGGTGCTCTGCACGCCGTGGGCCTCGCCCTCACCTCCTGTCTCTTTGTGTTCTGTGCAGTGCCTTCTCCCAGTGCCTTGCTAGTAGACAATCCCACACCTTTTGGAAACGCAAAGGAAGTGATCGCAATCAAGGACTACTGCCCTACCAACTTCACCACCCTGAAGTTCTCCAAGGGGGACCACCTCTACGTCCTGGACACGTCCGGCGGGGAGTGGTGGTACGCACACAACACCACGGAGATGGGCTACATCCCCTCCTCCTACGTGCAGCCCGTAAACTACCGGAACTCCACTCTGAGCGACAGCGGGGTGATCGACAATCTCCCAGACAGCCCAGAGGAGGTGGCCAAGGAGTTAGACCTGCTCGGGGGGTGGACGGATGACAAGGGGTGCAGCAAAACCTACAGCAATAACCCTTTCTGGAACGGGGCCCAGACAAACCCATTTCTGAACGGGAACGTGCCGGTGGTGCCCAGCGTGGACGAGCTGGCTCCCCAAAGCACCGTGGATCTGCTCCTTTTTGAGTCCAGCTCCGCCACCACGAAGAGCACCGGCAACATCTTCGACGAGCTGCCGGCCGCGAGCCGCCTGCAGACGGAGGTGCCGGGCAAGCGGGACAACCCGTTCTTCAGGAGCAAGCGCTCCTACAGCCTGTCGGAGCTGTCGGTCCTCCAGGCCAAGGCGGACGCTCCCGACTCATCGGGGTTCTTCACGGGCTTGAAATCCCCGGCCCCGGAGCAGTTCCAGAGCCGGGAGGACTTCCGCGCCGCCTGGCTGAGCCACCGGAAGCTGGCCCGCTCTTGCCACGATCTGGACTTGCTGGGCCAGAGCCCCGGCTGGGGCCAGACCCAGGCGGTGGAGACGAGCATCGCGTGCAAGCTGGACAGCTCCGGGGGCGCCGTGCAGCTGCCCGACACCAACATCAGCATCCACGTGCCCGAAGGCCACGTGGCCCCTGGCGAGACGCAGCAGATCTCCATGAAAGCGCTGCTGGACCCCCCGTTGGAGCTCAACAGTGACCGGGTCAGCAGCGTCAGCCCGGTGCTGGAGGTGAAGCTGAGCACCCTGGAGGTGAAAACCTACATCATCTTGGAGATGAAAGTGTCAGCCGAGGTGAAAAATGACATTTTTAGCAAAAGCACAGTGGGCCTCCAGTGCCTGAGGAGCGACTTGAAGGAAGGGCCCTACGTCCCCATCCCCCTCACCTACAGCTATGGGGACACGGTCCAGGTACAGCTCGACAACCTGGAGCCCTGTATGTACCTGGCCATCGTTGCCCACGGCCCGAACATTCTCTACCCTTCCACGGTGTGGGACTTCATCAATAAAAAGATCACTGTGGGGCTCTACGGCCCCAAACACATTCACCCGTCCTTCAAGACTGTGGTGACCATTTTTGGGCACGATTGTGCCCCAAAGACACTACTGGTCAGCGAGGTCACCCGCCAGGCCCCCAGCCCCGCCCCAGTGGCCCTGCAGCTCTGGGGTAAGCACCAGTTCGTCCTGTCCAGGCCCCAGGACCTCCACGTCTGCATGTTTTCCAACATGACCAACTACGAGGTCAGAGGCAGTGAGCAGGCCAAAGTGGTGAGGGGGTTCCAGATGAAGCTGGGCAAGGTGAGCCGCCTCATCTTCCCCATCACCTGCCAGAACCCCAGCGAGCTGTCCGACTTCACCCTGCGGGTTCAGGTGAGAGGCGACCAGGAGGCCATCCTGACCCAGTTCTGTGTCCAGACTCCCCAGCCGCCCCCTAAAAGTACCATCAAGCCGTCCGGGCAAAGACGGTTCCTCAAGAAGAACGAGGTCGGGAAGATCATTTTGTCCCCGTTTGCTGCCACCACCAAGTACCCGACTTTTCAGGACCGCCCGGTGGCCAGCCTCAAGTTCGGCAAATTGCTCAAGACCGTGGTGCGGCAGAGCAAAAACCACTACCTGCTGGAGTACAAGAAGGGCGACACCATCGCTCTGCTTAGCGAGGAGAAGATCCGGCTCAAGGGGCAGCTGTGGACCAAGGAGTGGTACATCGGCTACCACCAGGGCAAGGTCGGCCTCGTGCACGCCAAGAACGTGCTGGTGGTGGGCAAGGCCAGGCCGAGCCTCCTCTCGGGGCCCGAGCTGAGCACGTCGGTGCTGCTCGAGCAGATCCTGCGGCCGTGTAAGTTCCTCACCTACATCTACGCCTCCGTCAGGACCCTGCTCATGGAGAACATCGGCAGCTGGCGCTCCTTCGCCGACGCCCTGGGCTACGGGAATCTGCCGCTCACCTTTTTCTGCCGGGCAGAGCTGGACAGCGAGCCCGAGCGGGTGGCCTCTGTTCTGGAGAAGCTGAAGGAGGATTGTAACAACACGGAGAACAAAGACCGAAAATCCTTCCAGAAAGAGCTCATGATGGTAAGTGCTCAGCAGGGGCCTGGGGCCGAGTCCGGTCTCACCGCCTCTCCCTGCGCGTGCGTCTGGTGAATCACCGGACCGGCGTCCGGGCACATCTTCGCTCCCCGAAATGCACAGGGTGTAGTGTGTGCCCGTGCACCTGGGCGTTTGCGCGGGGCCTTTCGGGAGCCCCAAACAGCTCAAGATCCACCACGGAGAGCACCATTCGGGTGGCTTCCTGCTGGATTCGCGAGCTCCTCGGAGGTCTCCGACGGATCCCCGAGTGCCCGGTGGGGGTGGGGGGCACAGCGAGACTTGCATTCCAGTTGCCCCTGTTTTGATCTCTTAGGAGAAGATCCATGTTTCATCAGATTCCCACCAGGATCTAGGACTCTGACGTTTTTCAGAACTGCCGCCCCAAAGTCTAGCTTTGCCTTGATATGAGTTTTCCTCTCCTCGAGGCCTCCATGTTTCTTCCTCTGCCTCCTTTTTGTGTGTGTGAGTAGGGGTTGAGGACAGCCTCTGTTTCTCCAGCACGACTGGGAATTGGCGATCCTGAGAGGCGGAAAGGGGGAGGTCGGTGTCACGCTACAGGATACGCCCGGGCCGCTAGCCGACGGGGAAAGCATGCGCTGGACCCCGAATGGCCTCCCACGGCCCGGGCTCTGCCACCCTCTCCCAACTGTTCGTGTGCTTCCGGGGGCCTGTCTTGGAGTAGCTGACTTGGAGAAGCTTGATAATGTTCTTCTCTAGGCGTCCCGCCTTGCCTCTGGTGGAAGTTCTGTCTATGGCAGAAGCCACCTCTGTTCCCTTCCCCATCTTCCCGATAGGGACACATCCCTGGGCTTTTTCCTACGGAAACCCTTGTGATTTGGTCATAGGCGTTCCTTCCTTGCTCCACCAGGCTCCACACAGCCTTTTTGCCTCCTGACTTTTGTAAGAGGTGAGCCTCGGCACCCCCAGAATTTCTGCCACTTGTACTCTTCCCTCTTCTACCCGGCACCCGCCATGCGGGGAGAGCGCCTCTAGGACCGGATGAGCCGGGGATGCGCCACCTGCGCGTGCACGTGTTGACATGGGCGTGCAGCTGAGGTCCGTCCGTGGCACACGCAGCTCTTGGCTGCCCTGGGAGCCGGGAGCCAGAAGGGATGCAGTCCACTGCGGGGAGAAGGCATTGCAGCCTGCCAGTGGCTCCCGGAAATACAAAATGCCAGGTGCATGCAGCAGAATGAGGCCCGACGTTGCCCAGGAGAAGGAGGTGGGAACAGAAGTGGCGAGTAGAGGGGTGATCTTGGCAACCAGGAGGTGGTGGGGGGGCCCTGGTGATGGCAGCATCAGTGGGGAGGACGCTGGATTGTCATGGCTGGGGAGGGGCGGAGGCAGCAGGGGAGCATCCCCGCCCCCTCCCTGCAGGATGCTCCTCCCCTCGCCGGCCCTGCGGCTGTGGATGCACCCCCTGAGCTGTGGCAAGCCCGCAAGACCTAGTGTCCCCTCGGATGGACCCGGTGCAGTGGGCAGGGGCGCAGGTCCCTCTCCAGGGCCTCAAGCTGGGATTCGCTGTGGTTTATAAAATCGGGTGCTTTCATGGAACATAAACAATATTGATGGTTCCTTCATTACAGCCTAAGAAACCCTCACCTCCAGTGGGTAGAGGAGAGAAATGGGACAGTGGGAGTGGCCCTTCCTCACTGTGGAAGAGTGATGACTAAGGAGGCCGTTTGCTTACCCACGTTTCCTCACTTCCTTTCAGGTCTTTCCAGACTTAAATGGTGGCTCTTTCTCTTCCACGTGGGGGGCTTCTCTGACAGCACATGTTTTGGGGGCCGTCCCTGGGTTCCTCTCGTGAGGGATGGGAGTCTCTCCCAGCCCCAGGCAGGTTTGCTCGGAGGTTTGCAGTGTTTCCCTTGCTCGGTTCCTGGACTAAATCCATCACCATCCTGAGAGTGGGCAGATTAGAATGTTGGCCAAATCTCTAGAAACCACAGGCTGATTTGTCCCCGCGTGTTTCAGGGGTCGCTGGAAGCCGGGTTTCATTTCTCCCCATGCTCAAATCTCTGACCGGTGGCTTCCCGCAGCCTCGGTGGGTCCGCCCGCCCTGCAGCTGTCTCGGCCCCTCGCATGGTGATGACAGTTTTCTGATCAGATGGGACTCCCTGGTCTGGAAACAGTGAACGCACTTGAAGGGGTAAAGTTTTAGGACGGTGGGTTTGCAGGGAGATGGGAAGGGAGAACAGAGTTGTTCAGTCCTCCCATCAGAGTGGGGTCAGGCCTGGCCCGCGCTGCTCCCTCAGCCCGGAACTCTGCCCCGTGGACTCAGGAGGGAGGCTCTTCCTGTCCCTCGGTGCCAGTCCGCAGGTCGTGCCCTCAGACCTTTCCCACAGCCTGTGCTCGGGGTCACTGCCCTTCATCGGCCCAGATCGCTGTCTGCACGGTGCTTTCCCCAATCCCAGATGGCCTTGGCGCCTGGCATTTGTGTTTCCTGCTCTTGTCCTCATCGGATTTAAACGTCGTGAGAGAAAGGAGCGGGAAACACTCTGACGTCCGAGGAATGAAAGCAAGCATGCCGTGTCCTGCGGTCAGACCGTGCTTCTGCTCTGGGTCTCCGTTTCCGTCCCCTCCTTCCATCGTTGCTTCGAGGGGCGTCTTGAACAAGCACGTGGGCTTCCCGGCCTGCCCCTGCCTGCCCTTTCCCACCCAGACTGTGTGCGACCACCGTCAGAGAATGCCCCTCCTGCCCCTGGCTCGCCTAGCCCTGCGGTGGAAGCCGCGACCGTCCCTGGCAGAGGACGGCCACCCCGCCGACCGCGCCCCCCAGGCCAGATCGAACGCGGCGGGGAGGGGAGGGGCGGGGCGATGCGGGGCTGCTACAGGGAGTGGGCGTGACCGGCACTGACCGAGGCGAGTAGCCAGGGTGGACGGAGCCCCCCGGGACCTCTGCCGGTAGGACTTGCGGGCAGGCCGGGGAGATGTCGGAATGGGCACTCAAGGATTACTGAGTGGAAGGTATGGGACCGGAGCTTCTGACGCAGAGCAGGGGAGAGCGGCTGCGGGCAGCCGGAGCGAGTGTTCGTACTCAAAGTTCACTCGCCGTTTCTGGGCTGCCTACCGTGTGCTCGGGGGCGATGCCAGCTGCTGGGCTCCCCGAGAACGCGGGCCCCTGACTTGAGCAAGGCACGGAGTGAACATGAGTGCAGGACATACTTGCCGTGAACCCCGAAGAGAAGGGCCCCCGGGTAGAGCGGGGAAAGGCGAGCAGGCCTGGGGGTGGGGGCTGGTACTGATGTGGGAAGGAAGTGCGGGCACCCATTTGATGGGGGTGGGGGGCTGTCAGGTGGGAGCCTCAGCGTGGGCAAGGGCCAGGGTTCGGAAGAGCCGAGATGGGGGCAGACCAGAGGCCACGGTGATCCAAGACATTGGTACGTGTGGGGCCACCTGGCCCAGATAACACCTGTGCTTTGATCTGTAGGCACGGAGAGGTACAGAGTTTTAGGTGAAAGGAAGGGGAGCCAAGCTGGATCCAGGTGTGTCCCTGACCCTTGCTATGCCCCACAGTCCCTGAGCCCCTCAGAAGCTGCCGTCAGTGGGGGACCCCACTCTGAATGTCATTCCTGTGGAACATCAGGAGGACGGCTGGGGGTGGAGGACCTAACTTTCTAGATACTCATTTCTAGATAGACTCGTGTGAAGGAAACGAACAGGCAACTGCATTTTGTCAGAGGTGAGCGGTGCGGCCAAATCCGAGGACTGCCGGGGGGGTCACCCTTCCAGGTTGGCAGAGATCCCCTTGGCCACTTAGCCTCCATCTGATTCCCACACTTGGCAGCCACGCGAAAGGGAACCCTCTGCAGCCAGGCCTTTCGTTTGTGGCTGCCGCGTGCTCCCTCCCCGCTCCCCCGGCAGGTCGCGTCAGGTGGCTGGCTGGCCCCAGGGCCTGCGGCCACTCTCACCCCGTCGTGGGCGACAGGCTCTGTTCTCTTGCCGCGTGCACAGTGGTGGGACCTTCACAGCTTCGGGGGCGTGCGTTTGCACAGCTGTCCTGGCTCATCCCACGTTTTGTTGGGTCCTGAATGGAAAATGGTTTTGTCACTGGGGAGTGCACAGCGGGGAGTGACAGGAAGCGCGTGCAGGTGCTGTTACTGTGGCGACGGACTCCCGGGAGACCCCTCCTCCCTTTGCCAACCGTGGGTCCCCCGTTGGGCCTCTTGTTTTCTTCACAGGGGGGGGAGAAACCAGAGGCTGCTCTTCGCTCTTGGCACGGCATAGTTCTTTCCTGCGTCTTCCGGTGCACTTGGTGGCAAACACGG
This sequence comes from Phoca vitulina, assembly GCF_004348235.1. NCBI lineage: Eukaryota > Metazoa > Chordata > Mammalia > Carnivora > Phocidae > Phoca > Phoca vitulina. The sequence continues at coordinate 5,823,383 of NW_022589704.1, read as the reverse complement.
GCTCGTGTGATTTGTACCGGGAACTATGACAACGCTGAAGGAGAGGGCTTGGCTCAAGCTGGAGACGGGAGTAGGTCTGGGTGGCCGCCCCCGGGAGCATGTGCTTGGAAGGTGGAGGACGGAACCCCGAGGGACCCGTTTGTCTAACAGCAGGAGGTATCCTGGTTCAGCGACGTGCTTTCCCGATGAGAGGTTATTCCTGATAGCCGGGATTCCCTCAGGCACGAGACGCAGGGTCCCTCCGCATGGTGGGGAGGGACGGGGGGTTAGCTGGGGCGGGGAGGGAACCATCAGGGGCGTGGGCAGGCCTCCCCGAAGGGGCCGAGGCCGGCGCTCAGAGCGTGGCAACCAGGGGTCATTTGAGTCCGGGGCAGGCTCTTTGGAGAAGGTTCTCTGAGAAAGAGAAAGTTACTGTAGGATACAAATCAAGGGAAGGGCAGCTGTTTGCAGGGGTGGAATAAACCCCAAGCTGATGGAAATGAGGGGCGAACTGGGAGGTTCCAGGGGAGGGGTGGGGGTTGGAGAGGACCATGTGGAGTGATTCTCTGAGAGTCGGGAGAAAAGCCTCCTTATCCCCCGCAGAGAGGGGGCAGTTAGCTAACCACTGCACGTTTGGGCAGCTCCTGGGGTTCCTGCCCGGTGGCCCCAAAGCAGGAGGCTCTGCTACCCGCAGCTCATACGGGGGAGGATGGCCCTTCTGATGTTTGCACGTCTTGGGAGTAGAAGCATGGGTGGGATTAATGTACAGCAAAACCCAAATGATACCTCATTGTCTTTTCTCTTATAAGAATATCTCCAAAAACAGGGCTTGGTGGACTGGCTTCGGGGCCGCCCGCTTTTGTAAGTGAAGTCACACCAGACTGAGACCGTGCCCGTCGCTTCATAGGCCATCGGTGCTGCTTTCACCGCACACCGGCCGATTCAGGGCTTGCGACAGAGACCGCGGGGCCCACAGAGCCGAAACCTCTTCCCTGTCTAGCCCTGTGTCGAACAGGTTTGGTCACCTGGCTCAATCCCTCCATGGGATTGCTGCCAGAGTCAGCCTCGTTTCGAATGGGATTTTCTGGGATTACCTGTGGGTGTTAGTGTGTGTGCGAAAATTAAAGAGGAAGCTACAGGGAAGGGAGCCGGAACCTCCTACTGGAAGCTGTCTCCTGCTAGGACCCGGTGGCACCCAAAATGTGCCCTTAAAAAAATGCCTAAATGCCCCTTGGGTGGTGTGGCCGCTCTGTGACCGTTGAAACCCATACTGGCTGATCCAAGTGTGAGCAGAGCTGAAGTTAGTAAATGAAGGAGCCCCCGTCCCAGTGTTCACCGTGCTCCTCGCGATGGAGCCCCGGTCCTCGCCCAGTGCCCCTGGGGACAGAGCCGCTGTCATCGCTCCTGCCAGGGGTGACCCCAATCAGAAGCGTGATTCTGGCACGTTCTGTTGCCTAGAAAAGGAGGCCGCCTCTGGAACGTTCTCTCTGTGTGCGCTGGGAAGCCGTGGGCAAAAGCTGAGCGGGGACACAGAGGGACTGACCGTCCACCCTGAGGAGCAGGGGACTCCACCAGCCGCAGCGCGTTCGGGGCTTCAGCCCCACCACACCACAAAAATTTAAATCCAGAATTCAACCAATGGATCACATGTCCCCCTGCCATACATGGGGACGTAGGTGTATTTATATCTTCTGAAAGACGGATCTACTAAACATTGATTTTTTTTTTAAACAATTTCACTTGAATGCATCAAAATTCAAGTGAAAACAGACCCTTTTCTGAAATACATAGAGTTGAAATGTTGCGTAATCTAGATCGGTGTTTTGTTTGGTTCCATCCCTGATGTCGAGGAGTGAGTGCCTGCAGAACTTTTGCAAAGGCTTGCCTGCACCTCTGTCATCTCGAGGGATCCTGGACAGGCCGCCTGCAGGTGTGGGGGCTTCTCCATCACTCTCTCGGCTTAATCTGCAAACTGGGGTGAGCTCGGCACCTTCCTCGTGGGGGTTCTGAGGAGTGGATGAGCCCATGCCCGGCTCACAGTAAGTGCTCAATCGTAGTAGCTTATTCCAAAACACAACAAAACAAACCAGAACAGGACCACGGGATCCTCAAGCTCCCTTCCGGCTAACCGTAGTTCCAGCTAGCTGCCAATCCTCGGACCCAGGACAGAACCAGATTGACCCATCACCCCTGTTGCAAATTGCAGAAATTGACCTGCTGGGGCATCCAGCTAATGCATTCAGCAAATTGCCAAAAAAGCCACAATTCCTCCCTCTTGTTAAGCTTCCCCAATATAAACATGGACTATAGATGAGGATACTCAGTCTCAGTAAGGGACCCAGCAGACCGTAACTGCACGCAGCCAAGGCCACCCACCTTCTTCACGGAATAGTGGACAGAGTTCTCACAAGGAGCTGCGTGTTTGGCTCAGTCGGGAAGGGGCTGGTGGGGTGGGTTTTTTTAGCACGTGCTCTTGGAGTCTTGGAGTGACAACAATAGGTGCTTGGATAGAGCTTAGAAGGATAGAAAGAACACCAGGTGACTTTTTCTGCTTCTAGCCTCTCTGGTCTTAGGCTCACCATCCGAGGGCCTGGGAAACCGACTCCAGGGTGCCTCTGAGGCCCACTTGTCCCACTGTTGGGGTGCAGTCTGAGACTGCTGGGCGACAGAGCCTTCGTGGACAGTGCCAGGCCCACGTGCACCCAGCAGCTATCATGAAAGTTGGGTGGCAAGCCTTTTGCATCTCACGGTGGGCAGACCCGGGGGCCTGCTGGTTTGTGCTAGCTGGTTTGATTTTGTTTCTTTAAGACCCCAGCCCGGGGTCTCACAGAATACATTGGACTGTTGAGCTTTATGTTGGAAGCCTGCGTGATCTGGCCCCTTTCCTGGGAGGGAAGCAAGTCCCAAGGTGGCCACCTGCTGGCTTGGGGCCAGGTGGGCATTTGGGCCAGGCTCGGTCCCCTTGCCTCCTTCCTTCCCAGGGTGGTGGGCATTCCTTTCCCTCCTGAGTCTCTCCACAGTTGGTGACTCCTGTCCTGAAGACACACTAGAAAGTTTTTTCAGCTTTGGCAAGCGAGCAATCATTGATTCCAGAAAGTGTTCTGATGGGCTCTTTGGGTTCAGCCTTGGGCCTCTCCGTTCTCCTTATCCTCCGCACGGGGTCCTCACCTTGTCCCCAAAACCTGAGAACCCAGATGTCAGTGTGCGCCTCAGCCCCCATCTGAGTCCTTCTGCCCGTGGAGCTCTGCGCCCGGCCGATGCCCGCAGCACCTTACCTCAGCCCAGCTCGTGGTCCGGGCCCCTGAGCCCCGGGCGCCCGGTCCATCTCAGCGAAGCATCACTATGTCCAGCAGCTCCAAGGGAGCGCGAACAGGGCCAACAGGCAGCATCCGCCCTCACCCCGTGGGTCAGCATCCAGGGCTGCCGAGACGACGCTCCACGGACGGGGTGGCCCAGGACAACAGAGGCGTGTTCTCCGCCATTGCTGGAGGTGTTGGCAGGCAGCTTGCTCCTGTAGCTCCGAGGGACGGTCTGGTCCTTGCCTCTGGCTCCCAGTTGCGCCGACAGTCCTTGGCAGTCCTTGCCTTGTGGCTGCCTCACCCCGTCTCTGCCTCCGTCCTGACATGGATTTCTTCCCTCTGTCTCTGTCTCTGTCCTTATAAAGACAGCCAGTCATTGGACGAGGGGCTGCCCTAGTCCACGATGACCTGGTTTTAACTAGTAACATCTGCAAAGACCCTATTTCCGAATATAGTCATTCAGAGTTTCCAGGTGGACATGACTTTGGGGAGAGAACACTGGCAAACCCAGTCCGCCCTGCAAAACTCATTGCTTTCCCTCCATCCTGTGGCGTCGGCCGTGCTGGAGTTCGGGGGGCACTCTCTAGGCCTTAGAACTTTCTGGGTAAAGAGCGCGTTGCCTCCGCGTGAAACTCCAACGTGAAACCAGACCTGTCCTCTGACTGCCTCGTGCTCTGCTCCTTCCTCCTCAGGCCTTACTGAAAATGGACTGCCAGGGCCTGGTGGTTAGGCTCATCCAGGACTTCGTGCTCCTGACCACGGCGGTCGAGGTGGCGCAGCGCTGGAGGGAGCTGGCCGAGAAGCTCGCCAAGGTGTCCAAGCAGCAGATGGACGCGTACGAGTCTCCGCACCGGGACAGGAATGGGGTCGTGGACAGCGAGGTGAGCCTGGGCTCTGAGATTCCGTCACAGCGCTGTCTACTTGACAGCGTGTGGATAGGGATGAGTGAGTTGACGTGAGAAAGCATGCGCCCAGCACACAGTAGGCTCTCCCTGAGTGGGGCGAGTCTCCCCCTTCCCGGGACTGTTGGCTGCGCGTCCCAAACTTCAGTGACCTTCCATCAGACGGAGCAGCGCATGAACGGAGCCCTTTGTGGCCACTTCTGCTCGGCCTCTGGCCGGGTCTGTGTTGGCTAAATACCTGGTATGTCGTGGAACTTCGGCCAGAGCTGGCTGGGGTTCCTGCTCAGAGGTTCTTTGTAGTCTCACTGGTTGGCGGAGGTTGCTTTAAGCTTCTGGAAAGCTGGTTCGGGCCTGGGAGACCTAGGAAGGAGGAAATCCCAGAATAAGGGTGTCCTTTATTAATGCCACGAATTTCTAAAGAAATGGTCCACCTAGAAAGTGCTGCAGGGGTGTAGGGATTGTAAGGAGAGCAGTCCTTCCTGTTTGCTCAGGGACCCTCTGCTGCCTGCTCTTGCACAAAACACCTTCTTCCCTCAGAAATGTGCTGGCTCTGGACAGAGTCCGTTCCACCGGTTTCTCCGGGTTTGCCTCGCTCTCCACTGAGAAGCATAAATAATGAGCAAAGGGACTGCAGTTAATAGGCTCGAATAGTAGGATCAAATCTCTTACTGTCCCTAATCTTCTCTACCCCCCCTTTTTATTTTGGGTGACTCCACCATGCAGGCCATGTGGAAACCCGCCTATGACTTTTTATTAACCTGGAGCCACCAGATCGGGGACAGCTACCGGGATGTCATCCAGGAGCTACACATAGGCCTGGACAAGATGAAAAACCCCATCACCAAGCGCTGGAAACACCTCACGGGGACCCTGATCCTGGTGAACTCCCTGGACATTCTGAGAGCTGCCGCCTTCAGTCCCGTGGACCATGACGACTTTGTGATTTGAGCGGGTACCCTGGCAGCTACCACTGCTCTGGGCCACACGCCCTCCATCGGTCCTGGGTGCCCGCGCCGCCACGTGGAACCGGGGAGGGAGGAAGGGCCGCTGCTCACACACGTCCAGGGTCCTTCGAGGGCCGGACCCACACCCGAGGACCAAGCACACACAATGCTCCACCACCCTCCTCCATCACGGGGGGGTTGGGGGAGGCCTGAAGGGGATTTCTACCGCAGGTCGTTGCCAATCAAATAGCTTTCTATTTGTTAGGTATAAATGTAAATTTAAAATCACTTTTTTTAAAGTATGGGGGGGCAGGCATATGAAAAAGGTGGTATCTCATTTTTTTTAATGGACCATAAAGGTTAAAAACACACACACAAAAAAAAACCACACCTTAATAGGGGAGGATGCTTTGAGGTTTTTATGTTCTAAGAGACCTTTTTAAATTATGTTACAGATGTATATATGTATTTAAAGGTCACTGGGGCATTTGCGATTCCCAGCCACACTTTGCATTTCAACACTTAGCGCGCGGAGAGACGCTTGTTCAAGTGTTGGACCTCTTTTGCTCTCTGCTTGTGAAAAGGATAAATCAAATAGGAATGTGGTTTCTCGGTAGGTGAGTCCAGCTCCTGCCCATCCTTTCTGAGAGCGTCCTAGCCCCTGCTGTCCCCTCTCGACTTCATTCTCTTCTGTACCTTTGCCTCGTGTTACGGTGAGTGATCAGCGACAGCACATGTGGACCGTCTTCGAGCTTTAGTGGGCAAAGTCAACTCCTACGTGAGCAAGCAGGTGCCCTCGAGATGGAAAGGCAGCTGGGAGCTGGCGTTCTGCATGGCCCCACCTGTGTGCAGTCGGTCATCCCAGAGAACAGTGCCATTTGCCACGCGGTGGCTCCCGCAGCCTCCAGCCACCACTGTCCTGTTTCTCCCCGGGGGCGGGGAGGGGTGCCCTGTGCTATCATGTGCACAGAGGTGCCCACTGTGGCTGGTAACTCCCGCTTCGTTCCATATGAAATCAACCCCTGTCCCTTCCTGCTAGGCCCCCAGGGCCTAGGAAATTGCATAGGGGACACCATCTTTTTTGTGTACGATAGAAAGATTATGCAAGCAGGACGAACGTTTTCCAAAAATGAAAATGTTTCCCACCTCAAGTCAGGGACTTGGCAGAGTGTTGCGTTGAGGACCTTACCGTTGTAGATCGGCGTGGCTCTGTGTGGGCCCGCGTGCTGGGCTCCAGATCGCACTGCGGAGGTGGCAGCTCGGGAGGGAGGAAGGGGCAGGGCGGGAGAATTGTCTGCCAAATCAAGAGAGTTGATCCCCGGGAATGTGCCGGGACACGCAGCTTGCTTGTGTGAGGTGATGTGGGGATTCCTGGACCGTGGGATACCTGGAACGCGTTCTCTAAATCTGCTGTCTTGAAACATGTTATGTTAATTACCTAGTGTAATCAGTGGTTGATCCCTATTGGGCTGAAACATTCTTATGTATCTATTGATTCAGATCCTAAAGACCAACTGGCTAGAAAAAAAAAACACACACACACAGGAAAACACTATGTTTTTTACGCTGCAAGAACCAGGACACACAATTCCCCACTCATCCCATGAAATAACCTTAAATTCCGCTTCTTATTTCCACCTTCATTCTTTCCAGAGATCATCTCTCGCCTTCTCCCCAAAGAAGAAGCAAAACCACTTGCACCTTAAACCGTGGATATTTTTCCTCAGGGGCTTTAAATAGTTTCCTATGCAACATGTCTTGTAGCACAAATTAAATTCTACAAAAGTTGCAGTAAATTTTATTTGGATATTTTAACCTATTAAGTGTGTGTGTCTGTTTTTCTGTACCCAACCAAACTTTAAATAAAACAATAAAACCTAGTGAAAGCATCTGTGAATAATGGCTCCCTCCCCCAAGAGCCACCGCTAGATGACAGTGTGACCATTGGTTTAGCAGATAACTTTTATTTTTTTACTGAATGTTCTGTAGTCCGGTCCAAGAAGCTCGGTTAAAATCTCCAGTTCTCAGGGCGCCTGGGTGACTCAGTTGGTTAGGCATCTAATTCTTGATTTTAGCTCAGGTCTTAATCTCACAGTTGTGAGTTCAGGCTCAACGTTGGGCTCCACCCTGGGCATGGAGTCTACTTAAAATAAAAAAAAAAAAAAAGGAAAAAAAATCTCCAGTTCTTTATCGATGTTAATTCTGATATTCAAAATAATAGTCATTTGCATATAAAATTATGGTGTTTGCAGGTGTTTTTTGAGGACCAAATATTCAGGAAAAGGATTTGGCTGCAAAAAAAGAAAAAAAAAAAAAAAAAACAATTTACCAAGAAGACGACAATTTTGTCCATAATAAATTCCCGCCTTGGTCCTCACTTGACCGTCATACAGTCATGTCACATGGGGCAGGTGCCACATTGTTGTGATCACCAAGCCCCCACCCCCGGTGTCACCTGGTACAGCAGCCAAGCCCAGGCTTGGTCCTGGGACCTTCCCTACAGAGGTCACCAGATCCCAGCACCTTGTAGTCTCCCAACCATTCCTACTGCCACGACAGAACTGCAACCTTTGCCTTCTCTCCCTTTGCTCTCCTTACTCCTCTCAACACCCTAGCCCCCACCTCGGCCACCTGGCCCCTTTCCCCTCCCCCCCTCCCCAGGCCACCTAGCCACTCTCCCCGCTACACGGTCTGCTCCGGGCTCACGCTCACCCTTGGCTGCGCATCCCACACACCATCAGCTGCAGAGCTCCTGGAGCATCCCCCACACTCATACCTCCCTGCCTTTGAGCTGCTTCCCCACGCTGGAACCCCTCTCCTTTCTCCATCAGCCACACTGAGCTCCTTGAGGTCATCGAGGGTCTGAACTCATCGCTGAATCCCCAGAGCCTGGTGCCACAAATGTATCGTGGGAGGGAATTGACCATGACTGATAGAAACGCATCCCTGAATGCGGATAGCTTGGCTATTGGAGTGGCTAGAACGGGCTTTGTACTGGGTTTACAACCAATATAAAACCTATTCGGCCAGTGATGAGGGCATCAGACCCAGCTTAGTTTTCGAAGCGTTCGAAGGGGAGAACATGGTAGATGGAACTCAAGTATATACCAAAAGCAATTAATTTCCCTAAAATAGTTCTTTTCTGGGCATGAGGGAAACACTGTCAGTTTGTTCCATGATTTATGTTGTAATAAAATTCAGTTTTATGTAAAATAGATTGAAATGGCATCATCTGAAACAGTAACCTGAATTGGGGGGAAAAAAGAGACTGCTGCCAAGTGCCCAGGCTTTGCTTCACACCTGAAGTCTATGAAAGGTTTGCCCCAATTAATCTTTGTGAGGACCTTGGTTTAAGAGAAGGAAAGCAGCTGGGGCTGGGGGGGGCGGCAAATGCCCAGCTGGTGCAGTCGCCAATGCGAGCTCTGTCCACCCCCAGCTGTGCCCTCCTGCCCTCTGTCCACCCCCAGCTGTGCCCTCCCTCCGCATCAGAAGCAGAGAGAAACCCGACAGCACACAGGCCATTGTCTGAGAAGCAGGTGCCCGGGAGCGGGGCGTGCCTCTGAAGGCTGGGCCCTGGGGACAGGGCGGGGGGACCAGCCAGCCGGGTTGTCCCTCCACCCCTCACAGGCCTCTGCTGGAACGTGTGTGCGCAGTAGTTAAACCTTACGATTTGGGGTCCATTTCCCTAAAACCTCAAGTATTTAAAATATTTGCACTTAGCCCAAATTTTTCTTTTTAAAAAAATTTCGGCTTGATTGAGGTGTACTTGACCTAGAAACAAATGTCTTCCACTTTTAAGACCCAGGCATTTTTTTTTTTTAAGATTTTATTTATTTATTTGACAGAGAGACAGCGAGAGAGGGAACACAGGCAGGGGGAGTGGGAGAGGGAGAAGCAGGCTTCCCGCGGAGCAGAGAACCCCATGCGGGACTAGATCCCAGGACCCTGGGATCAGGACCTGAGCTGTTATGTATTTTCTGCCACATTTTTTTAAGTGAAGAAAGAACCCCTGTTGCTGGCAAGCCCAGCGTCCTGTTATGGAAACCAGGGAGAGGATCGGGGCGGGTACGGTGCAGCTTTAACCCCTTCTGTGTCATGGACCCCTTTGGCAGTTGAATAAAGCTGTAGAGACCTTACAATTAAATAAATGCATAAAATAAGGAAACCAGGAGCTCACAAATGAAAGCAATTATATTTACATACAGTTAGCAAAAGGTTTTTTAATTGTCGTGAGGTTATATATGCTATTTTATGCACTAGGTAACAACCTAGTAGCAGGTCTCATCCACCATAAACTCACGGAATAGTGATGAGCATTGCGAGTATCTGAGATTGAGAAATCGTTGACAAAATCACAGGGATTTCTAATACAGGTCCCTTGCCTCCACACATGCCCGGAGGAGATGCTAATGTTCAGTTAGAGGTTAATGAAAATGAAGATGTAATCTTTTTTTTCCTTATTTAAAAAACAGGGAGCTCATCCTAAGGAAACTGAAATCAGATTTGCTTTGCCAGTTGCTTCGAAGGGTTTGCATGATGTTTTCTGCTCCAGCTTAGCCAAAATAGTGTTTTTAAAGCTTTGCTTCTCTGAGCCCATATACTACCTAATGAGGGAGAAAGGGATCGGAGAAATGGTCATGTCTGAGACTTTTTAAATATCTGAAGTCATTTTTCTTAATTTCCCAATTCAGTTGGTTTGCTTTTTAGAAGAATATCTGTGTACTCATGTCCTACGTATGCAACACAACTCTCTTTGTAATCTTCACTCCAGGGGGGTCAGCAAGAGACGGCCAGAACAGAGTGTGCATGCAGCGTAAGCCTCGTGAGATGTGGGCAGCTTGGCGGGAGGGCCGACCAGAGGGCTGGTCGTCCGGTGTGTGCCTGGAAGCCAGGCTTGGGCACACAGAGCATCAGGGGAGAGAAGAGCGAGCTCCTGGCCCTCCAGAATCCGTATTCCAATAAGGAAGATGCAGACCTTTGAAATTGAGGAAGATGGAAGCATTCTCATCAGAGCAGACCAAGAGAGGATTTGAGAAGCCACAGTGCTTCTCCCCTCCCCTCTCCCCACACACCCACTCCCATTATATTGATCATTAATGAAGGCTTCTGATTCAAACCCTTCCATTTCTCTCAGGGGGTTTCTCCTTTAATCCTGGCCACTATCATGTCTCCCCCAGACCCGCAACCCCATGCTGGTCCCCTCAAATCATCCTCCACATGACCACCAAGACGGTCCTTCTAAAATAGAAACCCATGCCCCTTTCTGCTTAACGCCCACCTTCAGTGGCCCCCGGGTTTAAAGCAGATGAACAGGGGGGTGCCCCCACGCCCACCCATGGGTCATTGTTGGCCCTGACGATGCTTCCACCTGTCCACTCAAAATGAGAGAAATAAGCACAGTGGACTGAGGATTTCCATTCAGCCAAACTTATGCAAATCAAATTATCGCTCCTGGTCCTGAGATTAAGCCCTCCATTCCTTTTTGGTGTTAAAATGTCCTTTATTTTGGTAACTGATAACGATAGTAAATTGTAAGAGTTGTGGTTCTAATGCCTTTCTTGGCAAAGTGAAATGTTGGCTGATGACCAAAAGCCATGCATTTTTTTAAGGCTTGAAGTTTTGGACAAATAAGGCAGAAACAACATGAGACTGTCTATTTCCTCGGCCCTTTGCCCTTGTGGCTGTTTTTCCTCGACCACCTTCCTCACTGTAGTCATAATGGCTTTATCACATTTTCTAGGTGCTCGGCATCTTGAGAACTCTTTTGCTATATTTGGAACCCAGACAACACAAATTCACAGCTTCTCTTGCAGCTAAATGCAGGCATGTGACTATTGGATCTCTGACTCAGAGACCAGCAACTTGCAGAAGGAAGCGAGGGGTGTGGTGGAACATTCGGGAGAGCAGTGGTCCTGGGTCCTTGACCCACCATGGCATAGGTGGTGCCGTCCTCATCAGGCCTGTTCTGGACATCAGTGTGGAGCATGGCTCCTCTCCCAGCCCTCTGGCGAATGACTCAATTATCTTTTAATAATCCCCTTCCCAGAAGGATCAGCCAGGGCCAGTTTCTGTTGCTTGCAAACAAGCACCTGGGCTTCTGATGAATTTTAGTCCTTCAGAGTTCTGCTCTGATCATCAGACTTCCCTGGGAGGTCTTCTTGGATGCACCAAGAAAAAACCCCATCTCTGTCTTCCAGCAGCCCTCCGCCCTTACAGCAAATATAATCCAAGTCTTTCCGTGCATTTGCGAGTTGTGCCCCACAGACCATAAACTGAGTGAGGAAGATGCCACGGTGCCCAGCTCACAATACGTTCAAGCTCACACTCAGTAAATTCTCGGGTGCATGGCTGGCTGAATGAAGAACTCCCAGGGTTCACTGCAGACCATCCAGGGGAAGGGAGACTAGCACTAGAGTCCGAATAGCTTTGTGTGTAATTGTAGGGATTTCTTTTTATCAAACAAATGCAAGTTTTATGGGGAGTCTATTCTGGATATTTTTCTACAAATTTTTATCTCTACTCGTTTTAGTTCACCAGTCTTCCCGCTGTAACATCACATGTGTTCAGCTCAGCCGAAGCTCACACTTGGAATAATAAGTGTTAGCTTTATTGTTCGCACATCCGCGTCTTTCTCTACATTCCAAATGCAAAGTCATTTCACACCCAAGATGTGGATGATCGCACCTAGGTGAGAATAGCAGACGTGGACACACTTGGTGAACATCTGTAGCTCCCGGGGAGCGGTCTTGTCAGGCCTCCCTGGACACCTGAGCAAGCAGGGGGCAGGTGGCCGGGCAAGCGGGGTGGTTGCCTGGCAGCCCCAGCACTCCCAGGGCCATCCTCCTATAGAAGAGAAGGGATCTGGAGAAGTGACTCACTTTCATTTTTGACTCTGAGCCTGGTTAGAATCAACAGCTACAGAATGAAGACTTTATAGTAGGATCCAGGCTGATGAGTCAGTTTCATGCCTTGACACACCGAAATATACAAATGCAATGCTGTGTGTGGACAGATGTGCCGGATGAAGGTCTGTTCTTTGCGCAACTAGTAAATTCATAAGGATACATTGATGTGTTAAAAAAAAAAATCTCTTTGGAAATCAGATTCCAGTTCTCCAAGTCATTTTGCAAAACACCTTTACGTATACCTAATTATCACATTTTCCATGTGAGAGATGAGTCGAGAAATTAAAGACAGAAAAGGTAATGGATATGGGTGAGGGACACAGGCACTTGACCTAGTTAGAAATAATTTATACAGACCTTGGAGATTTATGTCTGTTTCCCAGACCCTGGGAGATAGCTCTCATTTTTCAAATATGAGGTTTGTGCAAAATACATAGAGAGGTACCAAGGGCTGGTGTCACGACGCCATGCACAGGATATCCGGGGCTATCAAAACAAAAATAAATCTGCTTTGCATTCAGAAATTCATACCCAAGTAAAAGCAACTCAGTTTTCTCTTTGTGACATGTACTATATTCCAAAATTATGCTTAAAATGTTCCTGGATATCTTTGATGCATTCAGGCAGCATTTCTTCCTGAACGGAAGAGCTTTGCACGGCGCTCACACTGCCCTTCCAACAAGGCAGGCGATTAGCATCATTATTTTCGAAATGTCTTCAAAACATAAAACTTTACTTTGTGTTATTCCAATGTTTTTAATATTCACTCCTATTTGGTTATTTTGCAAGTCAATCAGATTATAACAGAGGTCTGGTTAAAATATCATTCGTATTTTGGATTCCTATATGTCTTCCTCCGCCCAGAGCTCTGGGAGGGAGTGAGGCGGGTAGCAGCCTAGGGATCCTGAGAAAAAAGTCAGCTATATAAGATCATTTTTTAAACTAATTGCCGTGACCACTCGCCTGATTTTTTTTTTTAAGTGAAGTCCACGGACCACCTGAAGGAGACTCACCAGGAGGAAGCACATTTAAAAATGCAGGTTCCAAGGCCTTCTCGGACCTTCAGAATCAGCTGCTTGTGGGGGCCCGGGAATCTGCATTTTCCCAGGCTTCCCATCTGAGTCCGAGGTGTGCTGAAGTGTGAGGGCAGGCTCAATTTTTAATTGTATGGCAAAACACTAAGCAGAGACGAAATGGAAGGGATTTCCGTTTCTGGATAGGAGCCGATGGGCACGGTTTGTGTTGTGACGTCCACGTATCTCTATAACCACGGCTCCAGACTCCTGAGCCACCTGGCCTCCCCACACTGTCCCACTTTCATCCGCCTCCTGCTGAACTTTAATTAAAATCCAGGCAATTGTTTTCAGGGAGGCTTCTCTATACGAACCATGTCTCAGGCACCTGTTGGGCTGTCCCCACCCCGAGAGGCATAAAGGGGCCGCCGGCTGGTGCTTAGCGGGCACGCGCTGCCAGTCCTGGGCCTCCTCGGGCTTCCTGTTCGGCAGACAGGGCCTCCTACCCCCTGCTGGAGACCGAGCTCCACAGCCCGGCCTGAGGTTTGGGCCCCGCCCAGTGTTCCGAATTCAGGGGCTCACATTCACGGCCAGGCGTGGGGATTTCCAGCTGCCTCCTCCCTCCGTGGGAGGCCCCGTGTGGCAGAAGCAAGTCCTCTCATTTGGTTAATGCTGGTCCTTAGGCAAGGACTCTGGAGAAGTCCCTCCTGCTGGCCAGTGTGGGCTCAATGGGCTCAGAGGTACCCGGGAGGTGTGGGGCGTTCTTCTATGTGTGCACCTGTGCATGAGCGTGTGAGCGTGTGGGTTGTATCTGCACAGATGTCCAAGAAGGGTCTCTGAGGCCTGGAGATCTGCATTTGGGGGAAGAACTTTCTGTTGCATATCTTTTTTGTGCCGTTTGATTTCTTACCTTGGAATGCTGATATTTTCATAATTCCATATATTTTTTGCTACAGATAATAATGTATGAAATGAGAGTAATTTAGAATTGGCTCTGGGGAGAGAACGAATACCAAAATTTGCAAAATTAAAAAATCAAACAAGTACCTAATTTGCATATTGTTAATCAGTAAAGTGGGTATAGATAGGCAGATAATCAAAATTGATTTATATGCTTAGAACTGGATGTTTCCAGGCAGGGTACCTCGATGGGTTTCCGGGGGCGTCTAGGAGACCCTCAAATAGTGTGCTGATTTTTTGTTCATTTTGCTCTGTGCATTCCCTGAGGAGGATATCTGGAGTTTTTAATAGATTGTCATACAGGTTGGTAATCCACAAAAGTGCAACAACCACTGGCCTAGAAGCCATGGGAAAAGATGATGTCCTTGTAAAAGACTATACTATTCAGAGTTTTAATGAGTATCCCAGAGGGATCCAGCAGCGTAAAGCTAAGGAGGGGTAAGGGAGAAGAGGCCAGCCCGCTGGCCATGGCCCCGTGCAGCTTGCCAGCCTGCACCCAGGGCACACCCCACCCAGAGGCTCTCAACAACCACACACCATGCATACCTTACATACGACATGCATCATTCTGCCCATCTGCTGGGACTGCACTTGGCTGCATGCCACAGAAACTAAGAGCGGCTATATCGAGGAAAGGGTTTGTTTTTCTCACTGATAAATTGACCAGGGCGGGTGAGTGTTTGGGGGCTGATGCACTTGCTCAGGGAGCCAGGCTCCTTCTCTCCCCTCACAGCCATCCTTAACGTGGCTTTGCGCCCTGGTCAAGACTGCTCTCAGATCTCTAGGTGCCAGGTCCATTTTCCAGGCAGTCCTAAGGGGAGAGGGCAAAGGGCGTGGGGTCATCCAACGAAGCTTGTCTCCTTTTACAAAGGAAACGAGAACTCTCCTGGCAGTCACTCTCAGTAGAATTCCCTCCATTTCATTAGCCAGTACACTGGAGGAGGGAGGCTGGGGGTGGTCCGATAGTTGGTTGCAATAACCATAAACCACCCAGAAATCCCATTAGGAAGAGGCACAGATCCAGTGGAGAGCCCAAGCGGATGGACCGATTTTTCTGCCGTGAGCTGGCAAGAAAAAAAAAACAAAACTGGCCTAATAGCCTCATTGTGAACGTGCAGCCAGGTGCCACTGACAGACGGCACTGTACACACGTAAGCCTTATGAGTTTAATGAGTTAAGTTTAATGCCAAATGCATTTTAGTAAAACAAGCGTACAACGAAACAGCCAGCAGGGTTTGCTTCACTCGGAGTCACAACCAGCGCTCCAATTTGGACTAAACTGAGTGCACCTGTTATCAACCGAACATTCTAGGAGCCTGGCCCATTTGCAGATTCTGCTTGCATTCTTCACTGTGAAAAAGAGCAAGGATGCCTTTTATCTGTGCTCTTTTCCTATTAACCACCAGATACCAGAGCTCCTCCCAACTAAGGGCAGGAGGCCTGGGGTTGGGGCTGCAGCAGCGAATGAGCCGTGAACAGTGAGGTGGTTTGACTGGAGTAAGTGGGAGCCGGAAGTGACGTGATGTAGTCTTGAACCAGATGACCAAACGGGTCGTTAGAGGTATGGACAGTGATGGTCCACAGAAGCAATAGATCCCCATTCACACAGGATTAGAGTCTAATGAAGTGATCCTGACTTACCGTTACCGTGATGTGGTCTTGAGTTCTAACCAGAAGCATCCTCCTTGTGGACTAGCAGCCAGCCTCCTGGGATCACACCTCCCACCCCCATCCCTCTCCCGACCCCAGCCGCCTACACACAGTGCAAGCTGCACCATCAAACAGCCAGAGAACTTCTCGGCTGAGCTGCCTTTTGGGGATATTTTGCTAAGCAATGTCTGCAACGTGGTGTTTCTCCAGAGGCCAAGAACCCACTGATGAACAATGACGTCTCACCAGAAATTAAGTATGAATATAAGCTGAAGACCCTCCTCCACCTTGGAAATCTTCCATTTTCTTTACAGTCACTCTGAAGCTTTAATTTGAAAACGTTGTATTTTAAAGAGATGCGACAGGAAAGCCAAGTCTTCAGATTTTCCCTCCTGTCTTGTTACAATGCAATATTTGTCCTAAACGTGAAGGGTTTGTCTGGATCCAGATTTAATACGGGAGGAAAAATTATTTGGGTCTATCTTTGCCGAAATACCTACAGTTTAGGAAAAAGAGTGAGATTTTCGTTTCCAAAAGAGAAAATACACTCTCAATTACATGGTACTTGCTCCGCCTTCTGGGGAAATGATTGGAGAATGAGTTCAGATTGAGCTCCTCTTTCATGGTCACACATGATGCTATTTTTTAAATCATACAAAGCACCTTTGATTTATGTTTTCTACACACCCAAAGGAATAACAGTAGGGTGATCCAAAAGCTGTCATTTGGGGAAATACCCGTTCTTTCATTTAGTTTCATTTACTTTCATTTCGTTTAGTTTCTGAAGATAAATTTAAATCTGTATTTCTCTAACATAAATATTCTTTGTTTATCACAGCTCTAAAATATGTTAAAGAGGTAGATTTCATGTAGTCTGATTCTTTCAAGTATTTTGAAACATTCTCTGACAGCTTGTGAATCTTTAAAATGTCCCTGTGGGAGCTGCATGAAAAATTAAAGAGACAACCAATAAAAAAATGTAGGGAGCTGTAAGTGCTCTTGCACAAACGTTTACTGGGGGTTCTGCACGGCCCCTCCTCACGGGCTCCACTCGCTCTGAGAAGAGATAACCAGAACTCTCTTCTCTGGATAGATGAGAGAAGACCAAAATGGCATCTGGTCAACCCGGAGAAGACTAAACCTTAGCAGAGACCTCCTGAGGACAAGAGGAACAGGAGGGTTACGTGTGAGATCTGCTTTCAGTTCTCTGAACTGGCACAAGCGGGCTCCTAGGCACAAGCGGGCTCCCCTCTTTGGAGATGGCTCTCTCCCTTGTGCCCCTCCTGGCTCTCCCCTGGGAGACTCCTTCTCCAGCACCTTCCCAGGGTTCCCCTCCAATTCCTGGCCTTGGCCAGGTTCCTTCATGTAGATCCATGACCCTTCCCCCCAACCCCCTGAGAACTTACCCACTTTGTAATTTACACGTCTTTAATATAACTACTTCCCTGACGTCCTCCTCTCCTACAGGACTCTAGGCAGGTGCCTTGTCTGGCTCTGCTCCCCGTTGTGCCCTGGTGGCCAGCATTGGGCAGCACAATAAACACTTGTAGGAAGGGAAGGGGAGGGGATGAGAGGAACCCACTGCTGAGTTGCTCAAATTCTCACAGGGATGGTCTGACAACTCTACAGTGCCCGAAACTAAAGCTGAGCACAGTATTTAATTTGTTGGTTCCTTTGATTCTATCCACACACAAACAGCGAAAATCTCCCTCATTTGAAGAACTCAGCCCACCTCCTTGCTGCTCATTCACTTTTAAGCGGCATCCTCTATTGTACTTAGAATAGCTTAAAGGAACAAAACTGCCATCATATTTTATAAAACCATTTCATACCCAGAGATCTGAATGTATGGTAGGCTCCTGAAAACTACCTGCAGGCGTCTGGTTCTAATATCATTACCTGTAGCTTTATAGCTCAACTTTGTCAAGATGAAGGGCTGCCATCCATAAACAGGAACTCAGTAGAAGTTCCTTTTAGTCTCCTGGGAAAACTTATGGCCTTTAGCTGCACTTAACCACCTTTTGCTTTGCAACACACATTTTCCACTGCCACTTTTGCTTCCCGAGTTATCCATACATTATCCAGAGTTAAATGAAGAAAGACAAAATAAGGTCTAACCTCTGCAAAGTCAACCTAAACCGCACATCAAGGGAAATATGATCCTCTGTGTTGCAAGCGGAAATCAGTGAGGAGGCCCATCTCAGAGTGCTGGAGATACAGCTATATCCGTTAATGTGAGTGGTTGCTGATGGCTGGCATCCTGCCTGCCCTGCATCGTGGGATACCCCCTTCTACTCAGAAGGGTCAGATGTGACCTCGACCAGGCCAACCACTCCACCAGCACACAGAGAAGCCTGCTTTGCTCTGGACCTGAGGGCCTGAGAGAGCAGGGTGGACAGTTGTGAAGAGAAAATGTATGGGAATTCTACTGCCCCTCCTCTCTGTCCTTGTTCTTGAATAGGCTCATTTGTTTTGAACTCACACCCATAATAAAAGTGGTTTATACCAACATCTGTCCACTCAAAGACTGTTATTGGAAATTCAAAGCTTTCTGCATGCCACTGAGACCAGTGCATGTTCATAAGTGTTGGATCCAGACACTCTTATATGTGGGTAATGCATGTGTCCTATGGGGGAGGAGGGAGACTTCCGGGTGTTGCAGGTTAGTTTGTTCGTTATTTACTCTAACGATCGGATTTCCTTTAAAAGACTTTGAGGCCCATAGGAACTGGTTCCCTTTTCTATTCTGGTTTATGGTTGTTTTGTTTTTCTATTTGTCCTTTTTTTCCTCCTTCTTCCTGCAAAGATAACAGATGTAATTTAAGAATAAGACAATATAATGAGTCATGGTCACTTTTTCCCTTAGGTGTATACTGGCCATAAAACACTAATTATACTTTGTCTAGACCTCATCTCTGGCTTGGTTCGTTTAATAGAAGAAGTTTCTAGACTGGTTAAATTTTTTTTTTTTAAAGAAATGGCAAAGTTGGACTCTTGCTTCCAGCCATGAGGTGTAACCAATACGGAACTTGCCTTCCTATCATAAACTAAACAACCATAAAACTGGACAAAATGTAGGCGACAACAGTGTTCAGACATTGGACCAAAGTCAGTGCAGGATTTTCAGAGAAGAAAAACAAATAAGGTGAATGCCACCATTGCCTCAGATTTTTGCCTGGAGGTACTCTCCAGAGCACAGCACAAGGAAAAGATATCCAAGTGAATCACAAAGATCCCACTGAGTTAAGGGTCAGGGACTGGAGTTCAGGGAGTTCAGGATTTGTGGAGCAGAGCACTGGAGTGGAATAAGCTACCCAGAAAAATTGCCCTTTGGAAGCTCTCCTTCAGTGTCCTTGTGTCTTTGGGCAAACACTATATTGTGTACATGAAGACCTCCTCTCCGAGTTAAAAGTTGAGCTTTCAGGGAAAGAACAACTACAGAGTCTCACCCAGGCCCCGTCCTTAATTTGTGGCCTCAGACTCCCATTTGCTCCTCCTTAGAAATATCACCAACAAAGTGATAACTAGCAGCTATGTCTCCAGTAAAGCCATATAAAAAAACCTTTTTTAAAGAGCAACTCTAGAGACTTGTAAGCCAACTAATTTCCAGGGCTCATCCAGTTCCCGCCAGTCAAGTGGAGAGGCCTCACCACAGGGCTTTCAGAAAAGAATTCAGAAAGGTCATGCTTTAGTCACAGACAAAACTAGCCACAGAATAAAGACGACTCTAAACCTGTTACCAAAAAAATTAAAAACAAGACTCAAAAAGATCAATTTGATGCAAAAATAATTTAAATGCCTGCCAAAAAAAAACAAACAAAAAAACCCTGGAATACTATTTAAAGGAAGACAACAAAATCTGGACAACAATGTAATGCTCACAATGTCCAATACCCAATCAAAACTTACTAGACATACAAAGGTGTGAGAAAATGTGACACATAGTAAGGATAAAATCAGTCATAGAGACAGACCCAGAAATGCTTCAGATGATGAAGAGATGATGGACTTAGCAGGGAAGGGCTTTAAAACAGTTATTATAAATGTGGCCCAACATTTTAAGGAAAGCAAGAATATAATAAGGAGAGAAATAGAACATAGAACCATGGGAAACTGACAGGCTGGATAATAAAATATCTGAAATAAAAAATTCTCTATACCTTTGCTAATCCAGGGGAACAATTTTTTTTAACTTTTAATATGAAAACATTTCAAACACACAAAAATATAGAGAAAAATACAGTGAACTTCAGCACCCATCACCTATTTTGACAATCACCCACGCTCTGTTCTTTGTGTTTATCTGTCTTCCTAAAACCTTTTTTTTCTGGAACAATTAAGATAAATCCCAGATATCATATCATTTCACTCATAAATACCCCAATATTTATGTCTAACAAATAAGTGATCAAAGCTTAAATGTACGCACAATACCAGTATCCTACTGAAAAGATTACCAGTAATTTGTTCCTGTAACCTAATAACTAATCTCTTTTCAACTTTCCTGATTGTCTTAGGAAATTGGAATTGGCCTTTATGGTTCATTTGCTCTATTTATTACTTTCAGCTGATGTGTCTCTTAATTCTCTTATAATCTTAACAGTTTTGCCTCCTCCTCTGGTTTTTCCATGCCAGTTATTTGTTGGAAACAAGCTGATCATTTTCCAGGTCATTTGCCCGACAGAATGTCTCACTTCCTGATTTGGCTGGCTGAATCATTGGGGCATCATTTAAATTTATTCTAAACCTCATATTTTCTGTGAATGGGTAGATCTAGAGGCTTGATTGGGTTCAAGTTCAATTTATGGATAACAATACTTCACAGGTGGTGCTGCAAACTTCTCATTGCAGAGCTTTGGGAGGCACAGGATGTCTGGCTGTCCCTCCTTTGGTGACATTAAGTTAGATGAGAGGGATTAGTTGTTGCCAGCCTGATCCATCCATTATAAAGTTCCCCATTGACTCTGGTTTTAGATCTCCCTTGGAATTATAATTTTAAAATATCTTTGACATCTAATAGCTGAGAAATTAGACCTGTTTTAGTTGGTCAATGTTGATTCACGGCCTGTTTTTTTGACTCGGAGAACTCCTCCTTGATTCAGCTCCCCACCCCCTTGCTAGGCCTCCTCACTGGGTCTTCGTCATCTCTGGGCCACTCTTTGTCTTGCCCATCTCATCAGGCCCTTTGGACTACTTGATGTGGAAATCATTCTGTGTGCTCAGCTCCCAGGAATTGTCTCCACGTCCCAGGCCACAGATAGGAATGAGATGCCAGGCCCTGATTCCAGCTGTGCAAGTGGGGGTCAGTAATGTCTTTGAAGCCAATGGTGCTGCAAGAGAACCACTGAGGTCACCGTGAAACGTCCGTGGGCAGGCTGCCAAGCTACCAATTGCACACCCTTTCCCCACCACGGTCAATACTGCAGAGTGGGGGCAGTTTAGTGAAGCAGCAAGTCTGTTCATTCCTAGCCACTTTTTAATTTCCAGATCCTCTTCCTAAGATGCAGATGTGAGTCTGCACAGGCTGGGCCATGGACCAGTTTGTGGGACAGATGCTGTCCTGAATCAGAATGCGCCTCCCCTCCCCAGCTGGGTCATTGGGTTTGGGCCACTCTGTATTCTTCTACTCTCCTTCATCTTAAGATGAGTTTTTTCCAAATGTATCTTTGGTGGGTTCACTCCAGAGGCCATATACATGGGCCACAGAGACATGCCAAGATTTAACAGAATCCTAAGATGAGCACAGGTTAGGCTGGCCTGTGGGAGTCCTGCCTCTGCCTACACAGTAACAGGAAGCAATGAGGTCATTACCCACAGAAAGATGCAATGTGCTGCCAAAAGAATGCTTTTCCAAAAGGTTTTATTTTTCCTTTTTTTTTTTTTAAAGGAAAACAATGTAAAAAATCTTTTTAGTAATCCAGGCAACTCTGTGAAAAATGTTGAACCCCCTCCCCCAGGAATTCCTATGAATCTCCCTAGGAAGCCTGCAAGGCTCAAGGAGCACTCTCCTCTGAGACCCTGCAGGACACCCACAAGGCAATTGCTTCTGTTTTCCCCCATGGGAAACTCCCTCAAGCCTCAGGTCCTGATCAAAGACATGCTTCGCGTTTGGTGCATTTTTTACCTGTTTGTGTCATCCGCTACTTTGGGGAAATTCCAATGCAGAGTCACGGTTGGAATGGTGGGGGCGCCAGGATGGACCCAAGGTTGCTTGCTGCCACGACCACAGTCGCAGTGACATTTAAGCATTCATAGAGCACCCCGGGGGAGAGTGGCGAGATCAGCCCACCCTTAAGTCAGAATTTTGTCCCCAGCCCAGCCTTGGGTCGCAGACACCTCTCTCAAAAAGGTATAGGACGCCAGGCTCTCATTCCAGCCACCCCACGCCAAGGAGTAAATGTTCACACCTTGGAAACCCGTCAAGTGAAGAATACGGGACTCTCTTACTAGTCATTCACATAAGACTTTATTTTATCTTTGGAATAGTAGAGACATTCATTTCCATCTTAGCAACAGAGACCATCAGTTCCCACTGTGCTCCTGGATCCACAGCTTCATCAAGACCACCGGACACCTCTTTCCTCAGTCTGATTTACCCATGGCCGGTGCCCAGGGCTGCTTCCTTTCTGCAGCTAAAAAGCCGGTGGATCCCAAATACTATTTTACTATGGCTGGCATAGAGTCTCCTCTTCTTCATTAGAATGAATTTATTCCAGTTGAATCTCAGCTCATTTTATCTCACTCAGGGAAGAACTGCCAAGCCCAAATGACAGTTGGTGAGGACATCTGAAGAGTATGAGCCATGGGCCGCTGAGCAATTTTGTGTCTGGATGGTCGGCCCTTCACCATATACAGCTGGATTGGGGTGCTATGCAGCTCCCCAGCTCTTGTCTTCTGGGAGAACATGACCATGGGCGCCAAGTCTTCAAGTTCCCCAGGTTGGGCTACCACATCCCATCTCCATCCCACTACTGCTGCTCTCTCCTGGGACTTCCAGAATGGCCGAGCTACCCTTTCTCCCAGATTCGGTTTCCTCCCCTTCCTAGCTCTCCGCAGTTTGTCAAGTGGCCCTTTGCCATTGCTCCCATGCAGACATGCATTCTCGGCACCTGCCCCCTTGGCGCTGGAAGGACAGTGACTGCTTCAATCAGTAGAATATGGCAAAGGGAGGCTGTGTGACAGCTGAGACCAGGACAAGAGGCCACGTGGTTTCTGGAACATTTGTTCTTGAAGTCCTGACTGCCATGTAAAAAGTCCTATTACTC
This sequence comes from Phoca vitulina, assembly GCF_004348235.1. Taxonomy (NCBI): domain Eukaryota; kingdom Metazoa; phylum Chordata; class Mammalia; order Carnivora; family Phocidae; genus Phoca; species Phoca vitulina. The sequence goes on along the minus strand of NW_022589704.1, from coordinate 5,800,466 downwards.
TGAGCACCACCACCACCACCCCCACCGCCGTGCTCTGAGCAGGCCCACGTGACAAGGAGGCCATGAGGAAGTGCTCTGGTCAACAGTCCCCACTCAGCTCAGCCTTCTGGTCGCCCCGGCCCAGGCACCAGACAGGTGAGTGAACAACACTCCAGAAGGTTCCAGTCACTCAAGCTTTTCGCATTGTGGAACAGGGGCAAGCCATCCTGACTGTGCCCCGCATGCATTCCTGACCCACAAAATCCAAGAACATAATAAAGTGGCTGTTGTCTTCCACCTCCACGTCTTGGGAGTTTTGTTCTATGGCACCCAATAACGAGAACACCGCTCGCTGGATGGCTCTGCTCCTTGGTCTCCACATATGTGGGGACAGTCTTTCCCTTTTATCTTCTCCTCCAGTGTCCTCCCTCTCTTTCACCCAACATCTGTTATGTCTGCAGAAATCCTGAACTCTTCCAGTCCCTTCTAGAAAAGCCAAAGGAGCATCTCTCAATTGTTTAACAATAGATAGTCAATCTTTTACAAATCCGTAGAAATACGCCAAAGAGTGAGCCCACAGGGGCACAGGTGGTTGGTGGGGGAAGGGAGGTCCGTGTGTGGCCATTTGCTTCCCTGACCCTCGTTTTCGATGATCTGAGATGATATGGAAGAAAAGAAGAAATGAATCTGAATATGAGGGAAGTTATGCCATCAGGACGCTCGTGGTGGATTTATCTGCGTCCTCCCTGAGTCATGCATAGAGGCGGCTGTCAGGGAAATGGCTTCATCCATGCGACGGAGTTTGCAACCACTTAAAAGGATGGCGTGGGGACAGCAGAGTCTGCGGCAGGACGTTGCACTGTGCACTTCCCAAGCAAACCAGCCACGTGTGCGTTGAAAATAGTTCTGAGAACAATTTTAGAAGAAGAGAGACAAACCCGGGACACGGTGCTCACGTACCGCAGGAAACCTGGACTAGAATATTCCCCACAGCTCTGGGGCCCTTAGCAAAGCCATGGAAACAACCCCAGGCCAGCGACAGAAGAGCAGACAGGTGAACTCGATTAGTCCATAGCACTGTGGTAAAGCTATGCAGAAAGCAAAAGCAAGATTCGGGTGATGATCAGCCTCTGGTGGACGAAGGCAGCAGGATGTGAAGGGCAGCAAAACTACAGGCTTGGTAGGTCATTGCTAACGCACCAGCTCCTGAGTTCTCAGGTACTTACAAATACCTAAATAAGCAAATAACCGAGGGTGGGTCGCCCAGGGGCCAAGGCTGAGTGTGTGTCCAGGAGCAAGGATGGGGCTTCATCCACTTCTGGCTGCGTGAGGCCCAACAGAGCAGAGAGCATGACTGTGGCAGGAGGGAAGGCTGGAGAGCAGGTCGGGACAACTCTTTCTGGACGCTGAGCCCTGGAGGCGGGGATAAAACAAGGACGGTCGCCAGGGGAGTGGACAAGTTCACAAGGTGCTTCTGCGGGTGTCCGTTTTTAGTCTGTGGGCTAACGGGAATAATCGAACAGCTAGAAAAACTGATGATGCTGGAGCGAGGGAGGTTGGGGACCAGCATCCTTGAGGAGGCAAGAGGGAATGTGACCTGGTGCCAGGTGAGTACCCCTCTTTGGAGCACATTCTTCTCCTTCTCCCCACCTGGCAGGGCACTGTCTCCAGCAGGAGGAGTGTTAACTGAGACTTTTCCCTTGTGCCCAGGCAGCTCAGCTTACAGGCCGACCGTTCTCACAGGAGGCATTTTCTTACTTGCACGGATCTGAAAAGCCACAGACCCAAACTATGCCCCTCCACCTGCCTGCCGTTCCTCCAAATCCTGCCTTTGCCCGCATCCTCCTGGGAGAAGGAAGATATGCCCCGTGTCCAAGGGGAGCATGCTCAGCAGCCATTAAGCCACCACCCGGCTGTGGGCTTCCCGATCTGTGAACAAAGGGGGCCCCAGGCTCCCTGTACCTGCGCAGACCCACCTGCAGCCTCCCCCTTCACACACCCGAGCTCCAGACAGCTGAACATTCAACAGTCTCCAGCATGCTGCTCCCGGAAGGTCTTGCTTCCTTCTCATTTGTAAGAAACAGTACACACCATTTTAGGCTTCGTTCAAAAGTTGCCTCCCACATGAAGCATCCCCCGTCTCCCTGCCCCAGCCCGCCCGGCCTCTCCCCTCCCCGGCCGCCCGTGGCTCACGTGTCCTGGCCAGCAGCCAGACTCCCAAGGCCCTCTTCTGCCCTCCCAAGAAGCGGGGGTCCTGATGCTCCCCCTCAGAGAGAGGCTGGGGGAGCCGGGAATCAGGCCTAACTAATCCTGAGTCAAAGTCATCAGTCAGAACTGAGCCTGAGTGACCTATGGTTTTACTTTCCTGAAAATCTTTGTTCTTTAAAAAGTGGACTTCTCTGTTTCTGAGGCGGTTCTGAACCCGAAGCTGGAAACAGATACCTCTGACTCCTTCTGGAACATTCCTCCAGGGCTCATCCTGGGAACGCCCTCCTCAGCTCCCTCTCCCGCCTCCTCCCGCCTCCTCCCGCATGGAGCCTCCTGCCAGTAGGGGCTGGACTCCCCTGCTTCAGCCCTCACCTTGCCCTGGCCCAACGCCCAATTATGCCCATGCCTGGATCCAGGTGGGCATCCCCACTGTTCCCTGAGCTCCCCCCTCGCCCCACTCCCGGTGATAGGTGCCCCCCACCCAGCCCTAGCAGCCCCCCTGCACCATATGCCCAGACCAGGGGTGGAGGCTGACCCTGGCACGGCGCTCCCTTCTGCTCCCTGGGGAACTGGGCACAAGAACGAACCCTGGCTGGAGGGGATAGGAGAGGCCTCTAATTGATTTTTCCTCTCTCCAGGACAGCTTCCATTTCCTCCCTGCCTCCCACCCCAGACCTTCCCCACACCCAGGAAGGTGGGCTGGAGCAGCAGGAGAAGATGGGACCTGGTTCTACATCTTGGTTTCTATGAAGGATCTGGAGAGCGACAAGAAACCCCCAGAGGGACCCAGCAGTGTACTGCATGCTACAGCGCCCATACATTTCCCCAAAGTTTGCATCTCTAGCTGTGCAGGGGGAGTTGAGGAAGCAGGGCTGGGGTCTTCAGAGCAGAGGTCTCTCACAGCGTTCCCAGCCTGGGGCGTGCATGGGGACCCCCGTGGGAGGGCGAGAGACCACATCCAGTGGGCGGAGGGATGGAAACTTCTGAGGGCCCTCGTACCCAGGGCTGGTGCTCCTCTCAGGAATTTTCAGATCCCTCTCTGCCCCCAGCATAAGAATTTCCCTTCCCTCCACTCCCAAGCCAAAATAAGAGATAGGTTTCCTCAGCAACCGAGGAAACATCTCAAGAGAGCGGTTCTGTTGTTTTGAAGTGTTTTGAAATCTTATCAATGGTTTCCAGGGAAACCCAGGATGAGGAATCGAGGCTCTGCTAGGTAAGTTTAAGATGAGGCGTGGGGCAACGTATCTGAAGTCACAGTACGCAAGGACTCAGCTGTTCACTAAGGCAGAAAACTATAGATCTCACTCACATCTGACATTTTAATTTTATTGCCAGCTTGGGCTAATGTGAATTAACTCCTTGGGGAGGTCAGCAGCGTTTGGACCACAGTGTAAGAAATTATGCAAAGTTTAAAAATCATGAAATTTGTGAATCACATGGGACTTGAAATTTAATTAACAGTATATATTACACTTTGGGAAAATAAAGATCAAAAGTTAGCAACTCAGCTGCCAAATTTGGGGCAGAACACTCTGTCAATCAAATGGTGTAATGACCAGTTGGCTCAGGGCAAAATGACCACAACCCTTGATGTTTCCTCCCAGACCGTCCAGGCTGTGACTCTGTCTTGCCCATCCCTCCTACCCTACTCACCAGTCAAAACCGTGTCTGGCAAGTCTGGCTCCCTCATGGATACTGGGCTTTAATGCACTTTTGGTTTTGGTTTTGCATCCACTGAGATTGCTGGGTGCTTTTGCATTCCCGCGGCAAGCAACGTCTTTCCCTTGGTCCTTGATCATCTCTCTTATCATCCCACTTCCACCTCTCAAATTCACCTTTGCCCTTATTTATTGCGTGAATATTTAGGAAGTCTCCCTAGCTCTCTGAAGGCTGCTCAAAGGAACCAGGATGGAAAAGCAAAGTGCCAACATGCTCTAGATCTGGGCAACTTCATATCACCACCTCTCTTGAGAATTTTCTTCTGTGTAATTAAAATTAAAATTTATATTTTAATTTCCTAAGTAATATTTTTCATTGTCATGGTGCTATGTACATTCTTTACATAAAGTGACCGTCTTCTATTTTCCCTGGCTTTTCTTATTGGAATCAAATTCAATGACTATGGAGAAGAAACAGATGAATCTAACTATATATCAAATTAATATCATAAGCACGCAGACAAATAATAATTCAAGTAACTTTTGAAAAATTTACTTTGGCTGTACACCCATGGGTGGGATATTTTTTGAGGACAAAAGAGCTGCAAAGAAATCTTAAAATTTATATAATAGGTTTGTTTTCAGTAGTGAGACTGGTGTAGTAATTACAAAATACTATTTCATGTGTATTCTAGGATTGGGCAAATGAGTCAATATGCAAATGTTGGAAACAAGGACTCTTGCTATGGGAGGGGATAAACTAATATGAGTTGTGGGGATGTGAGCAAGAACCCTCTGATGTTGGGCTGGAGGTAAAGACATCATCAGCTCAAACTCATAATTTAAAAATATATATATTTTGAATCTCTCTCCACCGACAAGATACAGAAACAAGGACACTCGGCTGCCATGAGCACACTCGGCTGCCCAGAACTTGGTTTCTAAATTCCTTTCTCCACCAAAGGGAAGGGTGACTGACTCTAGGCCTGCAGCCTAGAAAGTACAAAGTGAGCCTGGAATATCTTACAGGGTCAGAAAGAAGGAGGTGCCCAAAGACTGATGTGGGCATGCAAAAACAGCTTTCTTGAGGGGCCTCTCCCTGTACAAATTTGGGCTGATTTGAGTTTTTAAAAAAAAATTTGATTGTAAACACAGTGAATTTTTTAGAAAGGTATTCATGAATCCAAAACAATACTTTAAAAAGCGGCGAGGGGACAGGTCCTCTTTATGAAATAATATACTCATAAATAGAGAAGAAACAATAGAATAGAATTGAAAAATCACAGATTTAATTACTCAGGTGGAGATCACACTTGATGTTTAAAATCATTAGGTGGAAGGCTTTTGTGAAACATAGTCACATGGGCTCAAAATGTCACTCCACAGATTAAAGGATAATGTATATTTAAAAATGGTAACTTCTCATCCCTCGTAATGGGATAAGTCATGTTTGTCATGCATGTCTCTTTTACGATTTATTTACTTATTCCGTGAGGGAGGAGGGGCAGAGGGAGAGAATCTCAAGCAGACTCCCCGCTGAGCCCAGAGCCTGACATGGGGCTGGATCCCGTGACCCTGAGATCATGACCTGAGCCGAGAAACAAAGAGCCGGATGTTTGACTGACTGAGCCAGCCAGGTGCCCCAGTCATGTGTGTGTTTCTTGATGGGGGCGCTGATCCACACATCACACATGTGACATTCCTGCCAAAATGTCTATCCTCAAGTCTACCTTGAGCAGACGGTGAGACAAATCGGAGCCAAATTAGGGGACACTGGGAAAAAAAAACAAAAAGCCAGCCTGGACTCTGAAAATATCAGTCATGAAAGACAGGAAACAGCTTGGCTGCTTAAGAATAAAGGTGAAGAAAAAACCAGGACAACTGAACGCAGTTCGTGGCTCTTGATCACAGTCTCTCTTTAAAACAATCAGGAAGGAGGTAATTGGGAAGATTTGAATATGGGTTGACTATTAGGTCATATGATATATTAAAGTTAAATTTCTTGGGTACAATTGTGATAGAGATGCTTATAAAAGACAATGACCTCATTCTTAGTACTTAAGAGTGAAGCATCAGAACACTTGCAACTTCTAAATAGTCAAGTAGCTCCGGGGGGAGGTCACGGACACGGACATGTACATACATAGATATATAATACGGGCCATATTACAGTTCACATGCACAGAGAAAGAACAAATGGGGCAAACCGTTAATTGATGGATCAACATGTGGATTATTCTTTCAGCTTCGCTGCAAGTGTGAACATTTTCAATACAAAATTTTGGGGTAAAGTTAAAAACTAGGTTATCTTTCTTATCTTTCCCTGAACTAGGTGGCTTGAAACAGCAGGTTTTCATCTCTCACAGTTCTGCAGGGCAATGACAGTTGGAAATCAAGGGATCGGCAGGGCCAGGCTCCTTCTGAAAACTCTGGGCGAGAAGCCTTGTCTCTTCCAGCCTCAGGCGGCTGCGGCTTCCTTGGCTGGTGGCTGCGTCACTCCCGTCTCTGCCTCTGTCCCCACGTGGCTGTCTTCTCTGTGTCTTTCTCCTGGCCGTGATATGGTACTCCATCAGGCAAGATGCTCCCGTCCGGGACACTGGGTGGAAGGTATAGGAGATCTTTCTGTAGTATTTCTTACAGCTGTATTGGAACGTACAGTTACCTCAAAGTAAAAAGGTTGTTTTCTTTGTGAAGTCGGCGGAGGCAGAGAGCCTGAGGGAGGAGGAGTCCGTGGATCTTGGTGTTTGATTAGCTGCGGGCAGAATGACAGGCTGGAGGTGGCGTCACGGTTTCATGCAGGGATGATGCGAGATACTAGAACCAGAACAAAACCAAGGACAGGAAAAGGAGGAGCAAAACCCAGGGCCAAGCTAGGGGAAGCGAGGTCAGTAGGATGGGCTTCGGGGACTGGAAGCGCTTGTTTCTTCTGGATGCAAGGAACATCAGCCCGCTGGAACCTGCTGAAGCAGAAATGGGCCAGTGCATCTAAGGCTGGAAGGCAGACCCATTGAAGCCAAAGCAGAAATGCAGCTGGGCCCGAGGCAGAGCCAGGGCCAGGACGAGGGTAGACACACTCTGCATCTTGTACCTTTGTTTTAGTCTTTTCCCTTAACAGACTGGCTTTCTCTGTGCCTTTGTCTACACACTGTGTTCAAAATGGTTGTCCCCAGCTCCCAGTTCGTGTGTGATAATTCCAGCCTGTGGGAGAAACTGACCTCTTGCTATTGGCCTTGCTCCCAAATCCTCGGGCGGGGGTGGGGGGGAAGTTCTGACTGGGTCTCCTGGGGCCGGGTGCCCTCGCCACCGTGGCCAGCATGCAGGGTCACTTTTCACAGGCCTGGCCAGTGCCCCGCAGAATGCCGCAGTCTGAGGGGCTCCCTGTGAGCTGGGCGGGCATCTCCCAGTGTATCAGTCACAGAAGTCCTTAAAGCGCCTTATGCTCAGTCCGATGAACTTATGAGAGCCATAGAGTTAACCACGTTTTCTTTTTCTCTGTTTTCCAACATTATGTTTTAGAAAAACTATCGGCAGGGGCGCCTGGGTGGCTCAGTTGGTTAAGCAACTGCCTTCGGCTCAGGTCATGATCCTGGAGTCCCGGGATCGAGTCCCACATCGGGCTCCCTGCTCGGCAGGGAGTCTGCTTCTCCCTCTGACCCTCTCATGCTCTCTCTGTCTCATTCTCTCTCTCAAATAAATAAATAAAATCTTTAAAAAAAAAAAAGAAAAACTATCGGCAAAAGGAGCTGAAAGCAAACATTTAGATTGGCTTTGATGCAACCAGAAAATTAAATGAACCAGAGCATCCAATACCCACGTCCTCTGAGAATCAGAGTTTTATTTTAGTATGAAATTCTGATCTAGACAAATAAAAGTCATTCTTTTGTGGATTTATAGTGATTGCTCCCTTACAATCCCTTAAACTTTCTAAAACCATTGCCGATTATTCTGGTAAAACTTATCTGGCAGCAGTTTGCGGGAGAATAGCTTTTCAGTGCGAGGCCATTTTTCTTTAATGGAGAAATATGGCTTCCTCTCGGGGACGGACGCAGACATAAGCAGCCGGTGGTCATTCTCCGGAAGTCTGCTGGGACCAGTTGGGCTGTCAGCTGCAGGTCACGTGGCACCAGCACGTGGGGCTGGGGACCGGTGGTAAGCATCAAAGGAACGCCTACGAAGCCGGGGCAGGAAAGTAGACTTTTCTTTCCTTCTCTTGTTTGAAAGTACAAGCAAACCTTCTGGGAGAAGGATTTCCCCTCCCGTGTTGGTGTTTATGGAACCAAGTCCCAAACACCACACGTCTGAATAAATAAATAGGTCTGCTTCCTAGATTTGGGATTTGTTGGTTTAATCCCACAGTTCTGCCTCCTGGTGATTCTTCATTAATTACACACTCTAGAAACAAAAGACCTTTGTATTCTTTAATCATGGAATTTCCAAAACATCAAAGTGAACAAAGAAGTTTAGCACTGCTCTTTGATTCCATCCATCTTCCTCCCCCTCCGGGGTTCTACCAGTGAAGGGGGCTAAAGGTCAACCCCAGAGGAGGGGGCTCCCCGTGAGCAGGGAGGACAGTCTAGTGCTTTTGGGGACGTTGGCTCCGGCAAATGTGGTTGAAAGGGGTTTTTTGTTTTGTTTTGTTTTTTGTTTTTTTTAAATAAGAGCTTTGAGCAGCCCCGAGAGCTATCTCTGCCAGGGCTGGCAGCTGGGGATATGGATGATACAAAACGAAATCACATTCCAAACATGCCGTTTCTGGTGGGGAGTAAATACATTCAGTAAAACCAGCTTCAAAGAAGGGTCTGCTTAGTATCTGCATGAAATATTGTTAAAGAGCAGGGGACACTCTAAAAGTTGACTGGGAGGTCTTCACAAATATGTGAGCAGAAGTTTCTCTCAGAAATCATGTAAGAATTGAACTAAAAACAATCCCAATGCAATGCAACGGGAAAGAGTGTGTAGGACAGGTGTGTGGGAGCAGAATTCGAAGGTGGTCCCCAAGATTCCAGCCCCCTCCATGTGGGTGCTGTGTGTAGTCCCCTCCTGGGAAACGCAGGGGACTATGAACCGCAGGGGCTATTCGCTCTTAGGATGAGGTTACATCACGTGACCAGGGGATTGGCATAGTCCCTCCTGTGAGTACGGGACCTTATGCAGGACTCCATCACTCTGAGGGGCCTTGAAGAAGCAGACAGTTGTGGGGAGAGCTGCCATGTCTGTCTTATGAAGGCCACACCTCTAGCACCCCTAGGAGGCTAAGAGTGACCCCGGCAGGCAGCCAGCAACAGACGGGGGCCTCCAGGCTGCAGCACCTGCTTCTGCACACTGCCATCAACCCGGTGAAGTTGGAAGCGGACCCGGAGCCTTTGATGAGAACCACAGGTTTTTCAGCCGCACCTTGAGTTCAGCCCATGGAGACCGCAGGTGGAGAACCCCGTTAACCCATCCAGGGACTCTTGACGCACAGAAACTATGAGATAAAAGATGCGTGTTGCTTTAAGCTGCAGAGTTTGGGCCAATTTGTGACACCGCATGGAGAACTAATATAGATCATATCAGAAAGTCAGTCTAATTTATCTTAGGAAGAACTTTAAGCAAGAATTTTACCCATCTATCATAGAAGAGAGGATTACTGGCGCTTGATTAAAAACTTGATAAACCTCAGTGCATCCCTTAAAGCAAAGAGCACAGTGTTGAGCGTCAAAAAATGTGATTCTGGCCCTGTCTTTACTGGCAGGTTAACTTCATTACGGCAAGGGTTCTGTTTAGACCTTGTTAAATGATGAAATGTATCAAAAGTGCTCCCTAAGTTTCCTTTTGGCTTGAAGACACCATGCCAGTCATTCCCAAGTCTGTCTCTTTCAATTATTAAAATACGTATAGGAGCATTTATTTACCTGCTTAAACCCCCATAGCAGTTGGCCTCCCTGGTACATTGTAAAAGTCCACGTTGTGTGGCCTCATCAGTGTTTCCAGCTTGTATTTTGTCCCTCCCTTGCCCCCTAACATGCCAGCTCAGCCAACAGCCTTTGGAGGGTCCCCCTTCTAATACAGGTGTGTGCACCTATACACACCTGTGCATCCACCACCCGGCCCTGGCCAGGGCAAGCTACCTAACCTCTTTGGGTCCCACGTTTCTTSTCTATGAAATGCAGGTGATAATACTGTCTTGTCTTCCTTATAGGTTGTTCATTGATTCAACAATGATCGATTGAGGACCTACACTGTGCCCTTCCCTCGTTAGGTGCCCGGGTTATAACAATGAACAACCCATACAAAACCCCCTGCCCTTTGGAGCTTATGTTCTGTAAAGGATGGTCCACGAAGGCCTCTCTGATAAGACGAAATTGGGGCAAGTCCTGAATGAAGTGAGCTCACAGCTGTGCAAGTATCTGGGGTGAGGGCATCAGGCACAGGGAGCGGTGAGGATGGAGGCTGGGATGTGCGTGCTGGAGCAGTGGGAGGCTGGGCTGGGGTAGGTGAGAAGCCTCTGTGATTTGTAGGAACCAGGATGGCTCTGGCAGGCCTGAGCACTGGGGGGACTGTTCCTGGGGAGAGCGCCATCACCCGAAAGGAAAGAAGTAATGAATAGCTCATCCTGTTGAGAGAGGTAAAGAAGGTTTACTCTTCCAAGGGGGGGGGGGGGGTGGGGGGGTGTGGTAGATCACGGGGGGGGGGGGGTTGGGGGATGACAGTCCTAGCCTATTCTTGGTGAGCTGTGGCCATTACCACTGGCTTGCTGGGCAACCCTGAGGAAGCTACGTTGCGTCCTTCATGCGAGGAAGGAGTTGGATTCAGCCAGTGATTTCCAACCCGGGCACCTGGAGCTCTGAGGGCCACAAACCGAACAGGGCAGGAAAGAGAGCCACATCCTGAGGAGCTGTGTTGCTCCAAGCATTTGCCTGAGCCCCGGGTACAGCAAGGTCCTTTCAGAGTTTCACGGCACTTTGTGTAATTGAGGGGGGTGATCGGGGTGAGGCCAGCATTGACCCCTGGCGCACAGGTAGCTGCCCCGCGGCCCCTGCGGGGTCTGAGGCCTGAGGAAGAGAAAGGTCGATCAGTTCTGCATAATGACACGGAGCACTGCCTCTGTGGGGGGAGATACTCAGCATTCCTTCTGCCTTTAGAAGAGTATTCCTCTTCTTTTTTTTACTTTTTTTAACTTTTTTATTGTTATGTTAATCCCCATACATTACATCATTAGTTTTAGATGTAGTGTTCCATGATTCATTGTTTGTGCATAACACCCAGTGCTCCATGCAGAACATGCCCTCTTTAATACCCATCACCAGGCTAACCCATCCTCCCATCCCCCTCCCCTCTAGAACCCTCAGTTTGTTTTTCAGAGTCCATCACCTCTCATGCTTCGTCTCCCCCTCCGATTCCCCCCCTTCATTCTTCCCCTCCTGCTATCTTCTTTTTTTTTCTTAACATATAATGTATTATTTGTTTCAGAGGTACAGATCTGAGATTCAACAGTCTTGCACAATTCACAGCACTTACCAGAGCACATACCCTCCCCAGTGTCTATCACCCAGTCACCCCATCTCTCCCACCCCACCCCCCACTCCAGCAACCCTCAGTTTGTTTCCTGAGATTAAGAATTCTTCATATCAGTGAGGTCATATGATACATGTCTTTCTCTGTTTGACTTATTTCGCTCAGCATAATACCCTCCAGTTCCATCCATGTTGTTGCAAATGGCAAGATCTCATTCCTTTTGATGGCTGCATAATATTCCATTGTGTATATATACCACATCTTCTTTATCCATTCATCTGTCAATGGACATCTTGGCTCTTTCCACAGTTTGGCTATTGTGGACATTGCAAGAGCATTCCTCTTCTTAAATGGAACTGGAGACTGCCCTGTCTCTGAGAGTTAGGGCTCTTCTGAGATGTGTGTGTGCACACACGTCCATGAATGCACACGTGGGTATATGTGTGTAAGTATTGTATGCATGGATATGGACCTATGCATGTATGTGCATACATGTGTGAGTGCATGAGTGTGTGTGCTATATGTGCACATCTGTGTATGTAATTATATGTACATGCGTGTGCGTGGGTGTATGTGTGGCATTGTGGTGTGCGCAAGTGTGCAATTGTGGGTACATGTGTGGTGTGTATATGTGTGGTCTGTGTGCATGTGTTATATGTAATTGTGTGTACATGTGTGTGTTGTGTGTACATGTGTGGTATGTGTGCATGTGTGTGTGTACGTGTTTGAGTGTGTGTTCCTACAGTTGCCCACAGAAGACAAGGAAACCAGAGGAAGAGGAGGGGGCTTGGTAAAACTCACAGGACATAGGCATGGAGGGCCCGGCCCCTGGGAAGGTCTGCAGTAGGAAGATGCCTTATTAAAATGTTACATGTCACTAATGAACTGCTGAACTCTGCATCTGAAACTAGGGATGTACTATATGTTGGCTAATTGAATTTAAATAAAATTTTAAAAAGAAAAAAAGTTAAAAAAAAATAAAATGTTACATGTCAAATGTTAAAATGTCCACACTACCCAAGGCAATCTACAGATTTAATGCAATCCTTATCAAAATACAAACAACATTTTTCACAGAGCTAGAATAAACAATTCTAAAATTTGTATGGACCCATAGAAGACCCCGGATAGCCAAAACAATCTTGAAAAAGAAAAACAAAGCTGGAAAAAAAAAAAAATAAACAAAGCTGGAGGTATCAGAATTCCAGATATCAAGTTATACTGCAAAGCTGTAGTAATTAAAACAGTATGGTATTGGCACAAAAATAGGCACACAGGTCAATGGGATAAAATAGAAAGCCGAGAAATAAACCCACATTTATGTGGTCAATTAATCTTTGACAAAGGAGGCGAGAATATGCAATGGGAAAGACAGTCTCTTCAATAAATGGTGTTGGGAAAACTGAACAGCTACAAGCAAAAGAATGAAACTGGACCACTCTCTTACACCGTATACAAATATAAATTCAAAATAGATTAAGGACCTAAATGTGAGACCAGAAACTATAAAAATCTTAGAAGAGAGCACAGACAATAATTTCTCTGACATCAGCTGTAGCAACATTTTTCTAGAGATGTCTCCCGAGGCACGGGGAACAAAAGGAATAAACTATCGGGACTACATCAAAACAGAAAGCTTCTGCACAGCAAAGGAAACAATCAATACAACTAAAAGACAACCGACAGAATGGGAGAAGATGTTTGCAAATGACATCTCTGATAAAGGGTTAGTACTGAAAACATGTAAAGAATTTATACAACTCAATACCCAAAAAACAAATAATCCAATTTAAAAAAGGGGAGAAGACACGAACAGCTATTTCTCCAAAAAAGCAATACGGATAGCCAACAGACCCATGAAAAGATGCTCAACATCATTCTTCATCAGGGAAATGCAAATCAAAACCACAGGAGATTTCACCTCACACCTGTCAGAATGGCTAAAATCAACATCACAAGAAACAACAGGTGTTGGCGAGGATGTGGAGAAAGGGGAACCCTCTTAGACTGTTGGTGGGAATGCAAGCTGGTGTGGCCACCGTGGAAAACAGTATGGAGGTTCCTCAAAAAGTTAAAAATAGAGCTACCCTATGATCCAGCAATTGCACTACTAGGTATTTACCCAAAGAATACAAAATATTTACCCAAAGAATACAAAATATTAATTGGAAGGGGCATATGCACCCTGATGTTTATAGCAGCATTATTTACAATAGCCAAACTATGGACACAGCCCAAGTGTCCACTGACTGATGAACAGTTAAAGAAGATGTGGTATGTGTGTGTATGTGTGTGTGTATGTGTGTGTGTGTATGTGTGTATGTGTGTTTACAGTGGAATATTATTCATCCATAAAAAAGAATGATATCTTGCCATTTGCAACAACATGGATGGAACTAGAGAGTATTATGCTAAGTGAAATAAATCAGAGAAAGACAAATATACAATTTCATTCATATGTGGAATTTAAGAAACAAAACAAACAAACAAAGGAAACAAAAGAGAGAGACAAACCAAGAAACAGACTCTTCACTCTAGAGAGCACATTGATGGTTACTAGTAGGGAGGTGGGGGAGGGGGGGGAAACCAGTGATGGGGATTCAGGAGCACACCTGTGATCAGCACCAGTGCATGTAAGGAAGTGTTGAATCACTCGGAGCTGGAGGACCCACCTCTGTCCTTGGAGGCTCTGCTGCCTGAATTCATGCTCCCCAAGGACGCCCAGGACTCAGTCCTTCTGCGCCCTCCTGTGATGTTTCATGGGGCAATTTTCCGGCTGTCATTACTCTGGAACAGGCCTCACACCAGCCTGCTCTCTGGCTTTCTCTTGTCTTTATTTTGTCCTACTCTGACCGATAAACAGGAGAAGAAGATCTACTCAGGGCATTTGAAGTTACTTGAAATAGTCACCTAAATATGGGCCATGTATCATTCAGCTCTTTCCTTGGCCCTCAACAATGGGCGATCAGGTTTAAGCCAATATTCGCTGAAGTTTGGGCAAAGAAAAGTGTTTTCTATTTAAAGGACAGGGATGTAGATGATACCAACTCATACGGATGGGAAAGGAAAATTGTGTCCTGGGAGAACTCACTTCAGAGCGAGCAACCCATGTGCCTGGCTGCCCTGGGCCGCTGTGGGGAGGCCGGGCCATAGGATGCTGGCCCGCGGCCCGGAGGATGGCTCGCTACTGACCCACTGCCCCGGCCCTTCTGACGGGTCACCCAACACCGCGCCTGCTCCACGGAGCCTCTGGGCTCTTAGGATTTCTGTGGTTGAATGATCACCATCAACTATGGTCACTCTACTTTCTCCCTCTCTTCCCTTCTTACTAATTGTTTTTCCAAAGGCATTTTTCTTCAATGAACCCCTGGCTGATAATTCTACTACTGCAGCCTGTCTTGGGCACAGAAGTGAGCCAGGTCTGCAAGTCGGATTTATCCCTGGGCTGCAAGGTTGGTTCAACATCCGCAAATCAATCAACGCGATACAATACATTAACAAAAGAAAAAACAAGAATCACATGATCCTCTCAATAGATGCAGAAAAAGCATTTGACAAAGTACAGCATCCTTTCTTGATCAAAACTCTTCAGAGTATAGGGATAGAGGGTACATACCTCAATATCATAAAAGCCATCTATGAAAAACCTACAGCGAATATCATTCTCAATGGGGAAAAACTGAGAGCTTTCCCCCTAAGGTCAGGAACGCGGCAGGGATGTCCACTATCACCACTGCTATTCAACATAGTATTGGAAGTCCTAGCCACAGCAATCAGACAACAAAAAGAAATCAAAGGCATCCAAATTGGCAAAGAAGAAGTCAAACTCTCACTCTTTGCAGATGATATGATACTTTATGTGGAAAATCCCAAAGACTCCACCCCAAAACTGCTAGAACTCATACAGGAATTCAGTCAAGTGGCAGGATATAAAATCAATGCACACAAATCAGTGGCATTCCTATACACCAACAACAAGTCAGAAGAAAGAGAACTTAAGGAGTCGATCCCATTTACAATTGCACCCAAAACCATAAGATACCTAGGAATAAATCTAACCAAAGAGGCAAAGGATCTGTACTCAGAAAACTATAAAATACTCATGAAAGAAATTGAGGAAGACACAAAGAAATGGAAAAACGTTCCATGCTCATGGATTGGAAGAACAAATATTGTGAAGATGTCAATCCTACCTAGAGCAATCTACACATTCAATGCAATCCCCATCAAAATACCATCCACTTTCTTCAAAGAAATGGAACAAATAATCCTAAAATTTGTATGGAACCAGAAAAGACCCCGCATAGCCAGAGGAATGTTGAAAAAGAAAAGCAAAGCTGGCGGCATCACAATTCCAGACTTCCAGCTCTACTACAAAGCTGTCATCATCAAGACAGTATGGTACTGGCACAAAAACAGACACATAGATCAATGGAACAGAATAGAGAGCCCAGAAATGGACCCTCAACTCTATGGTCAACTAATCTTCGACAAAGCAGGAAAGAATGTCCAATGGAAAAAAGACAGTCTCTTCAACAAATGGTGTTGGGAAAATTGGACAGCCACATGCAGAAGAATGAAACTGGACCATTTCCTTACACCACACACAAAAATAGACTCCAAATGGTTGAAAGACCTCAATGTGAGACAGGAGTCCATCAAAATCCTAAAGGAGAACACAGGCAGCAACCTCTTCGACCTCAGCCGCAGCAACTTCTTCCTAGAAACATCGCCAAAGGCAAGGGAAGCAAGGGCAAAAATGAACTATTGGGACTTCATCAAGATAAAAAGCTTTTGCAAAGCAAAGGAAACAGTCAACAAAACCAAAAGACAACTGACAGAATGGGAGAAGATATTTGCAAATGACATATCAGATAAAGGGCTAGTATCCAAAATCTATAAAGAACTCATCAAACTCAACACCAAAAGAACAAAGAATCCAATCAAGAAATGGGCAGAAGACATGAACAGACATTTTTCCAAAGAAGACATCCAAATGGCCAACAGACACATGAAAAAGTGTTCAATATCGCTCGGCATCAGGGAAATCCAAATCAAAACCTCAATGAGATACCACCTCACACCAGTCAGAATGGCTAAAATTAACAAGTCAGGAAATGACAGATGTTGGCGGGGATGCGGAGAAAGGGGAACCCTCCTACACTGTTGGTGGGAATGCAAGCTGGTGCAGCCACTCTGGAAAACAGTATGGAGGTTCCTCAAAAAGTTGAAAATAGAACTACCATATGATCCAGCAATTGCACTACTGGGTATTTACCCCAAAGATACAAAAGTAGGGACCCGAAAGGCTACGTGCACCCCGATGTTTATAGCAGCAATGTCCACAATAGCCAAACTGTGGAAAGAGCCAAGATGTCCATCGACAGATGAATGGATAAAGAAGATGTGGTATATATATATACAATGGAATATTATGCAGCCATCAAAAGGAATAAGATCTTGCCATTTGCAACGACGTGGATGGAACTGGAGGGTATTATGCTGAGCGAAATAAGTCAAACAGAGAAAGACATGTATCATATGACCTCACTGATATGAGGAATTCTTAATCTCAGGAAACAAACTGAGGGTTGCTGGAGTGGGGGGTGGGGTGGGAGGGATGGGGTGACTGGGTGATGGACATGGGGAGGGTA
This sequence comes from Phoca vitulina, assembly GCF_004348235.1. Classification (NCBI taxonomy): domain Eukaryota; kingdom Metazoa; phylum Chordata; class Mammalia; order Carnivora; family Phocidae; genus Phoca; species Phoca vitulina. The sequence continues at coordinate 5,783,470 of NW_022589704.1, read as the reverse complement.
TGTGTTCTGGTAAGCGCTGTGAATTGTGCAAGACTGTTGAATCTCAGATCTGTACCTCTGAAACAAATAATGCAATATATGTTAAGAAAGAAAAAAAGAAGAAGAAGAATGTAGCAGGAGGGGAAGAATGAAGGGGGGGAAATCGGAGGGGGAGAAGAACCATGAGAGACGATGGACTCTGAAAAACAAACTGAGGGTTCTAGAGGGGAGGGGGTTGGGAGGATGGGTTAGCCTGGTGATGGGTATTGAGGAGGGCACGTTCTGCATGGAGCACTGGGTGTTATGCACAAACAATGAATCATGGAACACTATATCTAAAACTAATGATGTAATGTATGGGGATCAACATAACAATAAAAAAATTAAAAAAAAAAAAAAAAAAAGAAGTGAGCCAGGTCTGGTGTGGCCCCTCACAATATACTGCTGGGAATCTCACGAGTGTGGTGACAGCCTCTGGGAATCCAGCAAAGATTCACACTAGTCAATCATTTGGATGGTGCCCCCCTCCCCTTCCCATTAAGAAGGCTGCCCCTCTGTGCTCCTCGGTTCAGGGCGCAGAGCGGGCGCCACCTGCCGGCCCTGGAAACTCATTTTTTTTTTTTTTTCAGTCAGTCTCTGCTTAAGGACCCGAGTCCTAAGATCCCGCCCCTCTGGTTCTCTAGCAAAGTTCCTGATGGATTCTGCCTCTGATGGAGGTAAAGGGAGCGGGTCCTTGGACCCCCAGCTATAGAGGGCCGCAATTATTACAAACACTCCTCCCGACCCAGGAAATATAGTAAAGAACACACAGGCTCCCCTTTCGTTCAGACACTGGCGCTCGGCTCTGGCACAAAGAGACCCTAAGCCCTAAACATCTCTTCTTGTGAATAGTGCCATCCAGGTCCCAGGGAATTGCTTCTCTGTAGGTCTTTGGCCTCGAGACCAAAGATGACTTTATCCCAAAGTGATGAAGGTTTGTAGGTTGTGCAGATAAGCTGTCACAGACGGTGAGTGCAGGGAGCCCTGTGAGCAGTGAGGAGAGAAAATACAAGATAAATCCCCTGTCACGTTCTCCCCTGTAGAAGCAGGGATCCAAGCGCCTCTTGCATAACCAAGTATCATTTCCAACCGTACGAACATCCGTTTTCTTACTTCCCTGTGTTCCTGTTGGTGCTTCTGGGAATATTCCTGGATAAGCAGGTGCTCAGAGCGCTTAGAGATGGCAGCAGGGGAACAATTTTCAATACCAAACCATTTGTTTCACTTTTCATTTGCCCACACGAGTCCTTGATGGAACACATGCGAAGCTAAAACCACTTCTTTATCTTTCTCTATGAAGCTTGATAGTGCTTGAAGTGGTGGTGGAAATAATATGATTGACATGATAATTTATATGATCAGATTAAAACATTTTACAATGTTTTATGCTACCTGATGATCTATTTTATAAAGCCCTGTTACAATGTCTGAACAAAACATGTAAATTCCCGGTACATTCCTGAAGTGAAGTATTGTTTTAAGACTTTTATTGACATTCCAGTTGCTACACTTTAGCGATGGAAGTTTCCTAAAAATCAAACTAATAAAAAAAGATCTGAGAACCCCAGTGACTCAAGAACATTTGTCTACTTTGTCATTACTATCAATAAAATGCAGAATATATGAAAATATTGATTATAACGGCAAAATTAGTGTGTTTTGCTGAACTGAAAAGATAGAAATGTATGAACAATATATGACTCATGAATTGTGTATGTTGTTACTTAATTACTTATTCCAACAGCATAACCTAGCTACAGGACATTCAGACACACAATACTCAGATGTCCCATACTTCACCAGGTTTCAGTCATTTTTTTAAAAAATTTTATTTATTTGACAGATAGAGAGAGAGAGTGTGTGCACACAAGCAGAGGGAGAAGCAGGCAGAGGGAGAAGGAGAAGCAGGCTCCCCACTGAGCAAGGAGCCCAATGCAGGGCTCGATCCCAGGACCCCGGGATCATGACCTGAGCCGAAGGCAGACGCTTAACTGACTGAGCCACCCAGGCGCCCCAGCTTTCAGTCATTTCAAATCACAGCTTTACACATGTGCTCAGGAGGTCAGGGGAGACTGGCAAGACAGTGCAACCTGGCTAACAACTTCAAGAGAAAGGAGGCTGGCTCAGTCAGCGAGGAGTCCTTGAGAAGAGGCTCTGTTTGGGTGTGATGCAGAGATGACACGAGCTTTGCTGTGGAAGCTTGATTGACTCCAGGGATTCCCGAATGAGCTTCTGGAAAGCCTCCTCTTCTCCTAGCAGAAATGTGGAAACCATGGTTGACAATGACAACCGTCCTGCGTCACACTCCAAGGCTACAAGAGATGGGGGCTTTGTCCTCCCGGTGAAGGACTCTTAGGGTCCAGCTTTACAGAGGAACGCCCCTTCACGGGATAGTTTTAGTTCAAAGCCACCAGCCACAAACAGTATGGAGGTGCCTCAAAAAATTAAAAATAGAATTATCACATGACCCAGCCTCTCCACCTTTAGGCATATACCCAAACGAACTGAACGCAGGGCCTTGAAGAGATATTTGTACAATCGTGTTCACAGCAGCATTATTCACAGTAGCCAAAACGGGGGAAATAACTGAAGTATTCATCAGATGATGAGTGGATAAACCAAGTGTGGTATATACATACAACAGAATATTATCCAGTCTTTAAAAAAGAAGGAAATTCTAACACCCGCTATAACACAGAAACTTGGAGACATTACCTTAAGTGAAATAAGCCAGACATAAAAGAACAATACTCTGATGCCATTTCCATGAGGCGCCTAGAGAAATCAGATTTGCAGATGCGGATGTTGCAGGGCAAGGGGTGGTGGTGGGGGGCACTGTGATACAGAGTTTCAGTTTTGCAAGATGAAAAATTCTGGAGATGGATGGTGGTGACGGTTGCACAACAGTGTGAATGTACTTCGTGCTTGTGAATTGCACACTTAAAAATGGTGAAGTCGGTACGTTTTCTGGAAGGTCACATAGTTGGAATCATAGAGCATGTAGCCTTTTCGGACTGGCTTCTTTCACTCAGCAACATGCATGGAAGTTTCCTCCGGGTCTTTTCATGCCTTGATGCTCCATTTCTTTTGAGGGTTGAGTAATATCCATTCACCTCCTGAAGGACATCTTGGTTGCTTCCAAGTTTTTGTAGCTGTGAATAAGGCTCCTGGCTACTATAAACATCAGTGTGCATGTGTTTGTGTGGACGTAAGTTTTCAAGTCCTTTGAGTAAACACTAAGGAGTGCCATTGCTGAATCATACAGTAAAAGTATGTGTAGTAGTTTTGTAAGAAACCCTCAAACTGTCTTCCAAAGCAGCTGTGCCATTTTGCTTTCCCACCTAGTGTGGGGGTGTTCCCCCTTGCTCCACATCCTCGTCAACATTTGACGTTGTCACTGTTCTAGATTTTGGCTATTTTAAGAGGTACGTAGTAGTAGTTTTTATATTTTTCTGTAAAGCTTTCCTTCCTATGTTGTGGTCGATGTGCTTGTCGGTGGAGAAGTAAACATCATCCTGTGGAATGTCCAGTGAAATGAGGTCTCCCGATTTCTCGGGAAGAGCTCTAGCCGGCAGGAGGGGGAACGATGTGCAGTGATAACCCAGGGCTGGCCGACCCACTCGCTTCTTGGACACAAAGCCCTGCAGAGAGTGCTCAGATGCTGAAACTCTGTTAATTACACAGCAGCCTTTCTCTCGCGAGTCCCATTTCCAGCTCTGTAGCAGAAAGCCATTTCACGGTGAAGCTACCATTTTAGCCTAGACTGCCAGCATAGATTTGTGATCTTAATAAAACCAAGACTGGCCTTTTATTCTCTGGAGGTGGCGGAGCTTTTATGGTATGCAGGATAAAAATGCAAATGGATCCTTTATATCCTTTTGAACTAGAAATCTGGGAAACATACCAGCAGGCCATAGCTGGGGGCAGGCTCATCTTAAAGTGCCCTGACCTTCCTGGTCCTTTCCAAAATTCTTTACTCGTGTCCTCCCAAAGTGAAAGCTGTGAACATTCAGACAGGGAATATGTGACTCACTAGATTAAAAAGTACCCAAAAGTGACTGGCTTGGTGTGATGGTTAATTCCATGTGTCAACTTGGCTCGGTTATGGTACCCAGGTGTTTGGTCAAACACTAATCTGAATGTTGTTCTGAAGGTACTTCTTAGATTCGATTGATATTTAAATCAGCAGACTTTGAGTAAAGCAGATTCCTCTCCATAACGTGGGTGGGCCTCATCCAATCAGCTGAAGGCCTTAAGCAAAAACATGGAGATCCCCTGAAGACGAAGGAATTCTGCCTCCAGACGGCCTTTGGGCTTGAGCTGCAACGTCTACTCTTGCCAGAACTTCCAGCCTGCTGGCCCCTCCTGAGAATTTCAGACCTGCCAGCCCCCAGCATTGTGTGAGGCAATTCCTTAAAATAAATATCTGTTAATTTCAGTCAGTCTTAGAGCCGGGATATCTCTGGGCAGGGAGCTGTGGGAAGGCTGGCCCGGCACCCTCCTGGCCCATCCCCGGTCCCACTGCAGGCAGGGAATGATGGTGACAAGAGGTGAGGATTCTGCCTCAGGCACTCAGTTCTCCCTGCTGGCTGGCCCTTCTCTTGGTTCCCCAACCTGGGCAGAGCCCACACCTCCACCCAGCCCCCCGTGTTGTGGGTCATCGTTGGGATCAGATTCCAGATTTCTTTAGGCTTTGTCCAGCCCATCCTCACCTGTTTCCACCACCCCCTTCATGCTGCCAAGGCAAAGCCGTCTATGCAGTGCTCTTTTGGTATTCAAATTATGTGAAGCAAAAACAAAGGATATAGAAAGGAGGGATAAAATCCCGCTCTAAGTAAGAGCGATCCTCCCCAAATGTAAAAAAAATAAAATAAAATTTAAATTAAAAAAAAAATCACTGAGAATTGCACTCTGTAATTCCAAAGCTGGCAAGCAGAGTGAATTCTAGCTTGTCTTCAGGCTGTTGTCATACAGTAGGGACACTTTAACTGTCAACAGCAATCCTATCCCTCCTTTTAAAAAATTGCATGGACCGCATTGCTGTTCATTTGCATCTGGACCTCCGTGACTTTCATGTTGTTGTTATTTCCTGCTGGAATGCTGTCTGAGCCTTCCAGTGGTGACAGCAGTGCTGAAAGGTACAGGAGAAAATCCATGCCCTTAAAACAAGACACGGGGATACCGGCAATTAAGGAAGCTAAAACATTACTGTATGCCTTGCTACTATTTTAGGAGAGGCCACTGCAAAGATTAGGGATGGTGCTGGGAAAATAAAAGTAGTGTTGAGATAGGTGATGCTTTACATTTAAAATATATAATCCAGGAAGGGCAGTGAAAAATATGAATAGCGTCAGCTGCAGGGCAGATGCCGTGCTTGCCTTGAGCCAGATCCAAGGTCCCATCAGTGGTGAAGAAGCTGGTGATGCTCACAGAGGGAAGCTAAGAGAAAGCAGGAAGACCAAGCTGAGTCTTAAAGAGCTGAAGAATGCAGGAGAGAAGAGCAGAAAGGCGGATGGGGTGGGTGTTTGAGAAGTTTTGGGGTTTGTAGAGAGGGAGAGCACACAGAAAAGAAGAAAGGAAGTTCTGGAGTGGGTGAGATTTATGACCTCGCATGCTCTTTCCCTGACACACCGTGGTTGGAGTCCTTGGAGGACACCACAGGTGGCCGGACTGGGCCACGTGGGCGCTAAGACATACTGGGGTTTCACAAGGCAGAGAAAGTCAGCTGAACAAGCATTCATGACCTGTCCGTTGTTGAGACTTATATAAGTGAGGTCTTTTTGACTCAATCAGATGTGAGCATGAGAAATTGTTGACTGAGCCTGGCTCTCTGGGTGAGACTCAGAAACATTGTGCACAGTCCTAGCCCACCCACACCCCTGCAGAACCCTACTTTTTCCCAGCCACATCTGGCCACATCCTTCGTCCTTGGCCTAGCCTTCAAAGTCATCCATATCCGCACCCACCTCCCCAGCCCTGCTCCCTACAGTGAAACCGTGGTCCTGCCCGAGGCTTGCATCCTCCATTCTGGCTCACCACTCCCCCAGGCCTGCCCCTCACCGCCCCCCTGCTTGCAGCCGCTCCCGTTTCTGATTTCCCTGGTGATCGGCCCAGGCTCTGGAGCTTCCATGAATCTGTCTCCCACATTTGGGAGCTTTATTGTCTCATCCCTTAGATCCCCTGTACCACTAACTAGCTCAGCCTTCTGTGTGGTGCCTTATGGACCAGAGCTTGGTAAATTTTAAATTGTTTAAATTAGTTTGTAAAATCCACTATTATTATCATTCCACTCTTGTAACAGGTCAGTTAGCCTTGATCAAAGTTGTCATTGATGTTATTGGAAAGGATATATATAAGCGAATAATAGAATGGTGAGGTTTAGATCAATACATACATTTTTTTTCAAAATCATAGTATGTCTTTTTCTGAAGAAACAGGACAAATTTTATCAAATCTCTCCACAGGAGTTTCCCTAATCCTTATCATGTGGCACAAGAATGAAGCATGAAAGGCCCATCCACTTAGTCTTACAATTACTCTCTCCCTACATTCTCTTAGCAAAACCAGCAAACATGACATTCTGAGTCCTAGCTATTTCATGACCCTGCTTGGTAAATTATGTTACTTTATCTACAATACTATACTTCCCCCTGGTGGAAATAAGCCAGCCATAACAACTGTAATCTTCCTTTTCCTGGATCTGTGGGCATATTACAAAAGGACCAGGGAGCAAAATCTAGTCTATTTCTAGACTTTTCACCCCAATACTAATCATTTCATCTCCTTCAGTCCCATGTTTGAAATATGCTCTTGTGCTTTATTTTCCTCCCTACTTATGATGTTGTAGATAGTCTTGCAATTTATCTATTTAAATTAATTTATCTTCCTATTAGAGTAGATATACAATATTATATTAGCTTCGGGTGACAACACCGTGATTTAGCATTTATATACATTATAAAATGCTCACCAGCATAAGTCTGGTTACCGTCTTTCCCTTATACAACGTTATTACAATATGATTAACTAGATTTCCTCCACTGTACTTCACATACTCGTGTATGGTCTTGCAATTCTTTCACAGTGTTATACAAATGGAAAGGTATATATTTTGAAAGATATTTTTATCTCCCCAAATTTCATGTAATAATTAATCATGTTTTTACCTTTGGAGGCAAATATATATATTTTTTTATATGGCAAACATTAACCAAAAAAGTTAGTTGTTTATATTATATGAGACATAGAACATTTAAGGCAAGAAGTATTATTAGAGAAAAAGAGGAATATTTCATACTGATGAAAGGGTCCCTTGTCCAGGAAGACATAAGGATTTTAAATGTATAGACGTCTTACTAATTAATAAAGCCTCAGGTATATGAAGCAAAAGTAGACCAGATTAAAAGGAGAAATAAATAAATCCATGGTAATAGAGGTTTTCCCTGCCTCTTTTAATAAAAAATAGCAAAGGCAGACTAAAAATTTACAAAGGATATAGAGGAAGTGAACAATGCAATTAACAAATGAACCTAATTTATGTATGAAAATTAATAAATCGGGTTGTTTGTTAATACGTATATCACTCCAACCACGCTGCCGAATATTCATTTTCTCAAGTGCAAGGGAACATTTATCTAAACTGACCACATGCTGAGCCACAAAACATATCTCAACCCATTTCAATGGATTGGATTAGATAGGAATATTCTCTGGCTATAGTGGATTTCAGCCAAAAACTGCAAACAAAAGGATAACTAGAAAATCCCAATTTAAGAAAATTGAGCACTATTTTTCTTTTCTTTTCTTTTTTTTTTTTTTGAGAGAGATAGAGAAAGAGCACACACATGCACAGTGATGGGGACAGGGGTCAGGGGAAGGGTGGAGGAAGAGGGAAAGAGAGAATCTCAAACAGTCTCCATGTCCACTGAGGAGCCCAACTCGGGGCTTGATCCCTAGACCCTGAGATCATGACCTAAGCTGAAATCAAGAGTCAGACACTTAACCAACTGAGCCACCCAGGCGCTCCAAGCATTATTTTTCTATATAACACGGGTCAAGGAAGAAGTAGAAAATGTTTTTTAATTAAGATATAAGAAAAAATTACATATAAAACCTGTGATTGCTTTGTGTGACTGTGAGCCCAGGGAGACCCTTGCCCAGCCGAGGACTTCTGATCTCATCGGCTTCCCAGCCCTTCGACCCTCTCCCGAAACCCCTCATTAAAACTGTTTGATTCAAAAACAAAGACAACTTGTGGATTGCATATGAAACCGTGTTTCAAGGGAACTTTATAACCTGAAATACATATATTAGGAAAGAAGAAAGGTAAAAAAAATCAATGATGTCTATTTCTATCTCAGTAAGTTAGAAAAATAACTTGAAGACAGGAAATAATAAACATAAAACCAGAAAGAAATAAAATCGTAATCAGGTAATAAAAAGGCTCAAAAGTCAAAAGTTGGTTCTTTGAAAAAACTAACAAATTTGTTCAATGTGAAATATTAAAAATGATGCAACTTATAATAGCATCAAAATATAATACACACTGTACCAAAGAAACCACAGGCCCAAAATGGAGTCACTTGGGCCGAGATACCAAACAGGGTTTAACTAACTGTAGTTTCAATCTCCCCCAGAGATGTAGTCTTAACTGATCAGTTAGAAGTTTCTGACCAGTGCTAGTGAGATAAGTCACATGGGCCCTCTCCATTCTCCAAAAGAAGATGAGGTGATCCGCCTAATAACACCCCTTCCCCTTCCCCCGAAGGGATGGTGACCCTGTCCGAAGCAATCTTTTCTTTTCTTCATTAATTGTTCTGCTGCTTTTCTGCCTATAAAATCCTTCTATTTGATGTATCCCTTCCTTCCTACTTGCTAATGGGATGCTGCTTGATTCATAAATCACTGGATAAAGCTGATTAGATCTTTAAATTTACTCAGTTGAATTTTGTTTCTTTAACAACAAGGAACTATATCTACCAAAAGATTTGCAAGGTGTCTCCACATAAGACTATAAAAGTGTTTGTGGATGGGAAGATGCAACGTGTGAAGAGGTCAGGTCTACTGAAATTAATCTATAGATTCAATGCAATCCCAGGCAGCAGATCAGCAGGTCATTTTTGTGCACATCGACAAGGTCACTGTAAGTTTTATGGCAATGCAAATGGCCAAGAATAATTCAGATAATCTCGAAGGGGAATAATAAAGTTGAGAAATATACTCTACTGGTTATTAATACTTATTATGAAATCACAGGAATTAAGATTATGGAGAATAGGTATAAAATGAGACAACAGACCAAATTGCAACAAACAAACGGAGACCAAACTAACAAAGTGGAGAGCCCAGGAAGGGACCTGCACACATGTGGACACTTGACTTATGATAAAGTTGTCACGATACAGCAGTGGATGGATGGCACCGTTTTTGTCTTATTGGTGCGTGGTCAGTTGTAGATCTATACAACTGGACAGTGCACAGTGACCTCTCCCTTACACCAACACAAAAAATCAAGTCGCTTGTAGGTGGATTATAGACCTATATGAAAAAGGCAAACAATGAAGCTTCCAAACCAGCACAATCCAGAGAACTTCTGTGGTGATGGAAATGCTCAGCATCTGAGCTGTCTGATACGGTGGTCGGTGGCCACAGGTGACTAGGAAGCACTTGAAATGTGACTAGTGTGATTGAGGAATTGGATTTTTGTTCTATTTAAGTTCAACTGGGGTTTTTGCTGTTGTTGTTTTTTGGGTTTTTTTGTTTTTTAGAGGAGGCAGAGGGGAGGGGAGGGGATTTCCCCTTGTATGAATTTGTTTACACCCATTCTTCTATTGGGCTTTTTGTCTTCTTACTTATTCACAAAATAAACACGATTGTAATTTCATGATAGTGTTCCAGGATCAATTATACATGTTGCAAAGATCTTTAACCAATGTCTCCTCTGCCTGTTGACATTATCTATTTGGTACTTTAGTGAACATAAATCTCTAATTTTGACATAATCAAATCATTAAATTAAATTTAAATTTTGATATAATCAAATCCTAATTTTTCTCCTGATATTTGTACTATTTTGGCTTTCTTTGCCTAGGTCAAGTTTCTCTCTTGTCTCTTTGCCTTTTTAAAATAGGTTTATTGAGGGCGCCTGGGTGGCTCAGTCGTTAAGCATCTGCCTTCGGCTCAGGTCATGATCCCAGGATCCTGGGATCAAGCCCCACATTGGGATCCCTGCTCCGCGGGAGGCCTGCTTCTCTCTCTCCCACTCCCCTGCTTGTGTTCCTGCTCTCGCTATCTCTCTCTCTGTGTGTCAAATAAATAAATAAGATCTTTAAAAAAATAAAAAATAATACAATAGGTTTATTGAGGTATAATTGATGTATAATAGACTGTGCAAATTTAAATTGTACAATTTGATAAATTTAATATATACGCCTATTAAATAATCACATGAAGGTAATGAACCTATCTACCACTCCCCAAAATTTTCTTACAACCTTTTGTAATCCATCCCTTTGTATCCCACCCCCATTCTTAGAAATCACGGATTTGTTTTTTGTCACCACAGATAATTTTGAATTTTCTAGAATTTTCCATAAATGGAAGCAGAAGTATATACTCGGGTGTGCCTTTATGTAGGCTGTTATTTAAGATCCACTGTTGTTTTCCTCTACATAATGGGCCAGCTCTCCCAGCACTATCTGCTAAATCATCTGTCTTTCCCCATTGAAACCATCTTTGTAATACATCAGGTTCTCAATTTACAGGGCAAGAGATCTCTGTGTCCCCTCAGCCACTCTCTGCCCACAGCCAGGGCCACACCACACCTGCCACATTACTGTGTCTTTGTGCTAATTTGGTAGGACACGTCTGTCAAGGTTCCCTTCACTATTGTGAATCTCTATTCTTCCACATATCAGGAAATGTATTATTAAATGAGGAAGATGGTTGAAACTTGAAAAAAATCTATCTGAAAATTTGAATCTAATTTCTTGGAATTTACAGAAAAATTAGGGGGAGAATTGATGTGTTTATAAAGGGATGTCATCTTTTCCAAAGAACAGTTTCGCCTTTTTAGTTTCAATTTTCTTATGTATTCTTTAAAACTTTTTCTTTCATAGAGTTCTCATGTAGAAGGAAAGTCTTTGGTACAGTTGTAATAATATCATGAATTGTCTTTTCTTTCCAGTACAAAAATGTCATTGAGTTTTTATAATTTGTTTTGGTCTAGAAACCTTCCTAAAGTCATTATTTCTAAATAGTTAGTTTGTTTTAGAGAGAGAGAGAGAGAGTCAAAGAGAAATTATTCCCCAGACTCTCGTTAAAAATAACAAGATAGATTTTATTTAGACTACTGCTATAGAGGAGAGTTTTCAGTATAAACTGAGCTCATCTCCGATGTGTGCAGAGGTGACTCAGTATTCCAGAGGGAGGAGGAGGAGAAGAGGGAAGATGGGATGTAGACAAGTCCGAAAAGTGGGTAGGGAGTTGGTCAATGAGATTAGGCCATCTGTGTCTACTAACTGGCACTTATTAAGTTAGGCTCCCACCCTCCCCGGAGACTGGGAGGCAGACATGAGACCATTTGTGATGAGAGTTTGTAATTCTTATAGGCCAAGGTCCCAAAAAGGACTCAGAGGAGTCTCAGGAGTTTGGTCAAGGAGAGCATCTTTATCAATAGGATCATACTGATGTGAGAAACAAAGGCAAAAGAAAAGTTAAATTTCCTTAGTACTTACAGCCCATTGACAAGTCCTGGAAACAGGCAGAGTGACATTCCTCTAGGGACAGAACTGCCTCGATGTTGATACTTTGCTAAGGGCAAAAGGCCTGACCCCCGGGGATCCTGTAAGTCTACTTTAACATATAAAAATCCCTTTGGAAACTCCCTTTATCTCTACCCCCAAGATTCATGTTGGCAATCATCCTCCAAGCATATGACCTACTGATACACTTCTGAAGGGTCTCATGACTCAGGTTTTATTAGATGGTAATAAATGACCTTTTCCTAACAGCAGCTAGCTCCCTCAGGTCCTGGAAACCTTGCTTCCAGAATTCCCTAGAGACTTAACGCTGTCCTTAATCCCCTCCCAACTTGAAAGTTTATAATGGCCACTCCTCATGACCCCAGGGCAGCTCTTTCTACCCACAGGGTCCTGTCCCTGTGTTTTAATAAAATCACCTTTTTGCACCAAAGACGTCTCAAGAGTTCTTTCTTGGCTGTCCGCTCCAGACCCCAGCATCTTTCCTACATCAATATCATCTGCAAACAATGCAATTTTATATCAACCCTTCCAATTCAATGTTACTTATTTTTTATAGTTGTCTTACAGGTCAATACCACCAGTATTTCTTTGAGCCATACCAGACACCCTTACTCCAATCTGTATTGTTAAAGCCAGTGTGTCTAAAGTGTTTTCATTAAGTGGGACTTTGGCTGAAGGTTGTGGAGTTCTGCATTTCCTCGTTTGCTGAGAAGACTAATCATAAACAGGTGTTTTAAATGTTGCAATCACAAGTTTTATTTTATAAAAAGGAGTTTCTGACTCTGCAGAGATAAATAATTCTAAGGACTGTCTCATTGAACTAATAATGTGGTAAACTATATCCTTTGATCTTTTTTCTTAGATTTAATTTATTAATTTATTTGAGAGAGAGAGCGAGCATGTGCACATGTGAGGGGTGGGGGAAGCAGAGGGAGAGGGACAAGCAGACTCCAAGCTGAGCAAGGAGCCCAAAGTGGGGCTCGATCTCATGATCCCAAGATCATGACCTGAACCAAAGTCAAGAGTCAGACACTTAACTGACTGAGCCACCCAGGCGCCCCTGATTTTTCTGATATTAAACTATCCTTGCAGTGCTCAGGCAAACCTCGCTGGATCAGAATATAACTTTACAAATATCTTAGTTTATGTTGACGAATATATTATTTGAGACTTTTGCATGAGTATCCAGAAGTGAAACAGGACTATAAAATACTGTTTTCGGTACTACCTTATCTAATTTTGGAATAAAAGTTACACAGCATGATAAAATTAATTTAACAGATTTCCATTTTCTGGAATAATTTATATAAAATAGAAATTATCTGCTCCTTGAAAGCTTGGTTAACTGTCCAGCTGAACCTAGGGCCTATTTGGGGAGCGAATGGTCTTTAATGACCATTTCAAATGTTTACGTTTTTGTTCTTCCATTCAAGTTTTCTATTGCTTCTTGCGTCTAATTTCACATTCTACATTTTCCCAGAAATTTACCTCTTAAAGTTAATTTGAATGCAGTTGTTCATAATATTCTTTTATTTTAAAATCTGTGGTTTTCCATCTGTCCACTCTCTCTATATATAGTTTATTTGCACTTTTTAATCTTTTATCTTAATTACTCTTGCTAGAGGCTTCTCTCATTTTTCTCTTCATAAAATCAACTACTTGTTGCTAATTATCTGTTTTTATTCTCCTATTTCTGGCTTTGTCTTTGTTATAGACATCTGCATTATCTCTATTATTCCATTCCCTTTTGATTTGTGTTTGATGTGATGTTCTTTTTTAACTTTCCAGGTACAATGCTTAACCTGTTTGTTTGCAATCTTCCCTATTTTGTAATAAATACATTTATCCATTTTTCTGTAAGTACTGATTTCTCTGTTTTCCAAAACATGTTAACCCACAGGGTTTTCGTTATTATTGGGTTCTAAATATTTCATTATTTTAAGGACGCTTACTTTGAAATCTGATCTTTATTTTGAAAAATTTGTTTGGTTTGCAGTCACTTGGGATTTTTTAGGTTTTGTTAATTATTTCAAAATATATTCTATTATAGAATTTATGAAGACTTCTTTTTTAGACAAAAGAAGTCTTTTTGTCTAAAACATGTTTTTGTGGATATTTTATGGGCCTGAAAGCAATGTGTTTTCTCTAGTGTTGGGGGTAGATTTCAAGCTCAATAATTGTACTGTTCAGCTCTCATAATTAAACTTGACCAGTGCATGTTATTTTTTGCCAAATCTAGTCTTACTTATTGTACTTAAGCAATTTTATATATGCTCAGTTACAACAAACAGACAAAATACGATGACCAAAGTAAATAAATGAAATATGACCACCTAAACCATGTTCCTAGGAACATCGAAGACTCCTTTAGAAAGGAAAATAAAAGCAATTTGCATAAAAATGCACATGGAATTCAGTGACGAGGTGTTAGTGAGATCATTGTAAAGGTTGGGGAGAAAAGAGTAACATCTAGAAGGATTCTACACTTAGATTTTGTGTGGGTAGCCTTAAGGATATACTTGACTTCACAGAAAACAAAACCATCCATCCTAAAAAATGCATCCTGGGTACAGTTTATGTAGGAAAGATGACTTAAAACTCCAGTCAGAGCCAAGGCATCATATGAAAACATTGCCTATTTTTATTTATGATAGGTTTTAAATTAAAATAAAATAAAATTACATATGTATTTTTTATGACTTCTGACTTTTGGTTTTTTGATTAACCCACTGATGAATCATTTCACCTGTGTTAGATAAAAAGACACCTACTGCATGTTATTCATGTGAATATTAGAATATCTATAAAAAAAGATTGATGGCCAATATTCTAAAATGGTAACAGTAGTTCTAGTTCTGTGAAAGGATTATATCTTCCTGCAGCTTCCGTCTATTTGACACATGTTTAAGGCAAGTTTGTGTTGTTCTTGTAACCAGAGGGGAAATTTTTTTTAATGGAAAAAATAAGAAGTACTAATAAAATTAAAAGTAGAGAAAGGAAGAAGTGATAAACAAAAGCAGTAATAACTTATAGTACTATACAGATCTTAAAACATTTTTATTTGATCTTTACAAAAGTCTTAGGTATCAGCTACTCCAGAAGACCATCTTCTTTCTCTTTTAAACAGATGCAAAAACGGGATCCAAAAAGTTGAGGGGCTAGCCCATGGTCACTGTTCCCAGGATCTGTTTGCTCAAAACCTAGTGGCTCAGCTGGGTGGCTCTATTTTGGGAGTCTCTCCTGGGGTTGCTGCCTCTGGAGGCCGCGGGGCTGGAGGTCAAGATGGCACACTCCAGTGGCCACCACTGATGCTGCCCATGTGCTGGGAGCCTGGCTGGGCCCTGGCCCGAAGGCTCACAGGAGCCCCTCTGGCAGCATGGATGCCAGATTCTTAGAGAGAGAGACTACTAGAAGTGAGCCTTACAAGAGCCCTGGGCAGAAGGGGCACATCTTCGAGAAGAGCCTCAAAAATTCCAGAGCATCATTTCCACCACCTTCCATTGGCCAACCAGTCAGTAAGACCAGCCCAGACTCCAGAAGAGGGCACTTAGCTCTTTCTCTTGATGGAGCATGACGTGGTCACACCACGGAAGAACATGCGGAATGGGGCACACTGTCGGGGCCATCTTTGGGAAACAGAATCTGTCAGTCATGTAGCTAAAGGTCATTAGGACTAGGATGACACTGGTGTTCTTTCTACTACAAAACACCTCCTCTCAGTAAAATTCACAGGTGTGAACTGTTGTCCTACAGACGCTGAAGGGATGTGGGTCTGGTAAGTCTTTTATTTAAATGCATTTATTTTTTATAAAGACTATTTGAGGGCAGTTGCTTTGCTCATGTAGCATCAGGACTGGTATTTTAAAAGCTCTGAAGCCAGTTGGAGTTGACGGACTGCTTCGAACACGCCTGTGATTTCACAAGGGCTCGAGGGGGACCATGAATTCACACTTGGTGGATTCTCTTCGAGTAGAAGTCAGTGTGTTTGGGTTGCTGATTGGTTATCGTCATAAAGCGATTTCCCCAGGCATGGAAAGAAAACTTAGTAACTGCTTTCAATATTAAAGTCATGAATTTCTCCAAGCAGCTTCCTGCCCCGCCCCCCACCTCCCAGGAACCCAAAACAAAGCGCAGAGTGACTTTTATGGCCTCTCTTATTTCCCCCAGAGCCCACATGACTTGTGTTCTTCCTTTCTGTCTTTTCTCTTTCCACGTCCGAAATTTCCCTCTGAGGGAGTCTCTGGGGAGCCCAGGTCCCTGGAAGATTCCAGAGCGCAGCATGATGGGTGGTGCCTCAGGGTCAAAGGTCAGCAGGGGCCTGGGGAAGTCCAGGCCTCAGGGGACTGAGTATTTTATTCTTTAAAGAGATATGGTCTATTTGGTTTGGGTCTTAACAAGGTTAAAGCGCTTTTAGTGAGCAAAACCAGAATCTTTTGACTATCTAGTTATTTGTCATATTCATCAGGACTTTAAATTTCGCTCAGTATTTGTTTCCCTCATTACTGCTTAGGGTGATTACAGGACACTTGTTTTCCAATTACATTCATTAATTGTCATTTTTGCTATGGGTTACATTCAAAGCACACGTGACAAACTGTTGGGGGCCTTCCTTTTCTCCACGTGCAGCTTTGCAGGAGCCGCTGAAAGACCCCCGCGACTCACCTGCTGAGAGCACCTCCTTCCTCCCCTCGCCCCCATCAGCTCTGCCCCTCTGCTCCCTGAGTCCCCAGGATCGGAGACATCCAGGAGGGAGCCCAAGGGGCGGGAGCAGGGCCCCCCTCGCTGATGGGAGACCCCGTGAAGCCGTACAGTTTTTGTTTGGGGAGGGGTCACCGTGGGGAGGATAGGGACTGAGACCATAGCTGGGGCTGTGGGGAGCCAGAGGGATGATAGAGGGAGGGAGGGAGGGGACCATTTGCTGCACTGCTGGTGCCAGAGCAGACCGGCGCCCCCGGGGGGCTGGGGTGCAGCGGTGCCTCCTGCCCTGTCCTGGCAACGTGGGGTCCAGCCCAGGTTGTGCTTTTGGGGTGCATTTCAGCAGCTTCTTCCTCTTCTATTGTCCCGGAACTCTGCAACCAGGGTTCTATGTTTGCTTGTTGGATTTTCAGCGTGCACTTTCCCTGGGTTGGGTTTACCCTTTCTTTCCTCTTCTCCCCCTCCTACCTCCTCCGTTTCTGATCTCTTAAAACCTGTCACCAGGAAGCCCTCTTGCTTCCTCCTGCTCTTCTGGATGCAGTCTATATGGATCAAAAATGTTTGTGTCTCTTTTGAAAATCAAGCATGTTTACAGCTTAAATACAGCCCAGTGCTTATGTTAGGGATGAGTTGGACCGTTAGGGAGGCAAGGCCAGAGTCCCCAACAAGAAAATAAAAGAGTCAGGACAGCTAAGATAAAACAGCACTGACATTCTGCTTTGCAGCAATGACTTTGGCAAAACGTCCTAAAATAAGACAATTAACCACAAGCATTTGTCAATATCACGGGCAAGAGGCACTTAAGACCTAAGCCCCCAGATGTCAGCAAAAAAAGACCATCAGCACAGAGACATTAACCTAATAGGTAGACAGATACGTGACCAAAGCCCTGATTGGCACGACTCAGCACACCCTGGTTGCTTAAGGTAGTTCTGCAACAGATCTCATAAAACCCCCTAAGCTTAGAAACTCTGGGGGCAACCCACTCGGGCGCCCCTCCCTCTCCGGGAGCTTTATATTCATGCTCAATAAACTTAGCTTTGCTGCCCTCCACTCTTCGTCTGGCCTACCTCTTCATTCTTGGAAGTGGCGTGACCAAGAACCGTGGGCACTAAAGGGACAAAAGTCCTGTAACACTTGGACACAGCAGTTTCTCTAGAAGTGGCCTGCAAATGGCTAAATTAATCAGTTCCTCTAAGAGCTCAGTCCTGGGGAGGCTGACGTTACCCCATCTCTCCTGGGGTTTGGCTTCACAATTTGTGACCCACACTTTGCTGCAGGCTTCGCCAGCCTGGAATACAAATGAGGCCACAGTGACATTTATGCCCAGACCATAATGGCCCCCACTGGCACTTCTGAAATGTCTCCGAGCTTTCCTGAATATTTCCCTGCTCAAATACTACCAAATAATCCCAGAGTTGCACAAAGCCATGAATCAGCCCAGCGTCGGAGCTGTCCCATAGCTGCCTGCTCCCCTCAACAGTGGAGGAGATCTTCCCTCTGTGTCCAGATAGTGATGGTTCCTCAAGAGAAGGAGGATAGAGAGTCAGGGGTGTCCCACAGGAAGGACCGTGGGCTCATTTCCTTCAATCCGTCCCATTAGGGTCAGTCCAGCACCCCATACCCACCCCCCTGTTTTTTGAGCCTGAGGTCAAGGCTCAAGGTCAAGGGGAGTGGCCCTCAGTGCCCTTTTGGCTTCAGGTAATTCCACCCTTGTAAAGATAACAGCCCCCAATTCAAGTGTCAGTGGGAGCCAGGAGCCCTGAGTCTGCTAGGTAGTAGGAAAACCACACTGCGAGTTCCATCCCACACTCTGTTTCTTGAGAGGACACGTGATCAGGTGGGGTTTTTGGAGCAGTTTCTCCCTATAGCCAACATGCACCCATCCACCGCAGGGCGTAAGGGGTCGAGCCCCAAGGGTCACGGGCACCCTGGGGGACACTGACGTAGGGCAGTCCCAGGGAGTACCCAGCATGTTTGACCACCAGAGTGGTTTGCATCTCAACACCTCCCTTCTTAATACAACAAAATTATTTTTCATAATAATTATGAAATTGATGCTGGTAGGCGGGGTCCGAGGACCCAGAGAGAGGGTCCCACAGGACTAACCAAGAGGGTCCTTGGCTTCACGCAGGATGGAAATCAAACATGAGCCAGCAGGAAGTGAAAGCAGAGTTTATTGAAGATACAGAGAGAGAAAGACGCGGACAGAGCATCTGGGAGACTCAGAAAGGAGAGCATGAGTCTCATCTTTGCTTGGGGTCTGGGGTTTTTATTGGAGATTGTGCTCTGCTGCACGTGCCCTCTTAGGTATCTAGAAACTGGTGAGAACAAGGACAGGGTTCAGGTGTCCTTCAAAACTCAACTCATTCCTGGTCTTGGCCTCAAGGTGTTTGGAGCAAAGGTCTTGGAGAATGTTTATGACGACCCCACCTGGTTACTCCTTAGATGTTGGCTATTGTTCTGGAAGCCTCCAAAGATATCATTATCTCTTTGTCCCTTACAAGGAGGACATATGCTATTTGCATTACAAGGCATGTGCAGAGTTCGGTGGGGGTGCAGGTGCTAGCAAGAATAGAAGCCTGAAAAGGAGCAAAGGAAAAAAAAAGACTGGCTTTTTTTTTTTTTTAAGATTTTATTTATTTGACAGAGAGAGAGAGAGAGAGAGAGAGAGCGTGCACAAGCAGGTAGAGAGGCAGGCAGAGGGAGAAGGAGAAGCAGGCTCCCCGCTGAGCAGAGACCCTGATGCAGGGCTCGATCCCAAGACCCTGTGATCATGACCCAAGCCAGAGGCAGACGCCTAACCGACTGAGCCACCTAGGTGCCCCAAAATGGCTTTTTAAAAATGGAATCCCTTCAGTTTCCTTGTCTCAAAATGAACAAACAATAATAATGACCAGAAAAGAAACATAATTGGTGAAAATTAAATCATAAAAATAAAATAAATATTGTGGTACAAAAAAGGGAAAATAAGCACACTTCTTTTTTTTCAATGTTTCCAAAATCTACATAATGGTTTAGACTTCGATCCTTTGGTTATGGTCTGGTAGAATATTTATTTTGTTACCTTATTATTTTTTAACAGTTTTATTGAGGCTCAATTGACATATAACATGGTCTGAGTTTCAGCTGTACAATGTCACCATTTGGTATATGTGTATGTTGCAAAATGATTACCCAGTAAGTTACCATCCATCACCTCGCCTGGTTACAAAGTTTTTTCTTGTACTGAGAGCTTTTAAGAACTTTTAAGATCTACTCTCTTAGCCGTAGATGTCTGGGACAGTCTGATATAATAGTTTATGTCAATAATTGTCCAGTAACCAACAAGCAGGTTTTGATAAAACTGAAGCATCTGCAAAAGGCACCATTCAAGCAACTACTGAATCACACCACTTTTGTACATTTTATGTTCTTGATATACTCTTTAGTTTTAAAATAAGCAATGACAAGAGAATACGTTTCATTTTCAAGATATTCAAATTCAGCACACAGCTGCTGGTAGGAACTAAAATAAGCAGGAAAGAAGGGGCATAACCAGAGCCTGGTTCTTCCCGGGCACCTCTCCGTTTGCTTCGAGTCTCGGGGTGAAGGAGGACGCACAACACCAGAGTCGGCGAGCAAAACCACGGCTTCTCCGCGGTGACTTTCATGTGCAATACAGTGCTATTAATGTGCAGTTTGAAGCTTTATTATCTATTACTGAGACAGTGATAGTAGCAGATGTCTGCAATTTATACCAAAAATAGATTCCAGTTCATGTAGGAGTATTGTCATCACTGACCCTGTTTAGAACTGCCTGCACATCCAGACGATAAAAATCAGACTGGCTTTTAGTTGGTTTTATTATTCTTTTCAAAGTGCTTCAGACAATGCCATCCCCTCCCCTTATTGTCTGCTCCGGACAGACCCTCCCACTGCCTGGGGAATGTGGCTTCAGCTTAGGACAAATAAACAAATCAAGAAACGCGAACCCCACCCCCAGGATCTGGTAAGGAGAAGGAATGTGTGCAAGCGAGGCAGGCAGGCCAGGTGAGGACCCAGAGGGGGTCCTGCAGGACCAGCCAAGAGGGTCTTTGGCTTCATGCAGGATGGAAATCAAACATGAGCCAGCAGGAGGTGAAAGCAGAGTTTATTGAGGAGAGAGAGAGAGAGAGAGAGACAGACGGAGCATCAGGGAGACTCGGAGAGGAAAGGAGCATGAGTCTCGACTTTGGAGCCTGGGGGCTTTTACTGAGGATGGTGGTCCAGTGTACGTGGAACCTCAGCGTCCTGGAAGCGGTTAGAACACACACGAGGGCCCAGGTGTCATCTCCTGGAGCCGAGGGTCTTGGCATCGAGATGTCTAGTGCCGGTGGTCTGGGATACGCATAGGATGGCTTCCTACGGTCATTCTCACCTGGTCCCGCCTTAGATGTTACTGTTCTAGAGAAATCATCAACTCCTTGCCCCTTACAAGGAGTACCTGCTATTGGCCTTCTGAGGCATGTGAAGAGTGGGGTGCAGGTGCAGATCCTGGCAAGAACAGAATCAGGGAAAGGAGCAAAAAGCAGAATTTTATGGAGTCCTTCCGTTTCCCTGTCTCACGAGGAGTCCTGCTTTTTCCAAATACCGATCTTAAAAAAACTCTTCCCGAACCTCCCAGGCACAGAAACGTCCAAGGCCACAGCTCCACCATGGTTAATATATGCCCTGAGCTCCTGAAATCCCAGTAGTGTGGGCATGAGGCATTCCTTGAGCAGGGCTTCAGCAAAGGCTTGAGGTCTGCTCGGAGTGAGCTCTCTGCAGAGAAAGGCCTCCCGTGTCTGAAGAGGTCTGCTCCTCCCTCCCCGAACCCCCAGGCCTCGCGTCCTCACCTTCCTGCCAAAAGTGTGTTCACCCCTCCACGAAGTCTCCAATTCCCAAAAACCTCAAATGAAAAATTAGCCTAGTAACTGGTAATCATTAGTTGCATATTGGATTTCCTTGGGACTAAAGCTAAACATAAACTGGAATAAATTGTTCTAAAAGGGAAGACAGGGAAATAAACAGACCAGATAGAACATTTTTTAAAAGTGAATTAAAGTTATTTAAAACTGGCACTAGAGTCCTGTGGTAAACAGAGTAATAGCTCCCCAAAGATGCCTGCGTCCTAATCCCCGGAGCCTGCGAATCTGCGAAGGGTGGGCTGAGGCTCGACCCGACTCTGAGGACCTACATCACGAGTAGGTGTCCCAGAGCCCTGGGTCCCTCCAACCTCGCAGCTCTGGGAGAGAGCTGGACCTAAGGCCTTCCATGGAAGCCATCATCTCTTCACTAAGGCGGTGACCAGTCTCATATGGAATGTTCTCATACCTTGCAGTCTAGATAATACACCAGCTACTTGGGCTGGAGAGGAACCGTGGTTTACCTTAAGGCTGGGTTCAGGATCAGTTTTCAGGTTTAATATTTTAATACTAATGGTAATATGGGCTCAAAGCAGTTTCCTATTACTGCAGTAACAAATTACCACAGATTCAGTGGCTTAAAATAACGCAAATGTATTATCTTATAGTTCTGGAGGTCAGAAGTCTGCACATGGGTCTCACCAGGCTAAAATCAAGGTGTCAGCGGAACTGTGCTCCTTCTGGAGGCTCTAGGGCAGAATCTGTCCTTGCCTTTTCCTGCCAGAGAGGCTGCCTACTTCCCCGGGCTCCAGGGACCACCCTCCATCTTCAAGCACGTCTCTTCCTACATCTGACTCTGCCCTCCTGCCTCCCTCTTATAAAATCCCTTGTGATTGCCTTGGGCCCACCCAGATAATCCAGAAAGATTTTCCCATCTCAAGATCCTTTGCTTAATCATATCCTCAAAGTCCAAAGTGTCAAGTAAGGCCATTAGAGATAGGTTTCAGGGATTAGGATGTGGGCCTGGGATTGGTGGGGGGGGGGGGCCTGCTTGCCATTTTTGAAAAATAATCTTAAAAATTAGCTCTGGTCTGCTCATTTCTCTGTCTCTTAAATTAAAGCAATTTGCTCCAGTTTATGTTTAGCTTAAGTCCCAAAGAAATTCAATATGGAACAAGTAATTCCTAGTTATTAGGCTAATTTATGATTTGGGACTTGGGCTGTACTTGTTCACTGAAGTAAAAGGTGGTTGGTAAATTTGTTCGTTGTTTTGATTTAGGCTGTGTATCGGTCTTTAAAAACGATTGAGGTAGTTTACAAACTTAAAATAGAATGAATTAAATTAAAACCAAAATAAGGCTCAATTAGAGAGGTACGCAGGCTTCCCCAGGCACCTGGAGATAGTGACTAGGGACACAACTTCAGGGTGGTCTGGCTGGTGGTCTGTCACGGTTTGGGTTAAAAGATGAGTCCATTATGCTTCCTGGTCATGTGGTCAAGCACACACCTATGCCCAGGCCTGGGTTCTGGGAGGTGTCTCTGGATGTCCCGAGACCCAGGCTCCCCTCTGGTGTGTCCTCAGGCCTCCACACCTGGGCCTTGAAAGCCCATCTCCAGATAATCTCACCCTCTCCTCTCCCCTCTTCCTCTCTGCTGTCCCCAAAGCAAACCCCCTTTCCCCTGCTCAAGGCTCCCCCCAGGGCTGCTCCAGCTTCCTCCCCAGCAGTTTCCCTCTGCCCCCTGGAGCCCTCATCCAGAGATTAGTAAACATCCCTCACTGGGGTACCTCTTCACCTCCTCACCTAGACTGAACCTCCCCCGTGGGTCCCGCACCTGCCCTCCATGCTGCTTAGTGGAGGCTCTCTGTTCTTCTAAAGCCCACAGCTAGGGCTGGGGGTGAGGTGTGGGAGATCGACATTCTCAGGGCTACATGCAGATCCCAGACTCTTCCTCTTTGAGCCCCCACCTTGGCGCCACTCCCCAACGCCCACTTGCCTGGAAGCTTATCCTGAAGGTGCAAGTACAGAGTCCACTCCTACAGGGCCTATCCCCATGCCCCTCCCTTACCACTGACACACAGGCCCACCCTGCTCCTGCTCAGGCGATTCTCACCATCACCTTCCCGCGGGGACCTCCTGGGTATCCTCCCCATGCTCAGTCCACCCCGAGGGTCACATCCCAGCCCGGTGCTCACAGGCGCACCCCATTCCCATGCGGACACAGTGACTGCAGAGCGAGGCTGCAAGAATTCACCAACCCCATCTCAGCACCGGGGGCCTTGCAGCAATTCACACCCCACGGTGTCGTGCTGTTCCAAACCTTTCCTGCCCTCCCAGGAGCCACCTGCATTTCTCTCTGAAGTCCCTGCCTCCAACCTCATGGAGAAATGCCCAATGGAGTTTCCCCTCCCTCCGCCGTGGAGACTCGGGTTCTTGTACACACATCACGTGGCACTGCAAGTGTTTCTTTCCCTGACTGATTTTGCTCCAGCTCCACGAACACCTGGCAGGCAAGGAGAGTATACACCTGCTGTATTTTAGTTTATTCAATTATTTTTAAAGATTTTATTTATTTATTTGAGAGAGAGAGAGCGAGCACAAGCAGGGTGAGGGGAGAGGCAGAGGGAGCCCGAAGCGGGCGCAATCCCAGGACCCTGAGATCATGACCTGAGCCGAAGGCAGATGCTTCACCGACTGAGCCACCCGGGGTCCCCGCATATGCTGTATTTTAAAGGTTCTTCACCTCTCTGTTCCTAGTGTCTGGGGCATGGAGGGACTGAACACATCTGGGACTTCTGTCGTGCCAACTGGAAGTCCTATTTTTCTCAGATGTCACCTTCCTTGGAAGGAGATAATGAAAAATAACCTGCTTTGTGTTGTGCATGCTTTCATGCGAACACATTTCTAGACCACCTACTGTGTGTCGGGCACTGCGCCCGGTCCTGGGGACCCAGAAATGACTGGGATGCCATCAAATATGTAGTGTAGCCCCGCGATGGTGTCGGATCATATTGATGGCAATGTTTTAAACTCAACTCTAATAGAAGGTTTCCAGAAATAAAGGTTTCCATGATCTTTTATGGAACAAGGTTTCCAGGATCAATGGTCGGTCCTAGGGGGCCTTGCCATTGCTCACAGTGAATCCAGAGAAGACCCACTCTTGAATTCCTTCCAGGAAGTCACTGTCCTCCTGAGCCTCCATGGCCTGTCAGGCCCATGGGCACAGTGGCATCATCACAGGGACCTCGCTGTGATGCCTTCAACACCTGAATGGGGGATGCCTGGCCCCCACTGCTCACAGCTTGGGGAGAAAGAAGGAGAAATAAAAGGAGAAACCCATGGTGGGATGGCCCATCCCAGTGCAAGAACTCCTGCTCTTTCTCATCCGAGCGGGGCCTCCTGGAGAGACCCTGGGATAAACACGCACAGAAGCATGTCTAATAGGCCTTTTGCATCTGGCCGGAGGGTCAGCCTCCTCACCTTAGCAATTAGGAATTGCCAGGGGCATGGCTCCGAGGAGAGCAGATTAATGAACACTAGGATCTAGAGGAACTGGGGGCAAGACCGTGGTCATGGCTTACAGTTCATTTTTTTTTTTCACTTAGTCCTTATATAATCCAAGTCACATGCCCACAGCTTGAAAAGTCCTGCTCTTCTACAAGTCCTATTATAAATAGGCCCTTCCCTGCTTCCCCATGAACTAGTTCCCAGGAACAGCGACCCTCACCAATGGCAGTTGATTCTTTCGGTATCGGCCTCCATGTCTGAAATCACACTGTGCCCTTGGGATCTATTAACCCCAGTGGTCAGCTGGTGACTCTCCTCTGTGGTTGAGGACTTGGGTCTCTGTATGGCATGCATGTGCCATGTCCTGTCCTTCGGCCTTCCCAATGAGGTGATGCAGTAACTTCGGCGAGATCAACAGCAAGTATCTGCCTTAATATAGTAAGTTCGTAAATGCAGTTCCCAGCTGCGATGGTGAGTTTTGTGTCAACTCGGCCAGAACATGGCACCTAGTTATCCAAACAAACACTAATGTAGGTGTTGCTGTGAAGGTAAACATCATCTACAGTCACTTGCCTTTAAGTAAAGGAGATAATTCTCAAGGATGTGGGTGGGCCTCATCTAATCAGGTGAAAGGCCTTAAGAACAAGACAGAGGTTACCCTGAGGAGCAGATGCCTCCCTCCAGACTTAGCACCAGCTCCTGCCCGAGCTTCTAGCAGGGGCTCTGCAGGTTTTGGACTCACCAGCCCCACAACTGCACAAGCCCATTCCTTTAAGCGAATAAATAAATACGTTTGTTTATTGGCACATACAGGATAATACTGTCCTCCTAGCTGTTTTCTCCGGGGGGCCTTGACGCCTACCATGCTAAGCCTATAGCACACGATGCTAACACTTCCTTTTCTACATCATTCTGTTTTTCTTGGAGTTACTGATGGTTTGGTTTTGGTTTGCCTGGCTTGGGACCTAGTTAACACTCATTTACCCCCAACCCCCAAGGAGCACAGCTGTCCTCTCCTACCACTCCGCTGGTGCTGCCATACAAAACCTCAACTTACCCCCAAGGCAGTTCTCTGGGCCCCACAGGGCTGGCCTCCTGGGACCCTCCTGCTCCAAGACCAGGGGCGTCCGTGCAGCCTGCCTCTCCTGGGGACCCCCTTCCTGGATTCCCACCTTCTCGTGCCTTCTTTCCTCCCTCAGTTCAGCAGAGCACATCTTCATCGCACCCTGACAAAAGGTGACCAGAAGATAATTGTTCCGAAATCTTTCATATCTGAAAATGTCTCTTTCTCTCCTCAGACTGAAGGGTGGGGGAATTCGAGGCTGGAAATCACTTTTCCTCATGGGGTCGAGGACGTTGCTTCATGGTCCGCTAGCTCCCAGTGTGGCTCTTGGCAAGTCCTAAAGCCTTCTGATTCTGGATCCCTGTGAGAAAGCTGTCACCCGCTCTCTGAAAGAGGTTCTTTTTGTCCCCAGTGCTCTGGGATGTCCTGACGCTGTGGCTCAGGGGGGCTACCTGGATCCCCCCAGCTGGGCGCTGGCCGTCCTTCACATGGGAAGTCAGGTCCCTCAGTTCCAGAACGGGGTGGCCCTCCAGCCTCCCTTCCTGTCTCCCCTTTGGAATTCACATTATTTGGACCATGATTCCTTCCAGCCAGTTCTCTCGTGTTCTCATCTTTTTTCCTCTTGATTTCACCTCTTTTCTTTCTGCTTTGCTTTCTGGGGATTTTTTTTTAACTTTAGTTTCAAAATTTTTTATCAGGTATTAACTTTCTACCCTCTCTCTCTCTTTTTAATCCCAAAATCTTTGTTGTTACTCTCTTACATTCATTTTCTAAAATTACTTTTGAAGCATGATATTTATATTTCATGGGAAGAATAGCTCTTCAGTCCTGCTGGGGATTTTGATAGTTTCATGTATTTATTGTAACTTTCTGTCTCCATGCGTATTCTAGCAAGCCGACCAGACCCCCTGCGTAGGTGGATGGGGCCCGTATGGGGTGGTCTGGGCGAGCTGCTCTGTTTGGGGGATGCTTTCGGTGTTGTTTCAGATTCCCAGACTCTAACAACCTCTTTCCTGGAGGCCGAAAGCCTGAGGTTCTAGAAGCTTCCCCGCAGAAGCAGGATGGGTGTCCGCCGACTTCCCTGGGTGACTTCAGGATGGTGCCCCTGACCGGGGAGGTGCTGCTTTCCCCAGCCCAGCACCTGTGTCTTCCATCCTCAGGAGACTAACCTCCAGTCTTCTGCTGGAGGGGAGAGGGGTCGCCCGGCTGAGGGGGGCAGGGGGAGGAGGTTTAGGGGTCTCAATACTGTGACTGACTTCCATGCCATCCTCCTGTGTTTAACCCACCCTCAGCCCTCTTCGAGAGTCCTCGGTGCCCCCCTCCCTGAGCGTCTCAGCTCTGTGGCTCCAAACCAGCTGGCGCTTGAGTGCCTCTGCGGCCGGTTTAGGATTCCCCATACTTTTTGGCTGTATCAGTTATGACCCACACCTCCGCTCTTCGGTGTTCAACTCTCTCTGTTTGCTCTTATCTTCTGTTCCATTTGCTCTTAGAGACTCATGACCAAGGAACGGAACAAACAACCAAAGTGCAAACCTTCCTTGTTGTCCCAGTGGGGTTTCAGAAGGGAACTGGGGGTGAATGCCTATGTTCAAGTCTTGGACTCTTACAGGATGCTTCCTTCACATGCTTTCTGTAGCCTTAGCAGCATGTGTCCTGAAGCTTCCAAGGGAGGCTGGCTTCTGTAAGGACACTCTTCCTGGCCAGAGAGCCCTTCAGGTTAGGAAGTAAGTCTAGGCATAAAGAATTCTCCTTCCAAGGGGACGCCCGCGGTGCTCGGTTTCCACAGCTCACATCCAACACCTTTCCTGTACCCTCAGCTCCGAATGTGCCTCCCCAGGAGACTGGCACCTCAACCCCTTCCCTCAAAGGGAGCTTCCTCCTAGTAATGAAATAGGATGCTGGGGGATGTGAGCATTCACAGTAGAGCAGGTCACGCCCGGCCCTGGAGAAGCAAGAGGGTCTGGACACTGGCTTGGTCTCTGTGCTGTGGTCCAGCAGGCATGGCATGTCCCCCCAGGGTGCTAGTCTCTGCCTCTGGGCTGGGGTCGACACAGAGCAGGAAGCAGTCCAGTTCAGGGAGGGCAAAGGTGGCTCATGAAAGCATCATGTTTGGTGTTGGCTTGACTTCCCCGTCATGTCTATGGAAGCTCAATTACGAGCGTGTAAATTGTTCCTTAAAAAATCATGTATATGCTTTCACATCATGACTGGAGAGAGAGAGCTCAGCAGCCTGAAGTTCACCAGAGGGCTTATGGCAGCCACCACCGACGTGCCCCGGGCAGTTTTCTGCAATGACCTAAGTAGGTCGGTAGAGAAGCAAGGAATCTATGGGACATAAATTCCATAGTTTTCATTTGAAAAGCTGTAGAAAGTCTTTAAAAACCACCATGTAACTTACATAAAATAAAATAAAACTCACCTATCTTAAGTGTACAGCGCAGTGAGATTTGCAACAACTGTGTGTGGTCAGCTATGTTCAAGATACAGGATGTTTGCATCCCTGGAAAGCGCCCCTGTGCCTCTTGGGGGTCTCCCTGTGCTCTCTTCTCCTATCCTCCACCCTCAGGCAACCGCTGACTGTTCTCCATCACTGGAGCTTGCCTTTTCTAGATAAACAGATCATATAATTATACAGTCTGGCTTTTCTCATTTAGTGTAACATTACTGTGTATCAGAAATGTGTTCCTTTTTATCTCTGGCTAGTATTTCACTCTATGGATGTATCACAATTTGTTTTTCCTTGCATCAGTTGATAGACTTTAGAGTTGTTTCCAATTTCCGGAGATTATGAATAAAGCTGCCACAAACATTTGAATACGTTTCTCTGTGTGTTCATATGTTTCCTTTCTCTTGCGCAAATACCTGGGGGCAGACTTGCTGGGGTAAGTGTCCCTTACGCTTTATAAGAGAACTACATAATTATACAAGGTGTCTAGATGATACACGTGGCTATCCACATTTAAACTAATTAAAATTAAATAAAAGTGAAAGGTCAGTTCCTCAGTTGCAGTAACTAGGTGGCAAAGTGCCCAATAGCCACATGTGACTAGTGGTCACCATACGGGGTAGCGCAGACAGGGAATATTTCCACCATCCCGGAAAATACCGCTGGACAGCACGGGCATCGAACTTCAAACCTCGAGTTTCAGAATAGAAAGTTTCTCACTGACTTGGACAAAAGGATTTTTAAAGGCCAGGGGTAGTCTTTCTCACCGTTGTTTACATAAACAGTAACATCCTTGCCAAATCTACTGACAAGTGGCACATTCCCATCTTGTACTCATTTTGCAGAACTAATGTGTGGAGCAGTCCAAGGACCAAAGAGTCCAACAGCCTGAAGAAGTTATTGTTAATGCTGGAGCAGCCGCTGTCCTTGTGGGGCAGCCACCCACGAGGACCCACAGCCCTCCCAGCCTCGGCAAAGTCCTGTAAACAGCTGCGAGACCCAGGGACCCTATGGAATGGAGAGGGGGCTCTGCTCATAGCTGGGAGGATACTAGAGGCTCCGTGACAGGTAATGTCATAACGGATGGGAATCACGATCTGGCCTCTTCTTTCATCGCTCTTTAAAACAACGGCATGAATCCCAACTGATAGAACGTAGGTCACTGGTCAGCCTTGACACTCGAGGTTCCAAGTTCCAGCATCCTTAAAGAGCCTGGGATTTAACAAATAGAGCTGTTTTTTCTGACCACAGCCCCAATAGGTTTGTTTCACCTTGGCTTTTCCATATGAAGTTCTGATTTCCTGGCAGCTGGGGCTAATGGTGGGGAATCTAGACGCAGGACAATCAGGGGCATTGACTGTGGGCATGGCTCCGTCCCTTGTGTGTGGTCTTTCTCAGAGCAGGGAAGGCACATCACAGAAGAAGGGGGTTTTGTTACCTCTGGGGCAATGTTGCATTTTGTGAAAGAAAGTATTTTAACCACCAATTTGAACAAAGCTGGCAAAACAATAGTCCTTTTTGTGGTCTTAGCCATTAATCTCCTTTTATATAGGCAGGGAAATCAGATGCTTCGATGACGTCATCATTCAGCTAGGAACAGAACCAATGGAACCAAAGGACACCATTGTTTCCCTGACAGGGTGGTTCAAGAGGAAGCTGCGCTTGCGTTTTCTTTTCCAGAAAGAAGAGGGCACATCTGCAGCTGACCACCAATAAACATGGCTGGAATTTTAACATTGGGAGAATTTGCCGGAATGTCTGTCTTTGTGGAAGTGATTCAACATTTCCAAAGAGGCTCCCCCATCTGTCGTCTGCTTTCTTTTCATCCCCAGATAAAAAGAGCTCTTTTTTTTTTTTTTATGGTAAGTCTGGTGGAATGTTTTTTTTCCCCCCTTCCCTCTATTGTTCCTTTCTCTTTTCAACTTTGGCAGACAAAGTCATGTAGGGCAATAAAGCAATAAAGTTATCTTATGAAAGGTGGACAGCATTAGCAAGAGGAAAATGTGTTGTCTGCAGATACTTTGCGTGAAGAAGCCGAATGGCATAAAAGCCTGTTCTTGGGAGGAGCATGAAGGCTTGGCGCTGCCCTTCCAGAATGATTCTGAGAAATTGAAATCTCCATGGCCTTGTGAGGAAGGCTCTCTGGGGAGAAGGGAGGGAAAGAGAAGACAGATGGGATAGGAAAAGGGAAGGGTACTAGACCCGACAGAGAGAGGACTCCTGGACACCTGTCAAGATTTCACTTTGCGTACAATGCCGTTCACAAAATGGGCCACTAATGTGACTATTTATGGTCTGTTTCTACAAGCCCTTGCTGAGACTGAAGGGCACACCAGCAGGATAACAGCTGATTTCAGTAGATGGATTACAAAAATGACCCCAATTTTCCACTCCTTCTTATATTCATGCCTTTTGCAATGTAGCTTTACATTCTTTCCATCAAGAGTTGGAGTATGTTTCCTCATCCCTTGAATCCAGACTGGTGTTTGACTTGCTTTAGCCAACAAATGTGGTGCAAGTGTCTGAACCTAGGCTTCAAGATGTTTCATGCTCTTCTGCTCTTTCCCTCGGACCCCTGCCTCCACTGTGAGAACAAGCCCGGGCTAACCAGCTGGAGAATGAGCTCCGCATGGAACAGAGCTGAGTCTTCTTAGCTGACACCTTCCTAGACCAGCTAGCCTCCAGCCAGCTTGCAGACGTACATTCAAGCTGAGCCTGGCCAGGCAAACCACAGGTTTGTAAGAAGTAACACATGATTGGGGCACCTGAGTGGTGCACTCGGTTAAGTGTCCAACTCTTGATTTTAGCTCAGGTCATGATCTCAGGGTCGTGAGATCAAGTCCCATGTTGGGCTCCACGCTCAGTGTAGAGTCTGCTGGAGATTCTCTCTCCCTCTCCATCTGCCCTTCCTGCACTTTCTCTCTCTCTCATTCCCTAAAATAAAAAAATGAATCTGTAAAAAAAAAAAAAAAAGAAAAGAAAAGGAAGTAACACATGATTGCTTTTTTAAGCCACTAAGTTTTGGGGTGGTTTGCTACACAGCAATAACATAGAAACTCTTAGATAACTCTTTAGAAACTGAGAATCACAGAGGGCAAAGAGATGACAGATGACATAAAATCATAATAAAACCCAAACAACAGTTAGCACCGGCTTGTGCATGAGCTGTGGTTACTGATGAAGCAGAACCCTGCAATGAGCTCTCCTCCCAGCTGGTGCAAGGGACAGGAAGCATCCCAGTCAAACTTCCTCTGGGGCGCCTTCTCTAGATCCCTCGGCTCAGTCAGCTCCCAACCAAAAGCCTGCACTCAGCACTTATGGGCAAGCCCCACTGCGGAAGCGAGCCATCTCTGACCTCATGTTCCATAGCCAGTCATCTGCGAGCTGGAAACTTAGAGTTACTGTAAGAATGATATCCGTTCTGTCCCATTCCTGTGTTCAAGATATCAAAGCAAGGATGCGGCTGGGTCCTTCGGTGTGAAATTCCGGATTTCCCTGGGTCTTCAGGTAGGAACTGTGATCAACCGTGCTGACAACACAGGAGCCAAAAATCTGTATATCATCTCTGTGAAGGGGATCAAGGGACGACTGAACGGACTTCCTGTTGCTGGAATGGGTGACATGGTGATGGCCATGGAGCTCAGAAAGAAGGTACCTCCAGCAGTGGGAATTCAACCACGAAAGTCAGACTGGAGAAAAGATGGTGTGTTTCCCTATTTGAAGATAATGCAGGGGTCATGGTAAACAAAAAGGTGAAAGGTTCTGCTGTCTCAGGACCAGCTGCAAAGAAGTGTGCAGACTTGTAGCCCAGGATTGCATCCAGTGCTGGCAACATTGCTGGATAATTTGGTGCATTTGTTAAAAAAAAAAAATTAAAAATTATTTGTGGGGCGCCTGGGTTGCTCAGTCAGTTGGGCATCCGACTCTTGATTTCGGCTCTCGCCATGACCTCAGGGTCCTGAGATCCAGCTCCGCGTTGGGCTCTGTGCTCAGAGCAAAGTCTGCTTGAGATTCTCTCTCTCCCTCTGCCTCTGTCCCTTCCCCTGCTTGCACACACACACACTCTCTCTCTCTAAAATAAAGAAATAAATCTTTAAAAAAATTATTTGCTCCCCCCCAATAATGATACTTACTTATTGAAGCAGATGCAGACTAAAATCCCCTCACTTAGAGAAAAGAGCTGTTCACATATTGGTGGACATCCATTAAACACGGCAGTGTGCACACAAACACACTCATACGACTCTCACAAATGGGCTCCTATAATATAAATGTGGGCTTATTGCTTTTCTAAAATGACAAGCTATCCTATGCCCTTTGTAGATCATTCAAATAACAATTTAACAATTCTTTTTAAACTAATTTTAAAAATTAGGGAGCATCTAAATTGGGATAGGAAAGCCCTCCCTCCCCATAACTGCCCATGACAGGCTTGAGAATCTCTTTCCACTCCTCTATCATAACATTACCTCTTTGTAAGTTGGCTTCATGTCCTGTGTTCTAGAACACTGATTTGTTTTTCAGTGATGTCTGTTTCATTATCCAATCCTTCTGCTGTGGTTCTCATTTTGATATTAGCAGTTTGTGTTGTTTATTGTTTTTAATTTCCAAGAACTCTTTGTCGGATTGATTGTTTTCATAGCAGCCTGTCCTTGTTTAATGAACGTAGTATTGGTTCCCAAAACGCTCCAAGGATATTAATCTTTCTTTCTTTTCTTTCCCCCATCCAAAAATAACTGATCAGTTAGAAAAATCAGATAAGCAACCAATCTACATTTTACACCCTCTCACTCTGTAAATAATCATTGTTACTTTTTTTTTTTTTTTCCTGTTTCTCTCCTTGTGTTAACTGTGTTTCCTGTGCTTGCCACTTTCTGGCACGTGGCTTTTCTTCAATGCCTTAGGATCCTTGCATGTGGGTTTGTACTCATTAGTGAAGATCTAGATTCATCAGTATTGACGGCTGTTGTGAGCATCCTTCACAGATATGAAGGTCACTGTTTTAATTCTCTCGTCATGGCTATTCCCAGAGTGCAACGTTTGGCTGCGTGTTTTGGGGGTGGGCTTGTCTTTGCCTGCAAGGCGCATATGGCCAGTAGGGGGGTTCTCTGTAGTTCCAATGGATGAGGAAGGGGGCTGGTGGACTGAAGATTCTCTTTGGTGGAGAAAGAGAGAATTTACCCTGGGAGCAGAGTATGTGGGTGTATGTCGGAATTGCTTGGAGGGCGTGTTAAACGTCTCCCGGGCCCCATGGCTGTGTTTCTGATACAGAGGGCTTGGGGTGGGGCTTGAGAATTTGCCTTTCTAACGCATTCCCAGGGGCTGCTGCTGCTGGTCCAAGGTTGGCACTTTAAGAAACACTGAATTAGGGGATCTCACTGTCCTCCATCCCTCCCCCCTACTTAACTTTTAATGTGGCCATTTCTCAACATACACGAAAGTTGAGAAAATAAAGAAATAACCCCCTGCTAATAAGTAAATAAATAAACTCACCACTAAATTTTAAATGCTTCTGTTACTGGCTTATTTTTAAAGATTTTATTTATTTATTTGAGAGAGAGAGTGAGAGAGAGCACAAGAAGGCAGAGGGGCAGAGGGAGAGGGAGAAGCAGGCTTCCCACCAAGCAAGGAGCCCGACTCAGGGCTCGATCCCAGGACCCCGGGATCATGACCTGAGCCGAAGGCAGACGGTTAACCGACTGAGCCACCCAGGTGCCCAGATTCTCGCTACTTTTCTCGTGTCTGCATACTCTTCCATCTGCCCCACGATGGGAAGCCTACACCATGTTTGGATAAGTTTCTAGATGCAAGTGATTTACATAGGTGGAGATCAGCTATGTCGACTTAGTTAATACGCTTCTATATATTCGAGAAATGTGCGTGGAAGTGGAAAACAGGGATTTAGAATGCGAGAGTCTCCTCTAACGTCTCTGCCCCTCCCTGGCCAGCACCAGGATCTTCTGAGCATAGCAACAACATCACCATGCAGAGCTGCACACCTGCCCTGGGGAGCAAAATGTCCCTCCAACCACCTCCGGCCAGTTTCTCTTCAAGCTGGTAAGTTGTGCCAGCGCCCCATTTAAAAAAATTAGATTTAAAGTTTCTGGGGGGCAGAGACCAGGTTTTAAAAGAGAGAGAAAGCTCAGCTGGGGGTGGATGGGCCTTCACCTATGTCGTTTATCTGTGGGTTTGCCTGCTCTGGGCATCAGAGCCTGGAAATCTGTGCCAAGAGTCACAGAAGTGGAGCACCGGGTCCCGCCTGACCTTCCCTGGGCCAAGCGCACTGGACAACCTACCAAAGAGCGAATGGACACCAGCTACCATTTCTTGCTCTTTCATGTTTCTGTAGATAAGCAAAAACATTAATTTTTGTAAATTTTGTAAATAAACGAAAACACTGTATGCATTTTGTATACATACATTTTGTGTGTGTATGTATACAAAATGTATACAATAGACATGAAATGTATACAATAGGCAGGAAATGTATATAATAGACATGAAAGTCTGTCTCTCCAATCTTACATCCCAAAGGCAGGCACTGCTAACAGTTAGGTATTTTTCATTCCAGAACCTTCTATGCATATAAACCTGCTTAGTCACTCTTGTGCTTTCACTTTCTCTAGACTATTAAAAACATATTATAGACATTTAGAGTCGCAACTGTACAGCATTCTTCCCACAATTGCAGAGCTGTCCTAACTGAGGACCACATACGTCGTATCCGTCAGTGTCTATGTGAGTGTCTTCTGAAATCACCTGGCAGGCCCAGGGGCTCACCACTCCAAGAAGGCCTGGGGCTCTTCCACTTGGGCTCTGCTCTGGGTTTCTGCCCCCACGTGTTCTTTAAATGTCAGGATTTGAAGTTGGATGCCGACCGACCTCAAAGCTCCATCCCATTTCATTCTAGAGGATTGCCTCTGCCACTGCTTTCTTCCTAGGCTGGTGTGTCCCCATTAGCCACTAAAAATAGTCCTGGGCTCAGCACGCGGGCTTGCTGCTAGATCCAGGTCTCACTTGGCGACCCCTTCCCTGGGGCACGGACAGGCAGGGCACCGGTCACCTCTGTTTCTGCCATCCTCGGTCCCCACTGCCAGGTGGAGCGTCTATCAGACTGAGCTCGCTGCAGATGGAGGGCTTAGAATTCTGCGGAGGAAGAACCTGTGCTAACTGCTCCCCAGGATGCCATCCTGTGGGCCCGTCTCCGCACTCAGTAATGACTTCTCCACGGCAGCCAAGAAACAAGCCCAGTGCAAGCCATCTATCTCAAAGGGCTTCCTGCAGCTGGAGGAAGGAGTGTGTGCATGTGTATGCACGTGTGTGTGCACGGGTGTTCTCTCTTCTGCACCCTCCCCCTGCCTGGGCTGCAGAATTCATATCGTTCTGTCCATTTCTTCATTCCCCTTGTGAAGCAAGGACTCCGAGTGGTGGTGAGCTGGTCAGTGTTAACCAACCAGCTCCCCGGAGGAAAAAGCCCTGATGAGCATTTGCGGATTTCTAGGGTGTAAATAGTCCCACCGTGGCCAGTTGCAAGCTATCAACATGACATCACTAGCTTTGGAGTCGGGAAGAAAGGCACGGAAACCACCACCGTTATATAGGATTTCTGCCACACACACCATAGACGTAAATAGCCTCAAAAGCACTGAGGTTAGTAAAAGAAACAGGAAGTGATGAGTTTTGAATATTTATTACTTCTTTTTTAATCCAGCTCATTTCTAAGTTTATATGCTTTGATTTTTAATAACAGCTGTGTTTAACAACTGACTCAAAAAATTCCTGAAACTTTAGCAATTTGCTCCTATGCACCAGTCCAAGCCACTGAAGGCTCGGTACACCTCTGAGTGGCTCTCAGAGAGGAGCAAACTCATGAGTTTCAGCATTTTCTTAAACATTTCTGTGAAACAGTTCCCCACTTTTCTGCACAGTCCTTGGGGGCTGTGTGGCAAGTCTTCTCTCAGGCATGGCGCCCGACACCCACATCTCAATTCTTCACTCTTCCCAAGTGGACTTCTGATTCTTTCGTAGTCTTTTTTGGGGGGAAGGGGAGAACTTTCTAGAATGTTCTAGAAAGAATGATTCTGGGGAAATAGTTGTTCTGAGTACCTTTTGCAGAGGTCAAGTTGGGCCTTGATTCTAACATGCAGATCTGCACATATTCCTTGTTTCTGAATCTCTAGAGGATCTGAGTAGAGAGCTATTTGAGCCTCCAGAAAGGAAACCAAGAGCCTTGGTCACCCTGACTCCTGGGGACCTGCTTATCTGAGACGAGGATAGAGACCATGCAGCTGGAGAGCCGATGGAAAAGACTCCAGATGCATTTCCAAAAGCTTTCCTTACACAAACTCTCCATTTGAACTTCCAGTAAGAGAGCCAGAAGATCTCTTTCCACTAATTAGGAATCCAAATTCGGTTTTTGGATTAAATCCAATAAACGAGCTTAGGTCTTCGAATTGGCACGATGTATTATATAGATGTATATACATATATACATCTATACATATATATAATATGTCTATATTTATACATGTATATAGATATATATTTATACATGTATAAATATAGAAGTCAAGAGCTGTGTGTGCAGTGCTCCCCTCCTTGGGTTAGCCTGCTGGCAGTGGGGCGTGGGAGCTGAATTCTACCCAGACCTGCCTCTGTGTTATGCTCCAGGATGTGCGGCTGACTTGCCCGCACTTCTCACTCCGCACCCGCTGCACCCCTCTCCCTCCCCACTCCCTCTAATCTTGTTTTGGGATCCTTTCTCAGCACAGCACTCCAAGGGCCACCTATGTACCAGGGGAAGCACAAGGGAGGAAACAAATGTGTTACTCCCCCATCACCAAAACATACACAAATACACACACACATAAATACACAGACACATGCAAACACACACAAAGACACACACACACGTACAAACACATGCACATACACACAGACACAACCAAACACAGCTGTGCACACACACACACACTTACACACAGAGTTCATAATGGGTCTTTCGGGAAACCTTTCAGACACCGAATTTCTTGCCTTTAGCCCACCTACTCTTATTTGACTAGCGTTGGCCAGCTTAACCAGCAAGGGCTTCCTGCAGCGAGCTACCCGATTCCATGTGAAGACGTTTCCATGAATGGTTTGAATGGTTTCTGGCTTGGGCATCCATCAGTCCGAGGATTCTGCACCCAATCATGATGTGGCGGGAGGGAGCAGTTTCTGCACCAGCAATGCTCAGACACCACCTGGGTGTCCTACAATTCAACTCAGTTCTCACACTGTCTACCTGGGGATGGCATCAGGTCCCACAGGCTGAGGGCTCAGTCCCACAGGACTGCCGGGGACTCCGGATGCCAGTCATCAGACCAGGGTGTCCCCTGTGCTTCTCACTGACTGGCTACAGACCGGAGGTTCCAATAACCCCATCCTTGAGTTCCATTAATTTGCTAGAGCAGCTCTCAGAACTCAGAGAAACTTTTTAGTTACTAGATCACCAGTTTATTATAACACGTTATAATTCAGGAACAGTCAGATGGAGGAGATGCATAGGACACGGTATGATGAAGGGACACGGAAAGCCCCATTCTCGCCAATCTCCACGTGGTCACCAACCCAGCAGCTCTCCAAACTCTGTCTGTTTGGGGTTTTATAGAGGCTTTATTACATGGGTACGATTGATTAAACCACTGGCCATTGGTGATTTGGTCAACCTCTCCTCTTGTGGGAGTTGGTGGGATTGAAAGTTCCATCCCTGTAGTTCACATGGTGGTGGGTCCTCCGGGCAACCAGCCCCCATCCTTAGGTGCTTTCCAGAAGCCCCTCAGTAACATAACAAAGCACACACCTTTGTGACTCTCATCACTTAGGAAACCCCAAGGGTTTTAACAGCTCTGTGCCAGAACCAGGTGGAGACCAACTATATATTTCTTATTACAAATCACAATATCACAGCCCCAAGTGGGGCGTGGAGGGCGGCCTGGGGGCGCAAGGCCATGTGTGCATCGCGTGAAGTTCCCTCGTTCCTCATCTTCAGCGGTGTCTCCGATTCGCACCACACTGAGGTGACAGCGGGATCACGGACAGGGGAGGCGGATGGAGCTTCTTGTGAAAGGGGAGCGCACAACTGTAGGCTGGCTTTGAGTCTGAGTGTCCACGTGGAAGCAGCCACAGAGGGGAAGACGGGAGAGCCGTGGCAGGGACACGCGGCTCATCTGCCTCCTGGTCGCAGTCATTAAATCTGCTCGATGTCATGAGAACAAACAACTTCCCTAATAAAGAACCCGGCGGATATTTCCCAACTAATTATTTCAAAGTAAAATCTCCACGGAATGCTTCAAATTCCTGGAAAGGTTGCCTCTCATCCCCTCACATCGCATCCCCGATTGCCCGTCTTCCTTGTGCTGCATCGAGTTCCACACCTGTTCCGGTGATTTACGATTCAAGGCTCCAGGCTTTTTATTACTTAACTTTTTCTGAGCACCTACCTGCTATATGTGAGAGGCATTGCGCGTTGACCTATTTACCACACACCCCTTCCAAGGCTCAGACAGGCCAACAGACATCTCAGAGCCCCCTGGACTGCCCCCTCGCTGGTCAGGAGCTGGGGGGCTCTCTCCCCACACATCCACCCCACCTGGCTCCCTCTGCCCTGGGCCCCCCCCTGCTCTGGGCCCCGCAAGGCTACCGATACTCTTCATCTCCAGGCTGCAGTCAAGGTGTCTGCAGGGCCACTCTCCCTCTGGAGGCTCAGGGAAGAATCCATCCCTTGCCTCTTCCAGCTTCTGGCCTCGGCCGGCCCTCCTTGGCTCAGGGCTGTGCACCTCTGCTCTCTGCCTGGAGGACGGCATTGCCTTCTCCCGTCTCTGTCCGGTCTCCCTCCACCTCTCTCTTACAAGGACACTGGTGACTGCAGTGAGGACCCACCAGACCATCTAGGATAGTCTCCCCATTTCAAGACCCTTATTCACCTCTGCAAAGTCTTTGCCATAGAAGGTAACGTTTGCATGTTCCAGGGATTAGGACCCGATCTCTTTGGGGCTATTCAAACTGCCGCCTTGTTACACCTCCCACATTCTGAGCGTGCTCTCTGCCCCTGCTAGGGCTCGGCCCATACAGCCCGGCTCAATTTAGATGCAGGAGTGCGAAGTCAAGCCCTGTGAGTAAGGTACCATGATAACTTGCACAAGGCTTTCAAAACCATGTATATGCTAATGACTCCCAAATTGACATCTCTGGTCCATTCCTTCCCTCCGAGTTCCAAGATCATGTGTCCAGTTGACTATGTGATATTTCCATTTGAATATTTGCATTTCCATTTCGTTTCATAGGCCCCTCAAGCTCGTGGGGTAAAATCCATCTCTCCTCTTTTCCTGCCTCCCACCTGCTCTTTCCCCAGGCTTCCTGTCCAGCAAACAGCCCCACTACCCACAGGTTCACACAAGCTGGAAACCTGGAAGTCCACCGGTCACCGACATATCTGAACAACCTCCCCACACCAACCAAACAATTCAATGCACTGTCCCTGCGGATTCTACCTCCAATTCATTACCGTGTCCCTGTAGGTCCCACCTCCACGACAGATCTGGATTCTTGTCTGTTCTCCCCATCTCTGCGGACACCAGTCCAGTCCCAGGCACCTGAACCATGACGATGGCCTCCTGAATATCTCCTGCTTCCACTCCTCTCTAGTGCCGTCTCCAAGCATCCAGAGGGATATTTTATAAACCTGGGTCGGATCACATCACTGCCTCACAGAAAATTGGTCAATACCTGCCAATTGCATGCCCTCGCCCACCCCACTTTTTGCTGACCCCATTCCCAGCCTTCTCATTGATATCCCCATGCCTGGAAGGACCTTTCCCCCATGTCTTCACATGGTACCATTGTTGGGTCTGGGTTAGCCAGTGCTGAGTGCAGGTCTCAACACAGCGGAAAGCTAGTGAGCGCCCCTCTTGATGGGAGAGCCGCAGAGTCATCTCGCAAAGGGTGAGAATACCAGGAGGAATGAGGGACAGTGGCCCTTGGTGGACTCCCCCACGTGGTGGACAACATGGAAACCGCGCTGATCCAGGAAAGTAGGTCACCTGATCTCCCCGGGAACAGAAGGGCCTTCCAAGTCCTGAATTCATCTGGACTGGCCATCTGAGCCTCCTGGGTCCCCATGAGAGATAGTTGGGCTGTTCCTCCTGGGCAAGAGGTGTCTCGCCTGTGGGGAAGATTCTGTCTGCCTGGTGTCCCTGCTCAAGGTCACTGGAGAGGTCTGATTAGCAAAGGGTTGCATCACCATGGTTGGTACGTGGCATGTGACTATTTGTCCCTGCGGCCTTAGCTCGCCTGCCCGCATCCCCCCCTAGGGGCAGTGATTGGCAGCAGGAAGAGGAAGTCCAGATGCCTGGTGAGTGTCAGAGAAAGGCAACCTGAGATCCAGAATGAGTCACAAAATAAAAATATCTGCATGGACAACGCAAGGTTACCGTGCACAAGCTGAGGAAGCGCAGGAGCCCCTCTGGAAACGCTGCTGTGGCGGAAGCCATGTCCGCAAGCAGTTCCCCGCGGCGTGTGCGCGGCCTCAGCGCGCACCTTACACCCAGAGCACAGGCTCCCGGGCGCCCAGGGGCTGCAGGGGCCCCGCGGGGCGGCCCCAGGCTGCGCGGGGGGCGCGGGGGGCCGGCAGCCGCGGGGTCACCCGCACTTGCTTACTCTAAAATTACCCTCGAGGTCAGGCATAAATCATTGAGGTTTTTTCCCTGTGGTCACTAGATGTCACTGCAGGAAAAAATCTGACCAGAAAACAGATGCAAGGGAGAGAGAGATATTAATGTTTTGGATCCTACGGAAGTGGTCGCCTTGGCAACGGGGAGCATGTGAAAGAACTTCCTTCTTTGTGGACACCAGCGGCTTCCGAGTGGTATCACCGTCTGCGCCCCAAACACGAGATGCTGTCCGTCCGGAACCCAAGGGAAGGGAGCAGCGCGGGAGGGGCGGGGCGTGGGCGGAGAGGCGGGGCGGGGGGCGGCGCAGACAGACGGACACACAGACAGCATCTGGCATGAGCGCTCGGCAAACCTGTGTCGGTTCTTTTTTTTTTTTTTTAAGATTTTATTTATTTATTTGACAGAGAGAGACACAGTGAGAGAGGGAACACAAGCAGGGGGAGTGGGAGAGGGAGAAGCAGGCTTCCCGCTGAGGAGGGAGCCCGATGTGGGGCTCGATCCCAGGACCCTGGGATCATGACCTGAGCCGAAGGCAGACGCGTAACCACTGAGCCACCCAGGCGCCCCAAACCTGTGTCGATTCTAACTGAATTCCAAAGACCCCAACCAGAATGACGGTTTTTCCCTCCCCATGTTCACTATTGTGATAAAGACGCGCCCTTTGGCAAATTCGACCACAGCCGCGGAGACACCGAGACAGGCCGGAGCCCAGCCCCCGGGCGTGAGTCCGCACCTGAGTTCACCGGCAGGAAAACCCCGGGGACTGAACCGCGGCGGAGGGGCGGTCCGGGGGCAGAGGCTCAGCGCCCACCGCCTGGCGCTTCTCCTCTGCTTTTCCACTTTCTGTGCCACCTCTGCGGGAGGGAGGGGATTCTACTCCAGGCGGTGGAGGCGGGAGATGAGAGAGGGGAGGGAGGTGGGCAGCGTTGCCTTAATTCAGCCCCGACCAGCCAACTGACTGCTCCCGTGGCCGGGCAGGCGCAGGCGCAGATCCCGCCGCGCGTGGCCACCACAGCCCCGAGCAGGGTGGTTCCGGCGAACCCTGGCCATCGCCCGAGGTCCCAGTGCCCTTGAACTGCCCTCTGGCTTTTCACAGCCACTTCCTTCCCGCCTCCGTTGAAGCTGGCTCCCGAAGCCCCGCTGACCTTTGCATATTGGAATCAATCAGCTCACTAGAGCCCCCAGGCGTGACCCTTGGGAGATATTAGCATTTAAAGGGTAGCTTCTTCTCCAGATGCAGATCCAATTGCTAGAACGTATGCAAGTGCAAGTGCAAGCGCAGAGAATTCTAGAGCTGACTCCATCCAGAGCTAAGAAAACCAGGCATCTTCTCCTCGACAAGGCCTTGGGCAGGGTCTCCCACAAAGCCCCTGGGTGCAGCGGGGAGGGTCAGACCCCGGTCGGGGCCGGCAGGACCTCCATGTGGAGAGATGCTGGTGTATCGCGCAGGGCACTCAAGAAGTTGGCCAGAAGAAATTGTACCCGGAGTTGGGAAGGAATCACAAAAAAACAAGAAACATATGTTCTGAAGACCCAGATCCACACCAGCCTGCTCAAACCAAGGCCACGCTGGAGCCGTGAGCAGCGGTGCGTGAGAGGCGGGAGGGCTTGGAGGCCACTCGGGCTGCTCGCGTTGGGCCAGGGCCCAGACCTGGAGCCTCGTGGCCAGCCTCTGGGGACAGCCCTTCAGGACAAGCTGTAGTCTTGCTTTTTTGTATTGTCATTCTTCTACAAAAAATATTGGTATTCATATTATTTTTAAAAATACAAACTCATTATTTGGGCCTGCTGTGCCCAGAACAGCAAGCTGGTTTCTCGGCTACTTCAAGTGTTTGTTTTATCCCAGGCTTTCATTGTTACTGAATGTCTATTAAATATATCGAGCCAAATTATCCATATTGGCTGTTGTTGAGACAACCTGTTTTAGGCTTCATTGCCAACGCGCATGCGTGATGAGAGCTCAGAGCGCCCTCCCCCGGGAAGCCTCCCGTCCTGCCCCCACACTGCGTGGTGCAGCCTAGGCCTGGCTTGCCAGCGCCTCAGTTCAGGGAACCTTGCAAATCGTGATCGGAGAACGGGGTCTTGGTTCTACTGCCTCCCCAACCCTCAGCAGGAAACTTCTCTCTTCAGAGCTGCTGGTTGATGCTCCTCACTGCTCCCCAGCCTCCCAAGACATGTGGCACATCGTCCGCTGCATTTGTCATAAAGAGGGGAGGGCTCTTTGGATACTTAGCTCTGTGGGTTGCTAGACCCAGTTCCCGCGTGGGTGAGGTGGGGGGGCTTCCCCACACCCACAGGCAGTTGGGACACCAGCAGGTTGAGGGCTCAGTCTTACAAGCCTGCCTCCATCCCCCATGCCTGCCCACCCCAGAGGCCAGGTGCACGCTCAGATTGTGGCCTGTGTTTCTACCTGTGCAGATCAGAGGCTCCAACACCCCAGCCTTGGGTTTTGGACACCAGCTGCAAGTCTAGGTCGTCACCTGGGCCTCTGACTGACAGGATATGAATCAGCGGTTCCTGCAACCTGGTCCTCTGGCTGCATTAAATTTGCTAGAGTGGGTCACAGAACTTACTCGATAACTGGTTTATTATAAAAGGATATAACTTGGGGCACCTGGGTGGCTCAGTCAGCTGGTTTCAGCTCAGGTCATGATCTCATGGGTCATGAGATCGAGTCCCACGTCAGGGCTCCCTACTCAGCATGGAGTTTGCTTGAAGATTCTCAACCTCTGTCCCTCCACCCATGCAGTCTCACTCTCTCTCTCTCTCAAATAAATAAATCTTTAAAAAAATAAAAATAAATAAAAGGATCTAACTCAGGAACAGCCAGGATGGAGGAGATGCACAGGGCAAGACAGGGGCGGGGGAGGGGGGGGCGTGGAGCTTCCATGCTCCCAGCATGTCCATGTTCATCAACCCAGAAGCTCTCTGAAACCCATTCTTTTGTTTTGTTTTTATGGACACTTCATTACATAGGATTGATTAAATCATTGGCCATTGGCGATTGATCGGACCTCCAGCCCCTCTCCCCTCCCCAGAGGTCAGGGCATGGGATTGAAAGTTTCAACCTTCTAATTGCCCAGTTGGTTCTTCTGTCAACTAGCCCCCACCCTTAGGAGCTTTCCAAAAGTCACCTCACTAACATGACAAAAGATACCTTGATGCTCCTGTCACTTAGGAAATCCAAGGGTTTCAGGAGCTCTGTGCCAGAAATAGGGACGAAGACCAAATACATACTTGTCATAAATCACAATATCGCACAACCAAATGCATCCATGTTAAAGGCAACACGCGCAAGTCAGGAAAAGACGCCATGTTTTGGGTTTTGGCAAATGTTAATGCGTCTGGCAACGCTTGCCTGGAAATGTGCTCGTTGTGGAATATTGCACCTGTAGTCAAGGTGGGGCCGCCCCTCCCCAGCACAGGAAACCACAGTGCCCACCATCCCTCTGCAGGCCAGGCCCCTTCAGGGCCCGTGCACCTTGCCCAGATGCTCCTGCAGCACCTTCGGGCCTCGACCCAGGGGTTCTCGGGGGGAGGCAGGACACTGGCCGTGCCGGCTGCACCAGACGGCTTGTTAGAGGCCAAGAGTCTCAGGTCCCCCCTCAGCCCTACTGGCCAGTGTTTATAGCTTCACACTGAAACCTGAGAAACACAGCGGCTGCAGACTATGGCCAGTGGGCTAAATC
Organism: Phoca vitulina; assembly: GCF_004348235.1. Taxonomy (NCBI): domain Eukaryota; kingdom Metazoa; phylum Chordata; class Mammalia; order Carnivora; family Phocidae; genus Phoca; species Phoca vitulina. The sequence continues at coordinate 5,738,716 of NW_022589704.1, read as the reverse complement.
TGGTGACCACCTGTTTCCTGTATGGTCCACAAGCAAAGAATGGGCTTTGTGTTTTTAAATGGTTGGTGCTCTAGACTGATGTTTGTATGCCACCCCCCCAAATTCATATGTGGAAACCTACTCTCCAGTGTGACGGCACTTGGAGGTGGGGCCTTTGGGAGGTGATTAGGTTATAAGGGTGGAGCCTCATGAATGGCATTAGTGCCCCTTATAAGAGAGACCCCACATGATGGAATATTATGCAGTCATAAAGAAGGCAATCCTGCCCTTAATGACAATATGGACGGGCCTGGAGGGCATCATGCTAAGTGAGATAAGTCAGACAGAGGAAGATAAATACCATACAATCTCATTTATATATAGAATCTAAAAAGAAAAACCCAAACTCATAACAACAGACTAGAATGGTGGTCACCAGTGGTGGTGGATGGGGGTCGGTGGGATGGGTGAAGGCAGTCAAAAGACACAAAATTCCAGTTATAAGATAAGTAAGTCCTGGGGATGTAATGTACAGCATGGTGACTCTAGTTCACAATTTTGTATTGTCTATTGGAAAGGTTGCTAAGAGAGTGGATCTTGAAAGTTCTCACAGCAAGAAAAAAACTGTAACTACCTGAAGTGATAGATGTTAAGTAGACTTATTGTGGTAACCACTTTGCAATATACACCTATGCCAATGTGTTACATTGTTTACCTGAAACTAGTACAAAGTTATATGTCAATTATAGTCTAACAAGACTGAGAGGAAGAAAAACAGAGAGCCCAGAGAACCATGTGAGGACACAATGAGAAGACAAGCTGTCTATGAACCAGGAAGTGGGGTCTCACCAGACATGGAATGTGCACAGGTGCCTGGTGAGACCCCAGGTGTCTGCACCGAATATGCGGTGTCTCAGAACAGTGAGACATACATTACTATTGTTTGTAAGCCACCCCAACCCAATGGTGCTCTGTTAAAGCAGCCCTGACAGACTATAACACCAGGAAAATAAAATAAAAGAAGAAAATATTCCATGATGTGAGAATTATGTAAAATCAAATTTCAACATCTCTAAATAAAGTTTTATTGGAACACAGCGATGCTCACTCCTTTATGTATTTCTATGGCTCTTTTCACACCACAAGAAGAGAGCTGAGTAGTTAGGACAGGGACCACAAGTGGCCCACAAAGCCCGAAATATTTACTATTTTGTCCTTTATGGGAAAGTTTTGTCCAGCCTTGATCTGTAGGATCAGATGCCACCAACTCATCTCCTATTTCCCATGATTTTCCAATACTTGTTCCCCGGAAGGTGCAAACATGGCCTCCTTCTTTGACCTTGTCACCCCATCCCACAACTTGTGTGATTCCCATCCTGTTTCCCGTGCCCCCACCCCACACCCCTCCTTGGACAAGTGCAGAACGCAGGGCTCTCCTTTCCTGAAGACTTGGTGGGTTTCAGTCGCAGCCTCAATTTCTCCTTTGCTGAACTCTGGTGCAGCCTGTTCACTGGGAACACACAGGTCAGCATGGCACCGAATGCCTCATTCCAGTTTTATTGGGGATTTTTTCAAGATGGCTAATCTAAGTGCCATCCACGGAGCTCTGGGCATAGAGAAAGCACTCAATAAATTGTTTACTGAGACAATGACTGAATTAATGGGCCATGTCATCTATTTCTGGGTGCTCTTCACAGCACCCAGCACAGCTATGGGTAGACAGTGTCTAATAGAATGATTAATTGATGAATTGATTTTCCTTCAAGAGGTCCGAAACACCTCGTCTCATCCGTTCACCCATTCATCCTCCACAAATATATTAAGCCTTGATGTTGTGCTGGTTTCTAGGATTACAAGGATGAATTAAGATAGAAAACACCTTTATTATCTTGCAAATCAGTAAGAAAGGGAGGCATGTGCTGTAAGTAGCCCGGTGGTTGGCTCCTTTCTGCTCATACAAAGATCTCTCCACCTGCTGGGCATCTCCAGGAGCCCCACATGCACACAAAACACTTCCGGCTTCTGGGATGAGAGATGTGGTGGGTGTGGTCCTGCTGCCACCCTGCTTTCCCTGCAGTTCCTGGCACCAAGTTCCCTGCATGGCTCAGGACCCATCAGAGCCACTTTGAGGACATGACAGGTGCTTCTTGCTCCATGCTGGCCTCCGAGTTTCACAGGGTACAGAGGTCTCTCTTGATGGTGTCCTGAACTCCTGGGATACTGGATGCTCTGCAGGCTGGAGCAGTGTGATATGCATCCTTTCCAAGTGAGGAGTGAGGCCACGCTATGTTGTACCAGAGTCCCAGTGTGTTACTGGGTACTTCTATTGAAGTCTTAACCTCTAGGACCTCAGAATGTGACCTGATTTGGAGACAGGGTCATTGCAAAGGTAATTAGTTAAGCTGAGGTCATACTGGAGTAGGGTAGGCTCCTAATCCAATATGTCCAGTGTCCTTATAAAAAAAGGAAATTTGGACCCAGAGACATACATGCAGGGGGATGTCGATGTGAAGACAGACACCTACAAGTCAAGGAGAGCGGCTTGGAACAGCTGCTCCCTCACAGCCTGTGGAAGAAACCAACCCCACCAACACCGTGATTCTGGACTTCTAGAATTGCAGACTGTGAAACATTCCATTTCTATTGTTTAAGCCAGGGATGTTGTCCTCAGAAACCCCACTCCTACTGACCAATAAGATTTGGTTACCTAGTCCAGCTCATCCTGCTTGGCTCCTTCCTCCTTGTGAGGAAGCCTCTTCCCCAGGCCCTTTGGGCCCCTTCCACCCATAGGTACCTGCAGGGAAGCCCACCCATCTGCCCTACCAGTGGAGGCTAGTCCGGTGCCTGGCAGAGGGCACCGTGTGAGCCTTTTCCCAGGATGGCCCTCAGCCCCCATGCAAACACCACCCCACACTGACCAGCTTGCTCCCATAGACCAGACCTGGGACTATCTTATACTGCCCTTGAGACCATAGCCAAAAGGAGACTGGTGGGTAAATGTGGAAAGCGCAGCTCCATTCCCTGGATATTTGTGTCCATCGGAGCATGGAGGCCCCACTGCTCACAGACCCTCTGTCTTTGATATGGGGGCTTGTACATGGCACTTGAAGGAAGAATGAGAACTACCTCGGGCCCATCCACCTACTTACCTCTTGTGCTTCTGAAGGAAGTCCTTGACCTGGCGGGCTCAAGGGATGAGCGCCATAGGCCCTTCTCCCTGGTGGTCGAGGCCACGTTAAGCTACTTCTTACCATCCTATGCAACTGTCCATGGCATGCTCCTGAGCAGGAAACCCCACTTAGCTGAGGGAAATGGAAAGTAAAAAGTGGTGAGCAGTCCCTTGACTTAGTCATATCCTTTTACCTCTGACCTAGAAATTGGAGCCTTATGACAAGAAAAAATACTGTCCCTTAATCCCCAAAGCCCTCTTAAGGCAAATTCTCAAGGCCTTGGGGCCTTACTCAGCAACTTTATTTTCCCAAGGGCACTGGATCTTTTAAAGGTCATACCTTGTAGCCTGAGTACTTTCTGTTTTTTGGAACAACAGTGAACTTCTGCAGTATTCCACATAATCTGATTTCTAAGACAGGTTCAGTCAAGGAAAATGAGAAAAAAAATGCCCCATGGCCTGGCATGAGCCATTAGGGCAAGCCAGCATCTTGCAGAGATGACAGGTGGGAAGAGAGGAAGATTTCTCTCCTTTTGAACTAGCTCTCTGCCCTGGGGCAGGAGACTCCAGCAATTGATAGAAACCCTCTCCTAGGACAAGCCCTCAGGGCTTCATGTCAGAAATCCCACTAATCACTTCCCACCCGTACAGAGTGAAGCCTGGTCAACAGCATTTACTGCTAAGAATGTTATTAAAAGTCAAACCAAGCAACGTCTGCCAGACCCCAAGGAGAGAGTTGCAGGGAATGAATAATTCTGAAAAGATCCTGGGCGTCTGTGCATGAACCACAAACAGCCCTTAAAATCGGAGCGGTGAGGGGAGGGACCCACATGAGAGGCCAGCTCCCTCCCATCAGCCCGCCTGGGGTGCCGACGCCTGGGCTCCCCGCCTACGGTCTCAGCCTGCGGGCTGCCCTGTCCCTCTTTGGGTCACTGTAAAGGAAGAAGCAGATTCCTTCTCAGCAGTTCAGGGGAGGCTGTTCTGTCCTTGTCTCAGGTTACCTGTAAGGCTCCTCTAGGGCGCCGCGGGGCTGAAGCATTGCCGTGGGGAGTGGAGGCAGCCAGGAAGGGGCTGCGGAAGAGCCAGCGAGGTGGTAGGGGAGCCAGGGTAGTGACCCGCTTTCTGCTTCCCGGCCTCAGGTGCCGAACACAATTCACCGAGAAAGCTCGGTAACCTCTTCCCTACTTTGCCTCTCCTTTTGCACGCCCCACCAAAGACCAACTTTGTTCCAGATGTTGCTGTCTGGATGATGCCGAGTTTGGGCGTCATCTACCTTTAGGATGCTGGGCCCATTGCTGAACCGATCTGAAGCTGGTTTTCTCATCTGTCAAATGGGAATGATTCCCTTCTGGTTGCAATACAGAGCTCCTTTTAGGTCACACCAGAAGAGGTAAGGACGAGAGCCTTGGAAGTAAGAATGACAGGGATCTGGAGCACGGGACCATCTTGCCAAGAGGCTGGATAGTGTTAGGCTTGAGCCATAGCTCTAAGGGAACTACAGCTGAATTGAATGCCGACCAAGAGCTCTGGGGGAGGTTTCCTCACAAGGGGGTAAACCCCCATCCCTACATCATCACCATGACTCAGTTCATTCCTCTGTGTGTGTCTTTATCCAGTTGGCATTCCTGGAAAAGCATTCTGTTGGATTGGGAACCCACCATTTCCTCTGTTTGGTCCTTTGTGCATGAAGCTACGTTGTAGGGTGGTGGCTGGATGATAGGTTACCTGACCTTGCCACGTGCCTGTCTCCGGTCTAATCAGACCGTAGAGGTCAGGGTCAGTACAAACAAGCAGAGAAGGTATTTCATGCCACACCCTCCACAGGGGAACAGGTGCGGGCACAGGGATACTGACAGGGTATCCCAAATACACACTGTCATGAAAATTCTGGAGATTCTGTTCAGGTCTGGGTGGTCAGACAAATCTGAACGTTTAGCAAGCATCTTCACGAGATTCTTACGGCCCCCCAGGCAGGATGGCTTCGTGGGCGTGTGATCAGCACATTCGGAAGGGCCCCACGCTTGGGTTTTCATACTCTGGGTTGTTGTCTCCCACTCCTTAATCATTTTCTCTCTGAATTTGTGTTTTGTAAGTAAAATCTGATGGGATAAGGGGGCATGGCCCCATCATTTCCCTGCTTCCCCAGAATGAGTGGTGGGCGCCCGGCTCACGGCTCCGGGTGCCCCAGGCCCTGCCTGTCCCCCTGCCCTGCCCCAAACCGTGGCAGCCTCCTGCCCGGGACGGAAACAACCGAGCTGCCGTTGCATTGCTGAGGGAAGTGCTTTGCTCTGCTGTCCCCCTCCGCCCGTGGTGGAGGCCTGGGCTCGACCCCCGTGGGGTCGGGGTCGGCACCTTTGTCTAGCATGATGGTGGTCACCTCTCTCCCAGAGCGGCAGTGCCACATCACGGCACACAGGTGACTTGGTGAAGGCCCCCGTTCCAGGTACCCAGAGCGCTCCAACACGGGGTCCAGCGCGGGCTGGGGCGGCGGCCCTGTGGGAAGGGAAGACGGAGTCCGGGCTCCTGGCTGGGGCTCGGGGCCTGTGTCGGCAGCTGGGAGACTCATGAGAACCACTCTTACCTTGGGGGTTGGGGAGGACTCAGGGTGCCCGTGGGAGTCTGCGCTCACCCTGCGGGTAGCCCTGTGCCCGAGGGAAATAACAACACCATGACAGGTCAGGAGAGAGAGATCACAGAAGAAAGGAAAATGATTCATACCTTGGTACCTTTAACACCACTTTTTGCCCTACTAACAAGGGGCCCCACAAATAATGTAGCTGGCCCTGCCCCAAGTGTGGGGAAAAGTGTCCTAGACCAGAGGTTCTCGAAAGTGTCTGCACATGAATAACACCTGGAGAACTTACCCACTAGGAATAGCAGCTCCCATCCTGCAGTCTGATTTAATTGTCTGGGAGGGCCCGGGCATCGGGCTGTGCTTTAAGCCCCCAGCGGATTCGAAAATGCAGCCAAGTTTTCCGAGCAGCATGCTGGTGACCCTCAACTTCCGTGTGCACACAAATCACCGGAAAGGGAGGTTCTCATTGGGTGGGGGTGGGGCTGTGACGGGGCCACAGAGCACATTTCTCACCAGTCCCCTCGCCTCCAGAGGCTGCGGGTCCAGGGCCAGGCTTTGCAAGAGCCAACTTCTGGACTTCAGGCTTCCAGACAGCGGTTGTTAACTCTGGAGGCACATCACAATCACTTGGGGTGGCTTTAAGCGTTCTGATGCCCAGACTGCTCCCAGACCAATTAAAAGAGAATGTGGAACCTATGTCCTCAGGATTTTTAGACTCCCCTGGAGATTCCACATGCACCCAAGACTGAGACACGTCATGGATGATGCATACCTCTCCCACACGGGGCAGCTGGAGGCCGAGGGCCCTGTACCCTGCCCACCACACTGGGCGTGCTCCGCTATGACCTCCCTTCCGGCTTCTAAATACTTGGGGTGCTCAGTGCATTTGCCCATCCCCACCCTAGTTTCTGGCAAGCTCTGGAGCCTGGCCCAGGCCACGAGGTCCATGTCAGAGACGATGGCCCATACCTCAAAAAAGAAAGAGTGAGAAACCAGAAAAATGACATGGAAATGAAGTCCCCGGTGAGCGCTGAACTCTGCTGGGCACCAGGGAGCATGGGAGTGCAGCAATGCTGCTGAAGGATTTCACATCTCATCGGGGCAAGACCGTGTGGCCCCCCAGCACATTCCCTCCCCCGAGAGCTCGTACAAGCACCAGTCTGAGGATGTGATGGCCTCCTGAGAATCCGCCAGGGGCTGGGGCAGAGCAGCAACTCTCACACTTTACAGTACATCAGAACCCCCGGAGGACTTGTTAATTAGAACAGGTCTCAGGGGCTCCTCCTGAGAGCGTCTGATGCAGTAGGTCTGGAGCAGGGCCTGAGAATTTGCGTTTCTATACTGTTCTACTCCACATTAGATGGACCTGGCTGGACTCTTGGCTCCCCTGCTCGCCAGCCATTTGCTAGTGGACCAAGCACCTATGGGTTAATCACATGCACCTCATGGCGTTGTCCAGGGGCCCGCAAGCCGATCTGTGAAATGCTTTGGGACACAGTTCCCAGTCCTGAACTGCCTGAAAGGGTCCCTAGCTGGGCCTCCCCGACTGCTCCCAGGAGGTCCTGACATTCTGCTCCTAGAATGTTTTCTGAACAAAGACACCTTGGACACCTGGTCTAGACTCCCTCCAAGTGGCAGGAGAAGGCAGCCTTTGTGGGGAAATTAGTAGGAGCCTCTGCAGACACCCGTAGAGCTCCTGAGAAGGTGCTTGATTTCACTGGGGTTTCGATGCCCTGCCTGCCCAGGGAGGGCCTGAAGTCACCCTCCGTGCTTCTGCATGGGGTAGCTGGGCCCCCCGCATTCTGACTGCTCTCTTTGGAAAGCTCTGGAAGCAGCTCCAAGAGGCATCGAGTGACTTTGCTCTAGTCCACCCCGGGTGGTACCTCCAAGTCCTCAAGATTCGGTCCCACCTGTAACTGCGGTGCTTTCTTCTGCACATTTCTGCCTCATATGAAGCAGATTATAGACAAGCTCCTGCACTGTCCTGCTGACCACCAGCTCCACGGGGCAGAGCTTCTCTGGCCGAGGTCCTCCTGGAGCACGTGGATAGGGCAGTGGTTGGCTCTCCCTGGAAGTACCATGAGGATCACCTGGACAGCTTGCCAACCTGTGGATGTCAGAGACCGAGCCCACATCCAAGAGACCAGGGCCCCATCCAGGCATCACTCTGAGAACCCAAAGTGGGGGTGAACTCTGACTACTTAGGTGCCCCCATATAATGGGATTATATAGCATTTGTCTTTCTGTGACTTAGCTTAATGTCCCCAAGCTTCATCCATGTGGTAGCATGTGTGACAGGCTTTCCTTCCTTTTTAAGGCTGAGTAATATTTCACTGTGCGCATGGAACATGTTTTGTGTATCCGTTCATCTGTCGACAAGTATTTGGGCTGCTTCCACCTCTTGGTTACTGTGAATACTGCTGTTGGGAATACTGGTGTGCAAATACCTCTTCGAGGCCCTTCTTTCCATCCTTTTGAATGCGTACCCGGAAGTGAGATTGCTGGGTCATACGGTAGTTTTATTTCTACCTTGGAGGCACCACCAGGTTATCTTCCATGGTGGCTGCACCACTTCGCATCCCCACCAGCCTTGCGTGAGGTTCCCATTCCTCCACATCCTCCCCAACACTGATTTCCTGCTGTTTTGATAGTCACCATCGTATGAGATGTGAGATGGCATCTCATTGTGGTTTGATTTGCATTTCTCTGATGATGAGTGATGTTGAGCATCTTTTCATGTACCTATGGCCATCTGTGTGTCATCTTCGGACAGGAACAGTTTCAAGCATGGGGATGCAGCACAAGCAAAATGAACTCCCATCTTCCCTGGGCATCCATCCTACGAGGCAAAACCAAACAAACCAAGAGTACAACCGCACGCACGCGTCCTGTGGTGACAGATGCTACAGCGAACTTCCAGTTAGGGCCAGAGGTGATTTTCTGCACAGGGGCCAGAGAAGACTCTGTAGTGAGTAGGCATCCCTGGGGAGGCCTGGAGGGGAAGCTCTGGGCATGGAGAGTGTGGGGAGGAGCCGTCCATGTAGAGCACGTGCAGGTGCACAGGCCCCAGGAGGAGCAGCGGCCAATGAGTCAGAGGACCCAAGAGATTAGGGGCTGGAGAGGAAGGCCAGGGGCCAGGACAGGAGAGGAGCACTGGGGGACCTGGGGGGGGCAGTCGTGTGAGGTCTTATGGCCATTGTATGGCCATTGTATGTCTCATCTCATTTATATCCCTTCTCTCAGAGGTTACTGCCCTTTCTGCCTATTGTTCAATGAAGAGAAACTCTCATGTCACTTACTTGGCTATTTTATAAGGCTGGGGAGATATTGTGATCCCATCTTGAGCAGCTTGGAAGACATGGAGGTTTCTCTGCCCATTGGCTCTTACTCTGAGCAAGATGGGGGCATAAACTTGTCTAACAATGTCTAGTATGTAAAGAGTGCTTAATAATCAGTGCACGTTATTAACATCAGCCTATTGTATTCATTTAAGAGAAAACACCTTGGCTGATTTAATTTCATGGTCAAATGAAGGAGGGAGTCTGAGAAGAAAACATATAATAAAACACCCTCTTCCCTCTGGGAGCTGGTCGTTCAGAGGTTCTGGGAGCGGCTCCCCAGTTTTTCTGAAGTTGCTGATCTAGAGTTTATCCTGCTTCTCAGTCATTTGGCTGCTTTCTGGAATTCTCGAAACTCTTTAGAAATTCTAGGGGCCTGGTAACTGTTATGCAAGAAAACATTCCAGGGAGGTGAGAGAAAGCGAGTGCACACAGCCTTCGAGATTCCACGAGACACTTCAGCTTCTGCTGACATCCGCAGCCCAGAAGGAAGAACCCAGGCTCAGCTTGTATCTTAAGCAGAAATCTTTGAATGTTTCCATGCCTTCAGAATAGCGTAGGTGGGTTGCTATTCCTCACAGCAGAGATGACCTTCAGACGTCAGGGCAATCCCATAGAGCGGGTTGGCCCCTGTGCAGACGAGAGGTCATTCCACGGGAGGGAGCATAGTTCTTTCTTCAGAGATGGGTCGCTCCACACAGCAGAGGCTCCAGCCAGTCTCCCTGACCACTGGGACAGCTGTTTCCATGGCATCCACTGGCACTGGACACATTGAAAGAAAGAGCCAGATTGGAATTGGAAAGATTCTTCACGCACCTCGGGGAAGGGAGGAGGAAGAGGAAGGGGGAGAATGTGTACACACACAGCAGAGACTTCTTAATTGTTCTTTTCTCTCTGGCCCTGCATTGACAGGGCACTCTCCTTTTGCTCAGAGCAGGGTCACTGTAATGGCATTGTGGCATCATGAAGAAGATTTTGCTTCGAGTAAAGTACAGGAACATGCATTTGAGGGCTCCTGAGGCTCTGAGGTCAGATGGGAATGCCGTCTGCCATCTCTACTGTGAGCAGGTAAAGCCACAGAGAAGGCCAGTGAAGGCAGACTGGTGCTTTATGTCATCAGCATCGTTAGTGTAGAGTGGGGCATGAAGTGCGGTGTACATTCTCAGGAGATAGAAAGATACGTGGAAAATGGTTTCATCTTCAGGAGTTAGAATCTGAAGGGGAGAAGGACCAAGCCCACCATGAGCATTGATGTGAATCAGTCAGCATTATAAAAAGAAAGCCCCAAGTCACCTCCTGGACCTCCTCACTCCGTCAAGCAGGGCAAAAAGAAGCACAAAGGAAACTACTAATCCACTGTATATTCAGAACCATTTAGAAATTTCTACTCAAAACATTACTAAAGGGAACATTTCAGCTTAGGAGAGAGAGGATGTCTTCCTACTTAAAAATTCTTCTTCTCCAAAATTATTATCTATTAGATATATTATATTCGATTCTATAACAGTGATAACGTTTAAAATATTGTTATTAACATAATACATGCAAATCAGAGAAATTGTAGAGCATACAAAATAGTATAAAAGACGCATTGAAATTGCCCATAATGTACCACCCAGAGACCATCATTGTTAAGATTTGGGGTTGTGCCCTTCATTTTTATATTTTGTGTTATAAAAATGTGTTTCCAACATAAAATATAATAGGCTAAACTGTATGTAGAGTAACTTGACTTTTATCATGTAGCATTATGCACATCCTTCCATGTCATTAAAATTCTGTAAACACCACTTTAAGTGACTACATAATGTTTCATCCTCTGGATACACTAGACCTTACTCAACTCATCTCCTAGTGTTGGGCATTTGTGTCATTTTAAATGTGCTACTATCATAAACAACACTGTGATGAATATCCCTGTACAGACACCTCTGCCCACTTTATTCATTTACCCATTTGCTGGACTTCTGTCAAGCATCCCTCACATTCTTAGATATGGACAGTCCAACAGGGAATACGACAAAATCCTCACCTTTGTGGAATTTACATGATAGTAAGGGGGTAAACAAATAATGTGATTTCAGATCATAGCACTTAAAAAACTTCAACAGAATAGTGGGGTAGAGAGTGATGGTGGGATACAGCCTGCGCTAGCTGAGACCTTCAGGGAAGGCCTTCGAGAAATGATGTTGGGTGGAGACCTGCATGGTGGTAAGGAGCCATCCATGGCATTCCAGGCAGGGAAAATAAAACGGACAAAGGCCCTGAGGAAGAAAGTAGCATGGTGGACCGGAAGAGCTTCAGGAAGACCTTTGTGGCTGCCGTTAAGGGAGCAAAGGGGCAGGTGGTAAGAGATAAAGGTCAAGGTGCAGGCAGGGTCTAGACACTGGAGGCCCAGTCAAGTGGTCTGGATGGTGAGTGTGATGGGCAGCCATTAGAGAGGAAGGTCAGAACATGATGTGACTTGATTTACACTGAAAACATTACTCTAGCTACTAATTTAAAATTGGCTGTGGGGGGCAAGAGGTGAAGCAGATCCCAACTCAGTCTGTAAGGACAATGTTCCTGTGGTACCAAAACCAGACGAAAACGTCACAAGAAAAAAAAAAAACTACATACCAATATTCATCATGGATATAGAAGCAAAACTCCTCAACAAACTACTAGCAACCAAATTCAGCAATATGCAGAAAGGATTATTCACCATGACCAAGTGAGCTGTATCTCAGGAATGCAAGGTTGGTTTAACATCTGAAAAATCAGTGTTCTGGAGCTCTAGACACATCCACTTCTCTGTGAAAATGAATCCCAAGAGGTAGTATCTCTGAGTGAAAAGACAGGGAAGTAGATTTGCTTGGTAAATCTTTTAGATGAGTGGTTCCTAACTCATTGGGGTCACATGGAAGTTGAAGTGATGAATCAACCCCAAGTTCTGTATTACTTGGGTTTCTCAGGACATGTGTATGGAAGGATGCAAATGGGAGAAAGGGTCCAGGTCTAATTTTAGGGACGTTGTCCACAAACCATCCACATGCCCCAAAAAATCAGAGCTAAACTGTCCACACTCTCTGGATCCAAGCTGTGACTCCCTCCCACCAAAGAATTGCAAGCTACTTTCTGGAAATGTGGCTTAAACATTTAGTTGGTGTTTGCAGGGACAGACATCAGCTCCTAGAGGAGATCTTGCAGTTTTAACAAGTTCAACTAACTGTAGCATGTGGGGACTTCAAGGAAAAAGAAGGATCAGAACAACCTTTAGGAGGAGGGGAGCTAAGATGAAGACACGAGCTCTTGGTGGAGGGCATGGGGAGAGGAGCAAGAGTCTAACGCAAAGCCTGTTCTTCCTTCCTGGGCCCCAGAGGGCTGGCCGTGGGAGCCTTCAGAGAGCCAGGGTCACAGGACTAGAGCCCCCTGGGAGAGGGCCAGGGGAGTCAGGAAAATCCTCCCGCTACACATCATGTAGGTGTGGGGAAAACCAGCCCACACGTAGAGTGAAAGACTGTGTTGTAGTCTTTCTGGAATTTCTGGACTCCCTGTGTGCTTGATGAGCTTAAAAAACAGCAACAACACTAAGCAAAGACCAACCTCTGCCCCCCTCAACTCTGTGGGTCAAGGGCCAGGTGTGGACACTTATCTGCTCTGGGGTGACTTTCAGTGCAAAGGCTGCTGCCGTTCATCTTGAAATTGTGAAATAGTCTTGGACCCATGGTGTCAACATTTGCTTTTGAGGCCAACGAGCTGAAATCTGTGAGCTTAAAAAGTATCTGTAAGCAACAGACTCGGAGCTTCTAGTTCACTTTGCTAGTTGAGGTTTGCATTCTGTCAAAGGTTTCCAGAATATTCCCAGGCTATGTGAGCTGAATCCATGTTGGGTCATTTCCTTTGTCCAGCAGGCAGCGAGGTCCCCTCTGACAAGCCTTGCATTGCTTCCTCGTATGCTGTGGCAAAGAAAGGATTATGCATCCACATCTCCACCTGACAGCCATCTGAGGAAAAAAAGCATCTAGAGTTTGGCAGGGCTTCTGGATTTCTCCTTGGAGCAGAGATGCGAGGTCTCGTCACCCTGACTGCAGCCCACCCACACTTACTCTAGGGCTGGAAAACCCATCCACTTCCAGGCTTTTCCTCCAGAGAAGCAGCCTGACCAGAACATCTTGCTCCTTCTAGTAGCTCTGTATCTGTTGTAGACTCTTTTTTAAAAAATATTTTATTTATTTATTTGAAAGAGAGTAGAACAAGAGAGAGAGAGAGTGCATGAGTTGGGGTGAGGGGCAGAGGGAGAGGGACAAGCAGACTCCCCACTGAGCAGGGATCCCATTTGCAGGGCTCGATCCCAGGACCCTGAGATCATGACCTGAGCCGAAGGCAGATGCTTAACTGACTGAGCCACCCATGTGCCCCTATTGCAGACTCTTGATATGAAAGATTTATCTTCCTCATATGCCCTAAAGTATTCCCCTAGGAATCCAAACTCTGAACGAATGCCATGCAATCAAATCGACTTTCCTGTTTTCTCTCAAGAAAAGATAAGCTGCATGGATTTGCGCTGTAGGTCAGTAACTGAGTCTTCCTTCACATCCCCCGGAAGATGTGAGCAGACAGGGGAGGGGCTCCAGGGGAAATTTTGATTGCCCAAGATGAGGCGGAATGCAGAGGAGGGAAGGGGCAAGAAAAACAGAACAAAATCCCAAAGAAACAAAAGCGGCTCGGCTGGGATATGGCTGGGAAGCAGGAAGATGATATAGAGCACTGGATGCCTTTGGCTATAAATAAATTGGGAAGTCTCCTTCAGATTTCACCATTCAAGATGTCTGGAAAAAGACAGAACACCAGCTTGAAGAATTTAAAATTGTACTGATGGACATGGCCTGGCGTGGAATTACGTGTAACCTCATGATGATCTGCCATCGGCGCTCTTCCTGGGATCCAATCACTGCCTTGCGGGGCTGCTACAGAGATTAAATGAGGGGAAGTGCGAGAAAGCCCCCATGACACTGTAGTGTCTTGTTCAATTTTAGGGATTGTTCTTTTCAGAGTATCAAAATCCTATTTGCATAAGAAGTTTTGATCGAGGTGCTACTAACATACTTTAAATGCATGATTTATTGTCATCTCTCCAGTGACACTGCAAGGCTGGTATTGGTCCCATTTTTTTTTAAGTGAAGACAACTTACAGCCAGTTCGTCTGCAAAAGATGTTTCTAAGGGTTTAGAGTTTGGGAGAAATTTCCCATGCATACAAAGTAGCTCTAGATGAAATTCCTGAATGCGAGGATGAAAGAAGATGGCACTTGGATTGTGCCAAATTTAACGGCAGTAAACTCAGAGTTGAGTCTTCAAGGCATCCACACTTGGTGTTCCCCGCAGTGGGGGCATGTCCACTAGACACCCATTCTCTGAGAAGAAAAATGCAAAGATAAGAGCGCATGGTGAAAAAGAGAAAGGGCAGGTTTCTCAGATTACCTCAGCTCCCAGGTCCCACCTTCCTAACTGGTATTAAGGAGAGGACACCAGCTAGGTCTTCCCACAGTTGTTCTCAAACCACTGGTCTGGGGGATGCAAGGATAGGCTCACAGTGGAGAGAGAGACAGGGGAGGTTGTGAACGAAGATGCCATAGGGACAAAAGACACAAAGTGACTCCAACTGCAAGGAAGTGCTTCTTCTAGCATCACGGGTTTAGAACATCTGAGGCTGAACAGTAGTTACATAGAGAAGAGAGAGAAAGTTGGCCTAGGGGGTGTTGTGGAATATAATCACAGGAATAAAGAAGCAAAAAATGGAGCTGCTGGGCCTATTGGTAGGCATGATCTTCCTTGAGGGGTTTACTCTCAGCATGGCCCTGTGGTTAAGGAGCCGAAGGACTGGAGCCACACTCAGGCTGACTTGTTTAAAAGTGGCTCCTGGCTATGTCTTGTAGACCAGGTGCTATTGCAGGTGCTAGAGATACGACATCAGGTGGGCCCATGGCTTCCTTCATGTTGGCTCCTGTCTAAAGCAGAAGTTGGCATGCTAAGCAGAGGTTGCAAAGCAGAAGGATGTCACTCCAACCAGGACCATCCAGATCCAAGGGCCTGGGGCAACCTAGACTAGGCCTGATGCCCAGCTGTCACAGGGAGATGGGACAGGGAGCTCCTAATGACCCTCCAGCTCCCACCAGCTCCTCATTTTAAAAGTGAGGGAGGTACAAGGAAGATAAGTGGCCAATAAGCACATGGAAAGATGAGCTCAACATCAGTAAGAGGGAAATGCAAATCAAAACCCCTGTGAGATGCCACCATATGCCCATCAGGTTGGCTACTGTCATAAAACAAGCAAACAACAAGTGCTAGCAAGCACGTGGGGACGTTGGAATCCCTGAGCACTGTTGGTGGGAATGCAAAATGGTGCAGACGCTGTGGAAAAAAGAGAGTTCTCTCTGAAAATGAAAAATAGAATTACTGTGCGATCTAGCAATTCTCCTTGTGGGTAGACACTCAAAATAATCAAAAGCAGGGACTTGAAGGGATATTTGTACACCTGTGTTCATAGTATTATTCACCATGGCCAAAAAGAGGAAGTGTCCATTAATGGATGAATAAGTCACAAAATGGGGCACACACATACACTGGGATATTTTTCAGCTTCCAAAGGAAGGAAATTCTGGCATGCCTAAACATGGATGAGTCTACTTAGAGGAGTCACATTCATAGAGACAGAAAGCAGAATAGTGGGTGCCAGGGGCAAGGGGAGGAAGGAATGGGGCTCCTGTTTAATGGGGACAGAGTTTCAGTTTTGCGAGATGAAGAGGTAATCGTTGCACAACAGTGTGAATGTACTTAGTGCCACTGAGCAGTACACTTAAAAATGGTTAAGATGAGGGGCACCTGGCTGGCTCAGTCGGAAGAGCGTGCAACTCTTGATCTCAGGGTCATGAGTTCAAGTTCCATGTTGGGTATAGAGATTACTAAAAACAAATAAATAGACTTTTTAAAAAAGATTTTACTTATTTGACAGAAAGAGAGAGAGCACACAAACACAGGGAGCAGCAGAGGGAGAAGACGCAGGCTCCCCTCTGAGCAGGGAACCCAACATAGGGCTCAATCCCAGGACCCTGAGATCATGACCTGAGCTGAAGGCAGACACCTAACCGACTGAGCCACCCAGGTGCCCCTAAATAAATAAACTTAAAAAAGAAATGGTTAGGATGGTAAAATTTTATGTTGTGTTTATTTTACCACAGTTCTTTTTTTTCTAAGTAGGCTCCACGCTGGGCGGAGCTTAAACTCACGACCCTGAGATCAAGACCTGAGCTGAGATCAACAGTCGGACGCCCGACCCACTGAGCCACCCAGGTGCCCCTATTTTACCACAATTTTTTAAAAGTGGGTGAGGAGGCAGATGGTGCTGGACGCTTCAGGAGAAAGGCGTCCTTGCTCCCAAGTGCCATGCCCTCTCTCCCCTTCTCCAAAGAGAAACTCCCCTCACTTATGGGTTTGTGCCCCACTGTTGAGGTTCACATGAACCTCTTTTTCATGTGAATAAAAATGTTCCCTGGGGCACCTGGGTGGCTCAGTCGGTTAAGCGTCTGCCTTCAGCTCAGGTCATGGTCCTGGGGTCCTGGGATCGAGCCCCGCATTGGGCTCCCTACTCTGCTGCTCCCCCATCTTGTGCTCTCTGGTTCTATCTCTCTGTCAAATAAATAAATAAAATCTTTTAAAAATGTTCCCCAAAGAGAAGTGGGGCACGCAGAATGATCTGTGGAGCTGAGGCCAGCCGGGAGCACAGAGCTCCAGGGGTGGTGAGGGGGACATGCCACCCTCTATAGAAGCCCCTCCCCAGGACACCTGCAGCACTGAAGGAAGGCCCTGCATTCCTGTGACAGCCGCAGGGCAGACAAGAGGACATGGCAAGCAAGAAGGAAGGGGAGGAGCAGGAGGAAGCCGACGTGGGGGTTCAAGGGGACATCTGCAGTGATCCACCCAGACGCTGGTAAGGGTGCTCGTGCCACTCAGGGCTCACATGGATGTGCATTCCATCGATATTGATGTGCTGGCAGGAAGGAGTGACCCCAGGCTTAAAATAAATGCACGGAGCCACCAGATGAGCGCGACCAGAAGCTGACACAGGAGAACAGGTAGGAAGTATCATCTGGCAGACCTGCTCTGCCCCCGATTAGCCGTGTGATTTTCATAACATTCTCGTCTCTTTGGGTCTTTGTCTCTAATTTGTCAAATTTGAGGCGAGACTAGCTGACCCCTGGGGCTCCGCCTAGCCGTTGTAGGAGGGGATTCCTTGATCCTATGAACTCACATTTCAACGCACGTCAGATCCGAAGAGATTTGTGACAGAGAAGACTTTCAAGGGTGACTGGCTACCAAGGAAGTCTGTGGGATCTTATTCCCTGAAGGATCCTTGAGAATGAAGACAGAACTCTCTCTCTAGTGAAAGGCAGTCTTGCTTGAGGGCAGAGGGCTGAGATTGCCGGCCTCTGGATTCCGTGGACAGTTTCATCCTTCTCTAATTCTACAACTCCATCTTCCGTGGCTGGCCCGACGCAGCAGCCAGGAATTCTAGCACATTCTTTCCTTTGCAAACAGTAACTGGGGCCACAGGTCTCAGCCATACACACATCCAAGGGAGACACTGTCCCTGTCCTGCAGCGCCGCAGGATCCCCCACAAGAACATTTGAAAGAGACTGAGGTGTCCTCCGCACGGGCTGTGTGGGGCCAGTCGATCCGCCCTTGACGGGTGAAACTGATCACATAAGTTGCAGGGATATTAAAATGTGTGTTTTGATAGCATTTCTAGGTCCTTGGTAGTTCCTATGTCCATTATTTAACACTTTCTGAAAATTCAAGTATGAATCAAGTTTTAATGAGTGGAATTATTTTAGGTGACTTTACTATTCTGGAGGAATCCCACAAAAATTTCTTCACACAAAGGTCTTAACTTTTAGGTTTTATGAGGCTGGATGTTGATATATTTATCTGCTGTTAAAACAAACAACAAACAATGGGGTGCCTGGGTGGCTCAGCTGGTTAAGCATTTTTGGTTTTGGCTCAGGTCACGATCTCAGGGTTGTGGGATCAAGCCCTGCGTTGGGGTCTGCACTGGGCATGGAGCCTGCTTAAGATGCTCTCTCTCCCTCTCCCTCTGTCTGCCAACCTCTCTCAACAAACAAACAAACAAACAAACAAACCCAGATGCACGGTGAATTCTTTCTTACATAGGAGGCCTTCCCTGCCCTCCTAGTTCTGGCCATAGAAGGATCACTCCTTCCTGGTGGTTCATGATGGTGAACACACCATATCATTCCAAGCATATTTCTGACTAAGTTGTTCTTTTTTAAAAAGCACTGACACATCCTATGTTTTTATGTTTGTCTTTTAAGAAGCCTATTAAGTGGCCCAGATTGGGGGTGGGGGTTCTTTTTGCCCTCTCAGAGGTGAGCGAAGGAAAGACTGAGTCTTCGGTAGATAGGTCGGGGGCTTAGGTAAGTGGCAGAGCTTTCCTGCAAGATGGAGGGCCCCTGGGGCCCATGTTTAGTTGGCCTGAAGGCCCCCAGGCCCAGCGTAACTGACTTGACAGTAAATATGTCTGAGAATAACTGTCATGTCTCCCCTGCATTACCCGGTGGGACGGGAGGTCACTTCCCAGGGTTGGCCTGGCTCCTGCCCAAGGCGGGAAAGACACTCTGGGTGAAGTTGTCTTGAACTTCTGGTTCGTTCCTGGGACCAAGTTCTTCCCTTGTCCTCCAGGTGTATTCATGGCCTTCTCTCCTGGCCTGAGCTTCCTGACCTGATTTCCCGGAACATTTACCTGTCTGCACTTGTATGAGTCAGGTTCTGCAGAGAAACGGAATGAACAGAATAGAGAGACACTTATTTTAAGGAATTGGCTCATGACTGTCAGTCTGGTAAGTCCAAAGTCCACAGAGCAGGTGGAGATGTTGGATGTGCACGCAGGGTTTTGAATAATGCAGTCTTGAGACAAAATTCTTTCCACTGGAAACATTTTTGCTCTTAAGGCTTTCTAATGATTAGATCAGGCCCACCCACATCACAGAGGGTAATCTCCTTTGCTTAAAGTCTACTCATTTTAAATGTTAATCACGTCCACAAAACACCTTCACAGCAACATCTAGACTGGTATTTGGCCAAACAAGTGGGCATCGTAGCTGAGCCAAATTGATACATAAAATGAAGCGTCAAGGACCTCAATGACTACCTTTGTCCAGACTCCTGCTCCTACCCACCTCACGTTTGACCCCTTCTGGCATGTCATAGGACACCTCCTGGTCCACTGGTTACCTGCCAGCCCTCGGCCGTGTGTCTGACTCTCACATTTCTGACCCCATACATCAGAGGGTCTGAGGATAACTGAGCCCCATCCTCAAGCACCCATTGACCCAATGGCCATTTCCAGGACGTACTCGCAAGGGCTCTCGGCAACACGCGTCTTTATCTGTGCTATTATATGGGCACTGAGCTTGCTCTCGTGTTTCATGCGGTTGTGTCTAAATGAGCTAAGAATGGGCAAGCAGGCAAACTGATTTCCTGCCTCCGAAACACAAAAAGATTTAGACAACGGCACAGCCCAGCTCAGCTCATCAAATTTACTGATTAAAATGGTAATTTTTTAATAATATCTTTAAAACAAATATTCCTTCCATTAAGAGATGTATCAATAAACAAAATGAGGTATATACGTACAATGGAATCTTACTCATCCATAAAAAGGAGTGAAGTCCAGATTCCTGTTGTGATGTGGATGAACCATGAGGACAGGATACTCAGTGAAAGGAGCCCGTCACAGAGGACCACTGGTGGTGTGAGTGCATGTATACGAAACAGTTAGAATAGGCAAATTCAAAGGGGCAGAAAGTAGATTTGAGGTTACCAGGGGCTGGGCGTGGGAGAATGGGGGGTTACTGCTAACAGGCATAGAGTTTCAGTTTGGGATGTTGAAAAAGTTTTGGGAAAAGATATGATGAAGATCATATAACATTATTAGTATACTTAATGCCACTGAAATGTACCCTAAAATGGTTAAAATGGCAAATTTTGTATCATATGATATATAGAAGGATAGAGATTACCATGATTTTTAAAAACAATGTAATATACCCCAAACCACTGAATTGTATGCTTTAAATGGGTGGATGGGTTGGGATGTGACTCTGTCTTTATAAAGCCGTTGAAAAAATAAACAAGTCTTCTTATTGTCATGTCAGCTGCACATGGATGTTACTGTTACTGGTTTCAGTCCCTTTCAAGGGAAAATAAAAAGATGAACTAGGAAGAAGATCGAGGGAGGCCCCCGTGCCCCCCGGGGGCCCATCTCCTCCCCACTACATGCTCTCTCTCCTGGGCTGCATTTCCAGCCCCCCCCCCCAGGCTGCGACCCTCCAGCCATCCCGCCCAGCAGCCCAAGCAGCGAGGCCTGTGTATAAACACCATTGCTTTTCAAAGTTAATCCTGTGGACTGGACACAGCTGCGCTCAGTCTTCCTGGTTCTTCCATTTCAAAGCTGCCGCCCACACTTTGATCTACAAGAGTCCAGTCTGTCGATGTGGAAGGGGGTTCGCTTTAATTAATGATGTGCTACTTCATTCTGATTTGTTCTATATTTGTTCGCTTTCAAGATGCCACTTGGGCATCTTCCCTATTTGAAGCAATGATGAAAGTAAGTCGGGTTACATAACGGGGCTTCCAGGCGCATGGGACCAGCTGCTGCTTCTGGCTTGTACATTTTGTCTCTTGGCGAAGCCACCCAGGGGTCAGTGGAACTGTGTGTAATGGAAGGGAAGAAGTGGACTCGGAGGACAGGAGAGCCATTTACTGGGTGCCCAGGTATCAGCCAAACCAAATACGGTCTTTTGGGGGAGAATCAGCTTCTGAAGATCAGGTGTAGAGCAGGAATGACCTTCTTCTACTTCACGTATCTCCCCCTCGTCCAAAAGTTAATAAAACTAGCAGAGCCACTTTCTATTAAGATATTTGTACTTATTCTCATTCTACTCATTTTAGGAACGAACATTCATTTCTGAAGAACTTACAATTTTTGACGCCCACCCCTCCAACACAACACTCCTGAAGACACACATGCACGTGCACACACACAAAAGTGTATCCCAATTTCTTCTTTAGTTCATCCAAGATTGTCCCTGATCCACACACCACCCACCAGTCATGAGTCCACAGGAAACGGAAGAGTCTCTACCAACCGATTTTCTAATCCTTACGACAAGCTATAAAGAGGTGGCCCGAGGCCCATCCGACAGACGATGATGCAGACTCGTGCTCGAGGCCACCAGAACACCAGGTCCTAGAGCAGGTGCATCCAAGTCAAAAGTTCACGCTATTTCCGTGAAGCCAAAATCCTTTTCCAGTGGCCCAGTGAAGGATGGGAAACCACCCAGGATGAAGTGCCTATAGGATTTGTAGTAAGATTTGCAAGCATCCAACATCCAGCCCCTTGCACAGAAATTAAAGTTCTGTTACTCTGTACCTGTGTCCTATCTCATGGCTGCGAAGCAAAGACAACTAGATCACATGGGAAGATTAGTAATGCTTTGGTATCATACCCTTCTCATAATGACCATTGATTCCTCATGGGAGCAGAGCCGCAGACACAGGCACTGGTAATTAGGGACAAAAGCATTGCTTCCCAGGCGGTTGCAAGGATCCCTGGCAAATGGACATGCTCTGTCTGGTGGTTAGATAGGTTATCATACACAACACACTCATGTGTGCCTGAGTGTGTTGCTGCCAAACGTAACATCTGCATGCCTGCTCCCACCATTAGCTGCTGCTCGGTATATTCTGATGGTTTGATCGTCAAGGACCTATGCCATGAGACAAACCAGTTCTTGAAAGCAAGCACCTGTTAATAGCTGTTTGCATCCCCCCATTTAGGATACCTTCTCTCATAAAGACATTGATCATGGGTTAAAGTCACCCTCCCTCACATTGAAATTTTAGTTGGAGAGCTTGGTGAATGTGAACCCACATCTCCAAGGGCCACATAGTGACAGACACAGCTCTGTGACCGCATATCTGGGTTGAGTGGAGCACCGGGGACCAGACTGTACTGTGGACCTCAGCAGGGGTATGCGGGCTGATTATGGAAAAAGTGTCCTGGGCAGCAAACAGCTGGTCTGGGAGAAGGGGGACTCCAGGGTCAGGGCTGAGATCTGGACCAGGAAAAGATTCTCATCTGAGACCAAAGATAGAGCCACAGCTGGAACAAGATCAGGAAAGCAAAGTAGGAGAGCTGGGGTGTTTGAGGCTTGGCTCTCCAAAAAGAAAAACTGAACGTTTAATTCTTAGTTTTTCTTTCCAACTGTTCCCCTCTCAGTGTGTGTCCCAGCAGGCACCTGAGGATCGTCAGGGACCCTCTCCTCACTCCCAGTTCTACCAATTTTATGCCCCTCCCCCACCCAGCAGCTCTCAAACCTGCCTCTCTCGAGCCTTCCATCAGGCGTCGTGTGGATGATTACAATGTCATTACGATGTCATGCCACTGCCACCTGCCCACTGTCACGCTTAACCCAATAAAACCCCCCCATGTCCTCCCACCCGAGGGATCCTTGGAAAACACAACTACGCTTGTGTCCCCTCTCTGCTTGAATCGCTTCTACAGCACCCCACCTTCAAGCTAAAAACACACACCTTGGACGTGGCCTCTGATTCTACGTGGTTTGACCCATCAGCCTCCCTGGCCACGTCCACCATGCTACACCCTCTCTGCCCCCCCCCCCCACCAACTTTCATCCTCATGTCTCGCCTTGGCTGTCCCCCCCAGGGCCTTTGCACAGACTGCCCCTCCTGCATGGACCCCTTCCCCCCCACCCGCTTCCTTGACTGAGTCCTGCTTACCCCCAGATCTTAGGACACATGTCACCTCCCCAAGAACCCATCCCTATCGCCTTAAGTCAACGCCCCATTTCGCCTTGGAATATGACTCCATGCCCGGTCCACCGAGTAGTGAGACTCTCCCATTTTACAGTTTCTTATAGAATAGCGATGAATGTCTGTCTCCCTGTGGGCCACCTGCTTTATGAAGACAGAGCCACAACCACACCTGCTGTCTTACCACTGTGTCCCCCACACTGAGCAAGCATCTGGGAGTGGGTGAGTGCACAAAGATACTTGTGGCCTGAAGGAAGGAGTCTAGGCCAAGTGTCCATTATCTTGGTGCTGGAATGATGGCGAGTAGTTCGTGGTGTCAGGACGCCCATTGAGGCTTGGCTCTCTGGACGCCTGCCAGTTCATGTTTAGAAGCTGGATTCCTCCTGTTGCCAAACAGCCACATGCTAGTCAGGGATACAGCTGTTAAGCCTCCCCAGAAGGTCTATATTTTTAACCAAGATATACATCAACCACAAAACTCCCTTTCCACATAAAGCCTTTTCCCTGGCTCCGGGTCCCCAAGCAGGGGGAGCGCCCACATCAGTCAGGTGGCAGAGCAGACAGATTGTCACCCAAAGCACGGGTGCACAACCAGGGAGCAGAGGATGTTTCTGGGGGGTCCCAAATATTGTTATATTCAGAGGCATATATTAATTTGTGTGTGTGTGAAAAACATACAACCAGCGTGTCCAACCTGGGACTTCACGGATATTACTTCTGAGGAGAAGGCTAAAGAAGAAAGAGAATAAATAAGTAAAATTCACTTAAAAAGTCTATTTCTAGAAAAATATAAGCTAAATCAGAGGTTGGCAAAACATGGACCATGGGCCAGATCTGGCCCCCGGACTGGTTTTCTACTGCCCACAAGCTAAGAATGTTTGTTTTTTAATGCTTTTTAAAGGGTGTAAAAACAAAAAAAAAATAAGAGCAGATGACAGAGATCATGTGTGGCCCACACAGCCTAAAATGCTTTCGATCTGGTCCTTTCCAGACAACGTTTGCCAAGCCCCGAGCTACAACCTCGGAGCGGGGCCAGAGCCTCGGCGGCGTGTGGAGGGCATGCGGTAGGCACCCGGCAAAGTCAGGCTAAAGTCCGGCACGCCTGAATCCACATCTCTACCTTCAGTTCTGTAACCCTGGACACGTGGTTGAAGCTTCAGAAAGCATTTGCCTTCCAATCTGTAAAATGGGAATAACAATAGTCCCTGCCTCATAAAGGTGGTGTGAAAACGAAGCGGGTTAATTCATACAAGCACTCAGGATATGCCTGGTGCCTGGTAGGCACTCAATACGTGTTAGGGATTGTTGTTGTTTTTTACAGTTTGTTTGTTTTCTCCATCAGAGAAATTTGACACATACCGCATTGCTTTGAAGGGTCTCCCAGAGACTGCCTGTCACCATCCTGGAGCGCCGCCTTGGGCTTGCTGGTGTAATTCACGCGTTCATTTGTTCCACCCTTCGCTGATTTCACGTCCTGCGCCGCTTGGGTCCTCCAGGAGGCAGACGCTGAGGTGGAGTCTGGGACACAGGAAGATTACTGGACCCAGTGTCTGGGGAAGACGGAAGAGGGGAGGAGTGGGATCGGGCACGAGAACCTGCAGACGGCAAAGCAGCTCCGCTGAGGTCTCGGCCACCAAGCAGGAGGGGTTCCCGCGCTGGGCAGAACGCCCAGACCACGGCAGCCTCCATCCTCTGCGCGGTCACTGTCTGGGGCAGCCCTGAAGGGCTGCAGTCTCCTCCAGGAGCGAAGGTGGAGTCGAAGTCCCCGAGGGCTAGAGGGTAGCAGCGGACTGGTCTTGCATGACCAGCAGGCCTCTGTGGCAGGGAGAGGCAGCAGTCCCCGCCCGTGACCAGCACAGCCACGCCCCCCCCCAGGCCCCCGCCCCCGCTCCTGGGCTTCCGCTCTGCATGCATCACCCCGAAGTGGATCTGCAGGCTTCCCGTGCGCCTCTTTCCCGGGCAGGCTGCAACTGACGCTCCCCTTCCCACTCCTCCGCTGTCCATGACAAGCTCCCCTTACCCTCGGGCATAAGCTCAGCAGGTCTGGGGGCTCACCTGGGGCTGTGACCCGGACTCTCTCACCAGCAGGCTGAGCCCCTGGTTAGCACCTTCGTCTCAGGCTGAGGTTACCACACGTGACCCATTCATAGTCATCGCAGGGCACAGAGACGCTTGAAGGGGGTCACTTGGATTCCACGTGGACTCCTCCGCTCCCCAACCCCACCCAACTCTGTAAAAGCAGCCCTGCCTATTCTTGGTGACCAGATCCAATTACCCCTGCCGAGATGGTGACTCCTCTTTTACCTGCTGAGGCCCGGGTGCAGAGGCCCCGGAGCTCTGGAAGCGGCTTCGTGGAGCCCTGGCTGTTTCCCCCAGCAGCAGAGTATCCCTTTGGAAACCAGAAACCCTGAAGAGCCCTGACTTGCAGTAGAAGTCTCCCTGCGGAATCCTCTGGAAGGATGGTGTGCCAGCTCAGGGTCCTCTGAGGAGCAGATGCCAAGATAGGAGAAGGCGTGCAAGAGAGTTTCCCCTGGAAGCGCTGTGAGCACGAAGGGGGAGAGCAGCAGGTGCAGGAAGAGCCTGAGGCTCTGGCAGGCCAGACACCCGTGAGGGAGAGAGAGAGAGACGCGGGGCTGGAAGAGTCCCAGACCGCTTGAACCAAAGTTACCATTAGAAGTGTTGGTTAAGACCGCCTTCCCACAGTGATGGAGACGAGACTTCCTGTGCAAGGGAAGGGGGGATGTGGCAGGGGGGCTCTGGACAACCAGGCAGGGGCTCCAGAGGGTAGCCCCGTTCCCCAGGAAGCCCTGCCCTCAGTTTCAAAGCTGCCAGGAGCTGGATCCTGCAGCTCACGGTGCCCTCAAGCTGGAGGGCACTCTCCCTTGCGGGTGATTCAAGCAGTGCACCTCCAGGACCCCCACACTGAGCATTCTTACCTGATCAGTTTCTATTTTATTGCCGATATTGTTAAATGACTGCTTATTTTCTTTAGGATGAGTAAAACAGGTTGAATATTTTTAGGGCCTATTTACAAGTATTTCTATTGCTTAAGAGAGTTTCTCAAAATGAAATTCCAGGGCCAAAAGTATGATTCTTTTTAAGATTCTTGGTACACGGTGCTAATTCTGAACCATTGTGTTTCACCCAGCAGTATAAGAGCTTAGCTCCTTGAAAAAGGCCAGCTTAGGGTGGTCTAGTTAAAAGAAAAAAAAAAAAAACAAAAAACTTTCATCCTGGTATTTATTTATTTATTGCAACTTGAATGGGATCTTTGAGTGCCATGGAGGGTGGACATTTTTTTTGTAATTGCAGTTAAACCAGTAGTGATTTTAAAAAATTGGTACTGTGCATCTTCTGAGAAGTGGATGCCAAGACAGAATTGGCCATGCCAGACACTCACGAGAACACTGGCCTGCAAGGGAAGCTGATCAGGGGACGTGGGAAGCCGGCAGACTGAAGGAGAGCAGGAAGGAAGGAAGGTTCTGAAAGAGGTCCTCAGCTGAGTGCAGCCCACGCGCCCCAGCAATGGCCTTCCTGTGGCCCTGCTGCCCTGGTGTCTGGCTGGGAGCAGCCCACGGGAAGCTGGTCGAGGTGTGAACGTGATGATGGGTTTGAGCATCAGCCGGGCCCTTGTTCAGTCAGCGTCCCTGCATTTGGAGATCTGAGAGGTGCATCTCCATGGTCACCACAAAATTCTTCCTGCCTTTTGCCCACTCATCGGTAGGTATTGTGGTATTTGATTGCTTTATATGAGAATTTAACATAATTACTAGCTATTTGCTTGCCAATAATGTCTTAGATGTGTTCCTCAATTTAGGATTTTCCTTCAGTTTTTTATACAGGTTTTTTTTTAATACCAAATGTATCTGTTTCTTTTTTTTAATCCTGTTTCTTTTTTTAATCCTGTTTTACACTGTAATCTCAAGAAATAGGTTTGCTTTGTTTGAATTTTTATACTTAACTTTTGAATCATTCTAGAATTTGTTCTTTTTTTTTTTTTTTAAAGATTTTATTTATTTATTTGACAGAGAGAGAGATAGCGAGAGCAGGAACACAGCAGGGGGAGTGGGAGAGGGAGAAGCAGGCTTCCCGCTGAGCAGGGAGCCCGATGCGGGGCTCGATCCAGGACCCTGGGATCATGACCTGAGCCGAAGGCAGACGCTTAACGACTGAGCCACCCAGGCGCCCTAGAATTTGTTCTAACGTAAGGTTTAAAGTTAAGTATAAATAGTTACAAAATTCCAAATAGTTACAAATAGTTACAAAATTCCAAATCACCAGCTAATTTCCCAACAGTTGTTTGAATAATCTCTCCCTTCTTTATTGAGTCAAAGTGTCACTTTTATCAGATATTATATGCTTACACATGCTTCTTTGCTATAAATGGTGTGCTGGCATCTGTTACCTTCCCAGCACCACAGTTAATGCCCAACCGTGGCTCAGCCACCTTAGTTCCGTGGTTGCATGCTTACTGCGTGCTGGACACTGTGCTCACAACTGTATCTAAGTATGTCCTTTAATTCACACCACCGACTTCAATACAGATACTCTTATCATCCCAGCGTGTAGAAGAGGAATCTGAGGCTTCCAGGGGTTCGCTGACTCGCAGATGCTTCTAGCCAGCCCATCATGGTAGCAGCAAACTCACGCAGACAGCTGCAGCCCATCGTCCAGCCTGGGACAACCGTGAGCTTCCATCAAACCCTCCGTGGGTAATATGCATGAGTGTGTTTGCGAGCTCTCCGCTCGGTTCCCCAGATCCATCAGTCTCTCCGAGAGTAATACAAACTTCTAGTGCCTTTACGGCACAGATGAAAATCCTGCTGGACAAGTCACATCCCCGCCTCTTCTTGTTCAATGTCAGGGCCCTTGAGTGGGCATGAGCTAAGCTCCAGTTAGAAGGGTTTATAGCACGAATGTTGAAATGCGTGTCTTAGTTTCCTAGGGCTGCCATAACAAAGCATCAAAACCTGGGTGGTTTAAAACAACAGAATTTATTCTCGCACAAATGTGGAGGCCAGAAGTCTGAAATGAGGATGTTGGCAGGGCCATGCACTCTCTGAAGGTTCTCGGGGAGAATCTGTTCCAGGCCTTTCTCTTAGCTTCTGGGGCTGCCAGCAATCCTTGGCTCTGCTTGGCTTGGAGATGCACCCCTTGGCTCAGCCCTTCTGGGCTCTCTCGTCTCCCTCTCTGTGCCTGTACAGTGGTCTTCCCGTGTGTCCCTGCGTCCCTGTGCTCAGCATGTGGACTCAGGCCCCATCTTGCCTTCTGGAGGTCTTGGTTAAGTCGGTCTGCTCAGCAGACCCAAACCCTTCCATGTGCAGTTATCCTGAGGTGCTGATTCATGGCCCCCAGACCCATCCAGCTTTCCCAGTACAAAAGCTCCTTTATGATGTCTATCTGTCTGAATCCTGTGTCTGACCTTCAAGTAGTCTGGGATCTGGGAGTCGGGCCCAGGGCTCTGCAGTCACCTTGACCTGACTCACCCGGGCCAGCTGGGTCACAGCAGGGACTGCAGAACCAGGGTGAGTCTTTGCAGCCCCAGCCAAGGAGAGAAGCCGGGCACAGGCTGCTCAGGTCAGAGCAGAGGGCGTTTTTATTGGTTTTCCCCAGTTTTATAGCCAGCTCGGTGTTTACACTCAGACAGATTTGCTGTTTTCCTCTTCATTGTGTCTGACCTTTATCTGAGGTCAAGGCAGATTTATCCAGTGGCAGTGTGGTCTCCCACTTAGAGAGCTAAATTAACCTCTCCGAGCTCTGAGATCCAGAAATGTGACCGTGATGATTCTGGATTTGGGAAATCAGAGATGGCTTTACACACAAGGCCCAGAGGGTCTTTCAACAAAGGCACCTGCGTGAAGACCCGTGTGGGAGAGCGAAACGGAAGTCAGGTTGAATGACATTAACATGAATCTGAAGGGCAAAATAAGCCTGACATGAGCCTCGTAGCAGGAACATCTGGAGGGATGTCCCAGACTGGGATCATAGAAAATGGACACTGGCCTCCCCGCTGGTTCCTGGCACAGAGCTGCTAAAACTCTTGTAATTTCTGAAGTGATAAGAGCACCAGGAGCATCTTTTGTTCTAATATCTGGTCTTTGACCTTGGTTCCTGACACTGAGCTCCTAAATCCCTTGTCATTTCCTGGGTGATAGGGGTGACTTTGCTCTAATGAGGTGACTCTATATGGGCTTCTGGATGGGGGCTGGTCACCAGAAAGACCAAGCCATGATGAGAAGCTTGGGATTTTCAGCCCCACCCCTTATTCTCCAGAGAAGGGAGAGGGGCTGGAAATGGAGTTTATAATCCAACATGCCTAAGTGAGGAAGCCTCCAGAAAATCCCTAGTATGGGCTTCAGAGAGCTTCCAGGTTGGTGGACACCTCCGTACTAAGAGGGTGAGGCTCTCCAACTTGACGGGGACAGAAGCTCCTGAGCTCGGGGCCCTCCCACACCTTGCCCTATGTGTCTGTTCATCTGGTTATTTGTCTTTACCCTTTGCCACATCCTTTAGTAAATTGGTAAACGTGTTTTCCTGAGTTCCATGAGCTCTTCTAACAAACAATCTAACCCAAGGGGAGAGGAGGTCATGGCAACCTCCAACCTGTAGCCAAGTCAGACAGAGGTTGCACGTAACTTGGGGACCTATTTGCTGGTGGTGCCTGAAGTAGGACCAGTCTGATAGAACTGAGCTCTTAATCGGCGGGATCCGACGTGGAGGATGGTGTCAGAATGGAGATAAATTGTAGGCACACAGCTGGAGTCACAGAATTGCTTGTTGGGGGAAAAAAAATCCCACACACTTGATGACCAGAAGGGTCAGAAGTGAAGTGTTCTGTGTAAAAGTAAAGGATACACACAAAAAGAAAAGACTGGAGGTTTTTCTAATACACAGACCCTGCCGAGACCTAGGGCAGCGGTTAGAGAAGTTTCTGGAAGCGATGGAACTGAACAAGGAGAGGCAAGTCTGGACACAGCCTGTTCCCACACTGGGCTTCCAGTCTGCAGAGCTAAATGCTAAGCAAAGATAGGTTTGGGGGAGAGCAGAAGCATTGATCCCCCCGGGCCACTAGGAACTTCAAAATCATCAATGGCGCCTGCTATTCAGAAATCTGTTGAGGGTGATTGTCCTGCCAAAATAAATGCTGAAGAGGTGAAATAAATGAACCACTAGGAGTTCGATTTTACTGGCTAGAGCAATTCCACAAGAGGCAGTAGTAGGAGCCAGGCTGGCCAAGAACCCCATCACTCAACAGCCCACCCTCAGTGCAGCACCCGGGGGCCAGGAGCTCGGGGCTCAAAGGGAAGTGGAAATTAAAAGTCTTTCTATACTTAAGGGGCACCTGGGTGACTCATTTGGTTAGGCGTCTGACTCTTGGTGTCGGCTCAGGTCATGATCCCTGGGTCCTGGGATCGAGCCTGGAATCGGGCTCCGTGCTCAGCGTGGAGTCTGCTTAAGATTCTCTCTCTCGGGGCACCTGGGTGGCTCAGATGGTAAAGCGTCTGCCTTTGGTTCAGGTCATGATCTCAGGGTCCTGGGATCGAGCCCCGCATCGGGCTCCTTGCTTGGCGGGAGGCCTGCTTCTCCCTCTCCCTCTAGTGTTCCCCCTGCTTGTGCTCTCTCGCTCTCTCTGTCAAATAAATAAATAAAATCTTTAAAAAAAAAAAAAATTCTCTCTGTCCCTCTGCCCCTCCCCCTGCTCCTGTGCTCTCTCTCTCTCCTTCTAAAATAAATAAATCAAATCTTTAAAAAAAAGTCTTTCTATACTTAGAATGTGCAAAAAGGAACCGAAATCTAAGACCAGGCGATTGGAGGGTCATCATTCAGTGTCCTAAAACTTTCGAGAATATGGGATAGTTTACATGTTACTCTTTGATAGAAGAAAATGGGGATTTGACTTCTTTTCTTTATATCAAACAGCTGTTGCTACAATAAAGCTGCTTAACAAACAAGCCCAGAACTTCGCATCGTATTTCTTGTTCCTTGTGTGCGGGCTGCGGCTCTGCGCTCAGCTGGGCTGGGCTGGGCTGGGCTCCAGGCTGGGGGCTTCGCTCCAGCTTGCTCATTCACCTTCTCTTGTCCTTGGAGAAAGTGGCTAGCTAGGCATGGGCCTCTCATGGCAGACGTCCACGGAGCCAACCCAAGCCATGCTGGCATTCTTGTGGCCTTTATCAGCATCTCGCGTGCTCACTGGCCAGCAAAAGCAAGTCAGGAGACAAAGCTCTAGATCAACTGCAGATATAGATTATCGTCCATGTATGCCACTGGGAGGCCCTGCAAAGTCACATGGGGAAAAGTCTGGACGTAGAATCTATTACAGAGGGGGGTCAAGGACTGGGACCCGTCATCCAACTGACTGCTTTCCTGTTGGGAGATTGCTCTCAAGGGATATAGAGCTCTAGATTATGGTTATAGTCAATGCTCCTGGCAAGAGGGAAATCGAGAACGTTCTCTCCCGCCGCCTCTGTCTGCCTCTCTTTCTTTCAGAGACGCAGATCTCTGGGCAGTTTTGGAAATGGTGCTGGCTTTGCGAGTTGGAGTATCTCGATGCAGACTTTGTGCAGTCTTCCGGTCACGTTGCAAAGCCTCTGGTGAGCTGTATCGCACAACTAGCTGGACGTCATGTAAGACGATTGTTGGAACAGAGAGTATATTTTCAGCCCCAGGCACAATATGGCATGAGGCAAATTTGATTAATGTTCTGTGCTGCACATTTCAGAACCATCCTGGGGAAGAGGCTGAACAGCTCACCTGTGGTCCCTGGGTCCCCGGAGGATACACGAAGGAGCAGGGAGTGAAATTAGGAAGGGGCTTCAGGAAGATGGAGGGCACCGCCAGATCTTCTGTCCTTCAGGGTCCAGCCACAAACCTCCGGCAGACCGTAAGCCTGACGGCTGAGTCCAGCAGGCTGACAGCACGAAGTGCAGGTTGAGTGCTGAGCCTTCACATCTCACATTTTCATGGACCGGAGATGTATCAGTCAGTGTGAGCTAGATGACCCTGTAGTAACAAACAAGTACACAATCTCGGGGGCTGAAAACAACCAGGGTTTATGTCTGGCTTGCTCTCTACATGACCACCACAGGTCGCGGGCTGCTCTACTCCACCTTGCGCTTCCTCAGGCAGCCTGGATGCCGGAGGAGACTCCACTGAGTGAGGTGCTGCCCATCACATGGTGAGACTTTCACTCTCAAAGGCTTCCAGCCGAAATCCACACACCGCTCCCACCTCCTTGGTCTAAGACAGTCACACCAACCTTGCGTGTGGTGGGGAAGTGCAGTCCTCTCGCACGCCCAGGAGGGAGAGAACCAGAATGTTGGGAATAGCCCTGGGGGCCACTGTGGGAAGGATTCCCAATTCTGTCTCCAGAAGGGAAAGTCTGGGAGAGGCTCCACTGGCCTCCTTCCTCATCCTCATTCACTCCCACCTCCCAGAGACTTTGCTGGCTGGCAAGACTGGAGACAGGCACAATGGCTGATCAGCGGATGACTTCAGTTCCCCTCTGCTGCCACAAGCACAGTGGTGTCAGGTGTAGATCAGGCCACCCATCCCTCCCTGTCCCCAGGCAGGAGCTGGGCCACCGGTAGGTGACGTGGCAGGCACTGTGGGAGTCTCCCTGCTCTGCAGACCTCAACTCTCCTCCTCCTCCTAAGGGCTGGCCTGGAAGAGAAGCTGACGAGAAGCCCAGTTGGGGCCATAAGTCCAAATGGAGCTCTTCAACAGAAGTTTATTTCTCAAACAAAAATCCTTCTGTTGGTTTTAAAGCTCAATCTCTATGGCTTTGGAGTCTTATTTCTCAGCAAGTTCTTAACTCAGAGGGGATTTAGGGCTTATGACTAATTAGCACCCTATACGCCAACAAGCCCCTCTGCATTGGGATGCTTTTTTCATTTTTTAGTAAACTTTTCATTAAAGCATAATGAAAAGCTTAGGGGCTTTTATGTCTGCCCCCTTAAGGACCTGGGGAGGAAAATGCATGGTCAGGAAGAGACCCAACGGACCCTGGGCCCCCCAGGTATGGAGGGCAGGTAGAAATTTCTGTTCATACCTGTGGGGGTACACAGAAGTCACTGCTGTTTGGCTGGGGAGTTTCCCAGAGGAGTGGCCGGGGGGTGGCACAATGACCCTGCAGACAGCCACAGGGCCAGACGCCCAGGCTAAGGACTGAGTGGGAGCCCCAGACTAGTGTGCTCATTTCTGATACCACCCCAGGGAGGGCTGGGATGGCATCCTGTCAGCAGGGAGAGACACTGGGCCATGACCACTTGAGGACAGATCATGCCAATGGGCCGTTCACAGGCCCCAGACGAGTGTGCTCATTTCTGATACCCTGGAGGCCAAGGTCAAAGCATGAAGTCTGATGAGAAAAAAAAATGTGTTTTGTTTTTATCCATGTTCCTATTTCTTAATAAATGCACCATTTTTGAAGATATTCTCCATTTTTGTTTTCCCTGTTGCTAGTTCAGCCTCCTGAAGTGCTATTTCTTTTTTTAAATTTCTTCCAACAATGATGGTATTCAGTTTATTACATATCTTATTCTCCCTCCCCCCATCCTGCTTTTGTTTAAAAGATTATGTACCTTTTTAAAAATCTCTTTAAGAATAGAAAACCGCCCCTTGATCAATCTTCCCTTTGTTCAATGAAATTAATTTATTTCAGGGCAAAACTTTCCTCTTGGTTGTTATAACAATGATTTGTTATGTTCTAAATGTTCATCTCAGATCCCTGTTTCTTGTTACTCTCTGCTTGCCTCATTCTTAAAACTGGTATGTTTTCTTTCATTCTTGTAGTTTAGGAATATTGAAGGCCTGCTTGTTTTTATAATGAAAATTATCAAACATCACAAAAGTATTTCTCCAACGACCCCATATAGCCATCACCCAGATTCAAGTATTAGCAAGAAATTGCTATTTCATTTATGTTTTCCTCCCTCTTTCCTTCCCTCCCTTCCTTCTTTCTGAAATATTTTAACACAAATTCTAAATATCAGATCATCTCTCCCTTACCCTCTTCAGCATGCATTTCTTTTAAAATGTGAGCATTTTCTTACCTAATCACAACACTAACATAATGAATCTCAATTCCTTGATATCAGCCCATATCCCTTTCATATTGAAATGTCCCTAATTGCTTCAAAAATGACTTTCATACAGGTGGTTGGAAAGGGTCTGCTTGTAAAATCTATCCTCAGAGGCCCATTTGAATGTCATGGGCTCTAAGCTGTCCTGGCCTGGGTCACAGAGAAGAAACTGAATGGAGAGACCCCCTCTCCCTCCTGTCCCCCTGAAATCCCAGCTCATTCAGCTGTCCCATTCTTCTTCGTGCTAAGTGAATTGCAGACACTGGAAGAAAAGCACTAAGTACTTCCGGACAGTCTTGAGGATGAATATTTGACTTAGCAGCTTCATTTATTCGGAGTTCCCATTAAGCCTTGTCAGTCAGCCCCAGCAGAAACCCAAGCAAGTGCCAAGCCCAGCAGCTCAGGCTGGAGATGATAAAGATGGCTTATTTTTTCCAGTTTATTGTATATCCATTTAAGAAATTTCTGAGGTGTGGAGACCACTTTTGTTTAGCACAGGTTAAGAATAAGGCACTTGGGGGGCACCTGGGTGGCTCAGATGGTTAAGCATCGCCTTCAGCTCAGGTCATGATCTCCAGGTCCTGGGATCGAGCCCCACGTCGGGCTCCCTGCTCAGCAGGGAGTCTGCTTCTACCTCTTCCTCTGCCTCTCCTCACTGCTCCTGCTTTCTCTCTCTCTGTATCTTTCTGTCTCAAATGAATAAATAAAAAATTATATAAAAAAAAAAAAAGAATAAGGCACTTGGGCTCGGTGGCCTATCTGTAAGAAGACAGCTCAGAGGATCAGAGGGCAAGCTGTGTATCATAGTCATGAATTTGCTGTCTTCCCCTGGTGATCACAAGAGTGGAAAAAACAGAACAGTTCTTTTTGCTTTGGTTTGTTTCTGTGTAGGAGGAAAGAGACGCTGGCACATGAAAATTATTTTTTCAGGTGAGATTTTCTGTTGGTCAAAGTAGTTAAGGTTGGCTTCTTTTTTTCCGTGTCCAAAGCGGTATCTTCTTTCCTCAACCTCTGAGAATGTATTCTGTCTTCTACCACGTGGAGGCAAAACATCAGGGCTCCGACCAGTGGCTACAGATCCTGATCATCGGCACCAGGATGGCTGGGGTTACCCATTGGCTCACCAACTGGAATCAGAGCCAAGCTCAGTAATAAGAGTTTCCTCAGGCTAGATTGTCTTTGCTCTGTCATTGGGGTGAATATGTTGGGGATGACATTTTTTTGGACAATGACACAGGTTTTGGACAGGGATATATATTTGAGACAATTCTCTTACATCTGTACGGTGTCTGACGTCCTCTGAGTTTTCAGTGGCGTCACCTCCAGCTTGTCCTCGTAAGACGTCCCCCCACCCCAGGAGGCTCTTCCAAAAACGTGGTCCAATCATACTCCTCGTGGTACAGGATCACCCAGATGTTGTAGAGGCTGTGCTTCCGAATCTCTTCCGGGGGGAGCACCTCACAGCCTTGTATGAGCACTTGGCCATGCTGGTGTGGAGCGAGCCGCCAAGGCCCAGAGCATCTCAGGGCACTCAGCCCAGGACATTCCCCACATGCCCTGGCCTCTTGCCAGGGCCCTGATCCTGTTTTTCTGGCCCTGAAACGATGACAGCAGAGTGGACCGTGGAAGGGTCTATACTGTTAACATCATTGTTGATGCCAAGCCACCAAGTTCAAGACCTACGTCCTCTGCTTCCTGTCCTCCTTTCTGCCTGATGTCCCAGCACGGTGATTCTAGCTCCCTCTCGTTCTCAAGGGTACAAGATTTGGTGAGATTCAGTTGGATCTCAGAACTGAAGCACTTCTGGGGCGCCTGGGTGGCTCAGTCGTTAAGCGTCTGCCTTCGGCTCGGGTCATGATCCCAGGGTCCTGGGATCGAGCCCCGCATCGGGCTCCCTGCTCTGCAGGAAGCCTGCTTCTCCCTCTCCCACTCCCCCTGCTTGTGTTCCCTCTCTCGCTGTGTTTCTCTCTGTCAAATAAATAAATAAAAAATCTTTAAAAAAAAAAAAAAGAACTGAAGCACTTAGAACCATGCCTGGAGCACAGAGAAGGTCCCGTTGTTTCCCATCTTCATGGCTCCTTCTTCAACAGTGTCTTCTTCACAGAACAAACAGAGGAGAGCTTGAGCATCTCCCCTGGGGGAACGGGGGCTACTGCCCTTTCTTCTGTGTGTGTTGTGAAGCACTTTCATTACCCCCTGCATAAATCCTAAGGAAGGGACTCTTGCTGCTTCTGTGCTCAGAAGTAAGTGGTTGGGAGAGGGATGGATTGATTGGAATGTGAGAAGGCGGGACTGGGGGCATGGTGGCTAGGGATCTTGAGTGGAGGGAGGAGGCAAGCAGGCCAAAGGACACACATGGCCTCTTGCCCAGTTTTGTTGGAAGCACCACTGGCAACAGATATAAGAAGAATGGATAGCCACCGTGGATCTGTCTTAGGGCTTGTATCTATTGGTGCCCAGTCCCCAGACAAGAGGTAGGACCTGGGAGGGACAGCGGGTGACATCTGTCTCAGCGCCGCCCCCCCCCCCCCGGCCATGCTCAGTGAAGTTCCTTGTGGGATGGCAGGGAGGTCAGGAACCTCGAGGGCATTTTGTCCCGGGGAGCCCCCCTCTCAGGCTGCTGACTGGTCCAGGGCTTTATGGGTGTTGGGAAGCATAGCGTTGTCACTGGGCTGATAATTCAAGGACACAGATGCATTCTTGTTTCTGAAGGAGCTGGATTTGGTTTAAAGAGAAATAACAAATCAAGAAATGGGATTTAGGGGCACCTGGTGGCTCATTTGTTTGAGCATCCAACTCTTGGTTTCAGCTCAGGCCATGATCTCGGGGTCCTGGGATGGAGCCCCACGTGGGGCTACATGCTCAGTGGGGAGTCTGCTTGAGATTCTCTCTCTCCCTCTCCCTCTGCCCCTCCCCCTGCTTGTGCTCTCCCTCTCTCTCTCTCAAATAAATAAATCTTTAAAAAATAGGATTTATATTCTGTTAATAAGGTTAGTCATTGTCTACCTGGGTAGTAGGTCATGGAGAGAAAAACACACAATCAGGGCCTGTTGTGGGGGTCCAGACTCCCAACCGTCAATTACCAATTAATACTGACAGAGCTCTCACAGGTGGAACCACAGCGCAAAGGGAGATAAGAGTCTGAATGCATTTCAAAATGATCTGTAGTTAATAACAATAGCATTTGAGAGAAAGACGGAAATTGAGTGACATAAAGATTAGGAAATTGGGGCAACACAAAAGGAAAAATGCTGCAAAACAAACACATATTTACAAGTCTGACTGATCACCCCAATCAGATGTGTGGCAGAGACCCGATTTCTCTCTCCAAATGTGTGCATGTCTGCATCACTATGACAGCAGGATAAAAGCAGCACATCAAAGGGACCTTAAGGTCACCATTATGCTCCCTAAGGGGAAGGACGCACTTACTCCAGGGGGCGGGAGGGGGTTTTGTCTGCTGGCCCTCCAGGTCTGAGTCCCGGCACCCACCTTCCTGCAAATCCCTGACCTCTGGGGAGCTTGACTTCCTGATCCCAGCAAGGGTCATGAAGCCTGTCTTGGGGTGTCCGGAACATGGGCCAATAGGGAGCTGGGGCAAACGGGGCTCCTAAATGCTAGTCCCTTCTTCTCTCTAGTTTTCTGTGTGGAAGGAAAAGCTATGGGGCAGGGAACAGTACAAAATCTAGACTCAAGATCTATGACTTTTAGGGGCCAGACTCTTGATTTCGGCTCAAGTTGTGATCTCAGGGTCACAGTCAGCACTCAGCAGGGAGTCTGCTGGAGATTCTCCCTCTCCCTCTGCCCCCCCCCACCCCGTGTGATCTCTCTCTTTCTCAAGTAAGTAAATAAATCTTTAAAAAAAAAGATCTATGACTTTTTAGGAAAAATCCTTAGGAATCTCCCAAGACATATTTAGAAAACGAATTTTAAACACACATATTCCAAATATGTCTATTACTAAATATTTATTTGAAAATACAAATATGCTCTAAGCATAAAAGAAAAGCAGCCATATCTTTGATTCTAACTTATGGTTAATATTTTTCAATATTCAAGAAATCCTCCTTTTTGAGGTTTGTATTTCAACATTCTCCATAATTGTTTTCTACTCTGATAAACAATGTCAATGAGGAGTTATTTTTGCATGCATTTTATTGTTCCAACTGCTATCTCTATAGAATTGAAAATTATTTGTGGTCTTGTCCTCATTCACTATAAAGATGCCCCTCACAGAGGTTCCAAGTTACACAGTGGGAAAGACCCTCCTACTTTAGCCTTGGCAGAAATTTTTGTTGCTGCCAATGAAGTGACTAATTCATAGATTTTGTTAGAGTCACTGTTTTATTCAACACCTTCCCAAAAGACACAGTGATAGCACCGAAGTACAGGACCACTACAATGACCTAATTTTACCTTTGATATCCACCCCCTTGCTTTACTCATGTTTATTACAATATCCAACTTTTCTTGAAACTGATTTGAACAAGGGAGCCCTGAAAAGCCTTAGAACGTACCCAATAGATGGGAAAAGGGTGTGCACATGTCAGGGAGAGATTCTATATTGCAAAGTTATTGTGTATCTTGCTTAATTCAGATGTAACTATAGCAACTACCTATAATTGAAGATCAGTGAGGAGTGATGTCATGAAAATCAACTTCGCCTTAGGCCATTTTAATTAAAGCACAAATATTTTGAAGACAGAACAAGTTAGATGTTTTTAAAGTAGAAAAAGGAGTAAGGAGGGAAACACGGACGTGTGTGGATATGTGTGTGGATAGCTTCTTTAATTCTTCTGTTTTCTTTCCTGGGCCGTAAAACTGGGAAAACTATTAACATAAAAGAAAAACATATTTGAAAAAGACACATTTGGTTACATTCACTTTTTAAATGCATTCTCTGGAGACATAATACATTTGTTCTTATTTCTATTCATGAACTCTATTACGCGGTGTACTTTGGAGAATGAGACAGAGTTCCCATTACTGCTGAGGGTTGGGTTGTACACAGAGCCCGGGGGGGCGGGTCATGGGGCGGGTGGGATTGGGTCATGGATACGGGCAGCGTTCTGGGCACGACAGCTGGGTCCTAGATCTATAGCACCATGTACTAGCTGCAAGTTTAGGCAAGCTTCCAAACTCTCTGAGCCTGGGTCTCCTCATCTACAAAAGGGTAATAATAATACCAGCTCCACAGGATTGTTGGCAGAATTAATGAGGATAATGAGTGAAACTCACGTGGCACAGGATAAATAGTGACAAACGTCAGCTCTTACCGTTGTCATTTGAGGTCTCATTAACAAGGCAGAGAGTGATAGAAGGTGCAGGAACAGAAGTTTGGAGACATGAATCCTACATCTTACTCTTCCAGAAACAGCTAGGAAAGCTCTTGCCCTATCTGGGGTTCAGCCCCCTCACCTACAACCTCAGGAGCTTGGACTTCATGACATTCAAGACTCATCCAATTCCCAAATCCTAGGCTTGTGACTCAGCCTTCCACCAAATACCTTCCAGACGCCATTGCCTCATTTACCCTCTGGAGGACCCACCAAAGTGGGTGCTCGCGAGTCTGCTTGTCGCAGGCGAGGACACCGGGCTCGCCAGGTGGGAGAGCAGGGCAGGTGGAGCTGGGTGCTGGCCCCATTACATCACACCCCTTCCTCATCCTCCTTTCAGTTCAGAGGTCTGTAGAGAGAGATTCGATTAAGGGAAACCCATCCATCATCCAGCTAAAGCCAAGCCTCAGAGTTTGCATGGATTTCTGCATTCATACTTGATCGATGTGATCCTCCCTCCGGACTTTCCCTACCCTGTTGTTCACACACTGGGAATCCAAGTGTCCTTCCCAGCGTTTGGCAGTGTTAATTAGCGTGGAAATGACAGCCTGGACACTGACGTGTGGTTATGATCCCTACACGCTTCCACTTGATCTATGTATGATGACCTCACGAATATATTTACCAGTATTTGTATGAGGGAATTCTGATTCACGTCAGTTTTAAAAAAAAAAATCAATATACTATGTAAAAGAAAACACATTCCCACCCCACCCCACCCCCAGCTTAACTGAGCATTTAAAGGATGTGGATGGTTCCATTTATTAGAGTCATATGGGGAAATGTATTGACTGATACATTTTTTATTCTATTAAATAGGTAATTCTGTTTTAAAAGAGGAGGGAAATTTATCTAACAAAACTTCTCATTTAAATTCAACAATTCCATCACTGTTGCTGGGGATATAGAGTACTTGGGGAAAAGGAAGGCAAATGATTGCCACAGAATTTACAGCAGTAATGGGCAGGTGTTCCCATGGCCCGTGACAGTCCCAGGTTTTGCCTGTCACCCCACGCAACCCTAGGAACAATGGAGTGATCCGAGGGCTTGGAAGGAGGTGGCCGTCAGAGGTCTCACAGAAGACTTTAGCAAGAAATATTTCTCATGAAGGCTGAGTAGAACTTGTAGGGGAAGAAATGAGGGAGTGGACTCTTGAGGCAGAAGTTCTAGCATACACGCCAAACCTTTGAGTTTGGCCTTCATCTTGCAGCTGTGAGGGGTCTGGTCTAGTGAACTGGTAAGCTTGCAGGTTGGGTTCTTCTGGAAGCAGATGCTGAGACAGAGTTAGGAGGACAGGATGAAGAGGTCTGTTGAGGAGTGACATCTGTGAACCAAAGAGAGGATGCAGAACTGGGTGAGGAAACTTTTTGTGGTACAGAACAGACCGGACCCCTGCCGCCCACAGGGGCTACCCACGAAAAGAGGCCCACGGGGACAGACATGACCAGTCATTGTCCAGGACCCCCCCCCCCCAAGAAGAGTGAGATTGGACTCAGAAGCTGAGGTGCCCGCTGAAGGAGCCAACAAGTGGAGGTCATTAGCAGTCCACACTGTTCTAGAAGGTGAGGCTGAGCAGTGCACCTCCGTGTCTGCCACAGTAAGAGTCAAGGGCACCAGGAGTAAGAGTTTACCTCTATTGGGTGCACGATATGCTCTCTTGCAAGCACGTTACCTTGATTATGTCATCCAACCCCCAGAGCAGGATGTAATGGAGGTACTATTATAATTAGTCCCATTTTCCAGATGAAGAATGGGGGCCCAGAAAGGTAATATTGACTCAGAGGCAGTATGGCAACTCCCATCTCTCGGTGTCTAGAGCCAGTGGTCTTAGCAGTGACACCAAACTATGAGCGTGGTGAGCAGCCGAAGTAGGAAGCCTGGTCAGAGGGCTCTTCTGTGGCGTTCTGGGCCACAGCTCAGAGCAGTGGCAGGGGGTAAAGGTGAAGGGAAGGCTTTGGAAAAGTCCTCCAAGACAGAACTTGCACAGCACTGTCTGTAAGTAGATGCAGTGGGTAAAAAAGATATATAACTAGGCGAGGTTGAGATGTCAGCCTATTTGGGTTTGATACGTCTTCTTTGATCAATTTTGGCAACATATAAATATAGTGGAAAGACATGGACCACAACCAGATTCTTAAATTTATTAGCTTAAATTCTGCTTGCAATATTATTTATTTAATTTGCTGAATAAGTAGTACATTCACAAGTTTTGAAGAGCTAAAAGTATAAAAATGTACATGATAAAGATCTCCATCCTCTGTCTCGATCTGATTAGTCCTCACCATGCAGGACATCCAACATACATCCAGCTCATCAATTTCCAATGCATTCTTCCAGAGCCTTTAATACATACGGAAGCAAAGACAAAGTGTATCCACCCTTTTTTGCACAAATTAAAAGCATTCTATATACATACAATTTTTCCAGATTAGGACATAAAATCCTGTCTCATATTTTTTCATGACAGCACAGTATTATGTGGAGTGGAT
Source organism: Phoca vitulina (assembly GCF_004348235.1). Classification (NCBI taxonomy): domain Eukaryota; kingdom Metazoa; phylum Chordata; class Mammalia; order Carnivora; family Phocidae; genus Phoca; species Phoca vitulina. The sequence continues at coordinate 5,696,856 of NW_022589704.1, read as the reverse complement.
GCGCCACATTTGATGTATCCTACCAAAGGACATTTACTTATTTGTCACTATTAAGAACACTTCTTCTATGGGGAAAAAAACCATGTTATTCATCTTAAAAGTTTAGTTTATTTTATCTCTGTGGGTATATTCTCTTTTTTGAAATCCAAGGGCTGTAGGTTTTGATTTCTTTCTTTTTTTCTCTTGATCATACTTCCTGAAAGTTTCTGTTTTGCTTGTCTTTTCAAAGAACCTGATCTTGGCTCTATTTATTATGTCTACACATTTTATTTCTACCTTATCATGTTCCTTTATCACGATTAATACCTGATTTGGGGGGGCTTATTTTTCTATAACTTCTTGAGTTGAATACTTAGTTAATTCTTTAATCTTTTTTCTCCAGTAATAAATGATTGTAGAGCTATGACTTTAAATTGACAACTTACAGATTTGATCTGAATTTTATTATCATTATTACTTCTAATTCATTTGTAAATCTATTTTGACAATAGTTGATTTGCTCTTTGACTCAAAACTATTTGAAAGAGTTCTTTCAGAATGTCCTAGTACTTAAATTTCATTTTTCATTTTTTATTTGCAGTCGGTTTCTAGATTTAATGCCTTTTGGTTAAATAATGTGACCTACGTAATTTCAGCTTTGGAGTATGTAATCAAGTTTTCCTTTAGCCTATATATAACCAACTTTTGTAAATATTCCATGGTTATTTGAGGGAAAAAAAACCTTGTGTCTATTTGCAGGGTACAAAATTCAATATGTGCCTATTAAAATAAACATGTTGATTGTAACGTGCGATCCTCTTCCTTCCTTATTTTAATTCTTGTCTCCGTCTGCCAAATTCTGAGTTGGTGCCTCAATGTCTTCCATTATTTATTGTGTCTTGATAATTTCTTTTAGCAATTCTAGGGATTTGCACTTTGCACATTTCAGTGCAATGCTTTTTGTGCATCAAACACATTCATGACTTTACACATCCCAAAGCATTTTTATGGAGTAGAAAATAAGCACCCAAGAGCTGCATTAGTTCTTCCTCGTTTATAGAGCAGGCTATGGAACTACTTTCCTGCCTCCTGTGGAATCTCTTTAATCACCAAATTTGGCCAAACCACGGAGTGCACAGAAATCCATTTGCTCAGTAATTTTACTGGTATTCTCAGAAACACAACCAGTATCTTTTCCCTGAATGTAATCCAGCCATTTAATGGAGCTCATTAGCTCTCCCAAGGTATGAGTTTACGATTTCTTAAATCATGGGGTCACCATAACAAAATGAGCAGGGAGGAATTTGTACCCAGACACAAGTTTCTACTCCTGGCAAAACTTGCTCTATTTCATTCCAAAAACTTTACTGTAGAGATGAAAAACTCTACCACCGTTTGTGGGATTTTCAAAGTGACATCAAGTTAAGCTATAATTCACATTTTGCCTTGTTAAATAAAGTTTACCTTATTGCAATAGGGAAGAAATTTAAACACATTTCCCAGTCCTGAGTTCACATGCATCCATATATGGGGGTTGATATCTCATGGAATTTGGAGAGGCAATATGAGGGATTTTTTCCCTCTTGACTTCTCTCTGGCAAAATCTTATATATATATATATATATACCTTATGCACTTATGCAACCATTCCTTAACATTAATTCCTATTAGTGAAACTCTCACATCAAAGGATGAGAAACTTAAGATTTTAATATGCAATCTGATATTGCTCTTTGTAAAGCTGGTACCAATCCACACAATTTGGTGTGGAGCAATGCCTGTTTGCCCATTGCCCTCACCACACCAGATAGTATCAGTCTCGGATCTTTCCAACCTGGCAGAGTAAATGGTTCAACCCTGCAATTTGCGTGTCTTTAGTCGCTAGCAAGTTTTACAGTTTTCCTAAATTTATTTTTCCAGTTTTATTGAGGTATAATTGACATATAATATTGTCTAAGGTGTACAACATAATGATTTGATATACGTATGTATTACAAAGCTATCACCACAATAAGATCGGTTAACGTTCATCACCTCACACAGTTACAATTGGTTTTCTTATTGTGAGGAGAACCTTTAAGATCTACTCTCTTAGCAACCTGCAAACACAAAACACAGTGTTGTTGATGACACTCAGCACGTTGTATAACATCTACCTCAACTGAGAGGCCATTTGTATTTCTTCTGCTGGTTGCCTGTTCCTATTCATTGCCCATTTTTCTATTGGGTTATTTATATTTTTCTTCTTTATCTTTCAGAGCTGTGTGGAGGGGTTTGCATCTTCTGCCATCTTGATGAGATTTTTAAAGCATTCTAGATTCAATCCTTTTACATGTCTGACCCAGCTGAGTCATTCTTATCAATCATGTCTCATATAAAAAGATGCCACAAAGTAGATCGCTATTGTTATTCCCATTCTACAGGTGCTGAAAATGGAACTCAGAGGTTCAGTGCTCGGGAACTGACTAAAAACCAGGCTGGGGTTCTGAAGTTCCACCCACATCTTGTCCTCAATCTCCTGAAGGCTCACTGTACAACTTTGTCACCAGAGCTGCCATCAGATTTCTGCTATTGCACTACAGGGCTGCAAACAGTGTGACCAACTTCCATTTGTTTGACCCAGAAACACGCCGTCTCAGCCTGAACAACCCCTAATGTCCTTTCCTGCACCAGCAAAATCCTAACCTAGGAACAACTTGATGTAAAGTCCTGCCTCCTTAAAGTCACAGAGTTCCAGTTTTCAAGCATCTCTATGTTCAGTCCAAGGGGAAGTATGATTGTGCTTGGGTTTGTCTTGGGTTCAGACACTGGAAAGCAGTGTTGTGGATGGAGCCTATCCAGAGGCGAGTCCACCTCCCATTTGGTATAATTTGCCACAAATCCTGGAGAGCTCTCATCGTCATCCCAGAGCCTTCCCTGCCAATTTCCCCCAGAGGCTGTGGTTGAGTGGATGGACGGATTGTGTTATTAGCCATCTCTAGTCCAACCGGCTGAACAGCTTCGAGGAGGAGCCAAGGGAACGCTGAGACACACAAGGTGTCCTGGTTCTTGGCCGCGGCACAAATCCAGCATTTCTCTGTCAGAACCACCGCTGCTCTTCGGCGAGCAGACATCTGCGTCCTGGGGGGGCAAGCAGCCGTGCCCGGTTAGGAAAGCCCAAAGGCCAATGCAGGTGCAAGGGGGCAGACCCCGGGGAGAACCTGAGCTCCAGCTGCAGGTGGCCCACCCTGCTGCCCAGCCGAGCCCCGGTGTCAGGAACTCTCAGACAACCTTGGTGTTTTGCTTACAATCCAATATAACACCATGTTTGTGAATTTATATGATGCAAATTTGAAATAGCATAATATTTTTAAATCAGTGCATTTTTTGACAACTTTTTATTTTTTTATTTTATTTTATTTTATTTTTTTAACATATAATGTATTATTTGTTTCAGGGGTACAGGTCTGTGATTCATCAGTCTTACACAATTCACAGCCCTCACCATAGCACATACCCTCCCCAATGTCCATCACCCAGCAACCCCATACCTCCCACCCCGCTCCGCTTCAGCAACCTAAAATCAATGCATTTTAACTAGATGAGAAAGATATGAAATAATTCAATTCCTTAAAGTCAAAACATAGGGAATCACATCATTTTAAGGCTGGAAGACTTTGATATCCTGTTCCTGCCCTTGTCACCTGGTGGTGCTAAGTCCACAGGTAGGCTGGCAGGCCTGAATTCCTGGGGGAGGCGGGTAGAGCAGGTGCTCCTCTGGCATTACGCAAACCATAAGGATCCCACAGCTTCAGGAGTGCACGCTTTTCCCAAAGGCTTCCTTCCATTGAGTGTCACTCTCCCTGCTACTGAGGCTTCATACAATTCAACAAACTTCTTGAACAGTTACTTTACACCAGGTACTATGCTGGTTGCTGGAGAGGCAACAAAGAAATCGGACATAATTCCTTGAAGAACTTATGCTCTAAGGTCAAGATCATCCCCTAAGTAGCAGCCAGTGTAATGTGATGAGCCTAAGCAGGAAGCCTGCTTGTGTGTGAGTGGGGTTTACTCAGAGGGGCTGCCAAGGCTTCCTGGAGGACGTAACCTGAGATGTGAAGAATCAGAAGGTATTAAACAAGTGAAAGCTGGTGGGGAGGAGGACAGCTGAGGGAAGAATTCAAGGCAGGTAACGGGTAGGTAATGGCAGGAGCAGGGGCACAGGGCAGCAAAAAGGGAAGTCTCAGCAGCCCCCTCGCCCTGCACTGGGCTCTCCTACCTTTGAGTTTGCCACTGGGCTTTGCTGTATGTTCAGAGTCAAAGGCACTTTGTCCTTGCTCAACTGGAGATTCCCGAGGGACAAACCTCAAGTATGTGGCCCCAGACTTAATGAACTCATTGGCCAATGTAATTAAGCAGCCCCTGTCCTCAGAGACTCTGGAAGACAGTGGCCTCCTCTGACCAGCAAGCCCTTCAGCCATCCCTGAAAAGACAGACCCTGAACTTTACAGCCCAGGGGTTTCTTGTCTCTGGGCTGATGGGTCTCAGTGAAGCCCCCTCTCCACTCAGAGCATGCCAGAAAGGACCATTAGTCCCATCTCTGAGCAAATGTCCAGTTCTTGGCACTAGCAAAGCCATCCTTCCAGAAACCCATGCTGACCTCTGCTGTCCTTTTGGTTTTCTTTTTGCAAACTCAGTAAAGCAGGGATGTTTCCAGCTCCCATTTCATAGCAACTGTTTCCTTCCAGGGTCAGAATTTTTTTTTTTAAGATTTTATTTATTTATTTGACAGAGAGAGACACAGCAAGAGAGGGAACACAAGCAGGGGGAGTGGGAGAGGGAGAAGCAGGCTTCCCGCAGAGCAGGGAGCCCAATGTGGGGCTCGATCCCAGGACCCTGGGATCATGACCTGAGCTGAAGGCAGACGTTTAACGACTGAGCCACCCGGGCGTCCCAAGGTCAGAATATTTTTAAAAGACTTCAGCCCCATCTAGCCTATTACATGTAGGTTAATTTTGAGAAAACATTCTTAGAAGCACAAATTGTTCAGTGTTTGTACTGATTCCGGCCTGTGAGTCTTTATTTAATTTTTTAAAAAGATTTCATATTTATTTGACACAGAGAGAGAGAGTACAAGCAGGGGGAGCAGGAGAGGGAGAAGCAGGATCCTTGCTGAGCAAGGAGCCCGATGCGGGGCTCGGTCCCAGGACTCCAGGATCATGGCCTGAGCTGAAGGCAGTCACTCAACCAACTGAGCCACCCAGGCGCCCCATGCCTGTGTCCTGTGTCCCTTTAGACAGCTGTTGCACTTGATCCAACGGTGAGCCCCGAGTGTGAGTTTCACCTGCTTGCCCTGAGATCCATGATTCGTGGATTTCCTTGACTGCAAAATCAAGATGGCATTATGTCTCGAGTTGTTTTGAGAATTAAATTCAGGATAGCATAAGAAAAACACATAGCAGGGTACTTGGCACATAGCATTGTACTTGGCTGAGATGATTATAAATATTATCAGATCTTTAAAAATCATAAACATTTATTACATTTTTTTATATGATGTAGAGATTTTTTTTAACCAGGATTTAAAGAGTCATTATATTCTGGTCTCTATGGAACTCAGTTTTCTCTCTATGAGAAGTTCAATTTGGTCGTCTTAATGTTACCACTCAGTGTTAACATTCTTTAAATGAATACTACTGTGAATTATCTCTCACATTTGTATTCAAGGTTTGTGTCTGGCCCTGAGTGTTCATTGCGCGTGACCAGCAGACTCCATTGGTTCCCGGCCACATTTAACACGATGGCCAACCGCACCCTGTCCTCATGCCCCGGCACAGAACAGCTGCCCCTGGCAATCATTTTCCTCCTTAGAGAAGCACATCGATGCTTTCAGATCCTATTTGTTTTGGAGTTTTATGTATGTAATTCCCTTGAGCCTCTCTGAACTAAACAGGACAGTTTGGATCTCATGGACACACAAAGGAACAAAGGGAGAAGAGCCATGCGCTGGGGAGGGCCATGTGCTGGAAAGGGGAGGATTTGGTTGGGCTGTTTCTACACCACTGTGCTCGGTCAAGATGCTATCCACGTGATGCCACGGCTGACTCTCAGTTAACCAGGATTCTTCCTTCCCTGCACAACAGCCTTGAGCCCTTCCTTCCCAGCATGGCACACCCTCTCTGCTCTACCTGACTCCCCCCGACCTGGTCATCCCAGGGTGTTTCCTGGGCAGACACTGGACCTCAGCTGGGCCAGATTTTCACCTGGGGAATGTAAAGGGAAACTCAGTGTGGTCGGTCAGGGAGTGTCGGGCAAGGCGCCTTGGAAAGCCAGGAGGGGAGCCCACACTCCACCAGGTAGGCCAGGGAGGCAAAGGAGAGCAGTCGGCAAAGAGAAAGGCAGGGCCCTAGAGGGGACAGGGAAGAGCAGAGGAGACAGTCCTACAGCTTCCTAGTCCTACATCACCTCGCTCTGCCCTTGACCGATATCCCATAGCCCACATTCTCTTAATCCATCCAAATGTCACTTCTGCTGCTTGTAACCAAAGAATCTCGCATTTTCCCCCAATCTACCTTCATTTTATGTCTGTTGCTTACAATTTAAGAATCTGAGCAAGGACAATCTGCTAGTTCCACATGATTTGCAGGCTCAAATCTCAATGGAGATTTTTTAGATGGCACTTGGGTGATAAGGAGTATCTGAGGTTGTGACAAAGAGGTCGGGTTTAGCAAATTCCGTTTCCACAAAGAATATAACACAGCAAAGTGCTTCAAACTCATCATTCCTCATTTCCCTCTCGCACAAAATTACAGATACCTGATGCTTAGGTATCTCATGGATCATTATGAAAGAAAAATTTCGGGTGGCACCGCCCCCTGGCAAATACAACGAAATAAACCAAGCAAACCCTGCTTTGTCATGTGAGTGAAGCAGTTCTAACTACCCACAGCTAGACGCGCGGTGCCGAATGTTCTGGGACGATCTGATTTCAAATACCCTATGGCACAGACCCGAAGCTGAGCCTGGGGTGGGGGAGGCTGTCAGGGGAGGACGGGAGGAAGTACAGTGTGGGTGTGCTTGAGGCCCCCCAAAGAGACCCCACCTGCCCTCCCTGGGGATTTGGAGAAGCAACAGGCCTACAGAGCTTTTTCTGTTGTTTGCCTGACTTTTGTTTGTTTGTTTTTCACTTGTACCGAAGGCACAAACAAGAACACAAGAATGTAAATTTTTAATCATTATCTAAGTCATTCTTATGCTATGTCATTTTCTGCGGAATGTGCACTTTATTTTAAAACAACAATGAAGGGGGGGAATCGGAGGGGGAAACGAACCATGAGAGACTATGGACTCTGAGAAACAAACTGAGGGTTTCAGAGGGGAGGGGGTGGGGGGGGTGGGTCAGCCCGGTGATGGGTATTAAGGAGGGCACGTTCTGCATGGAGCACTGGGTGTTATAAACAAACAATAAATCGTGGATCACTACATCAAAAACTAATGATGTATTGGATGGTGACTAACATAACATAATAAAATTAAATTTAAAAAAACAAAACAAAACAATGAAACCAGACCATGGAAGTACAATCATTCCCTCCTCCTATGGCTCTTCTTGCCATCCACGGTCTAGGTCAGGGTCCCAGTGGGGAGAGCAGCCAGGCATCCCCTCTAGGAGAGGAGCTTGAGGTCAAATGCCAGGCAGCAGGAGCCCAGCACAGGCAGATTGTGTGGTACAGAGGATGCTTGCTGTCCTCGATGGAGATCATCTTTGCTCACGACACCAGCTTTTCAGGATGTGCTGATGCGGGTCCGGGAAAACTAATAAGGAGCGACATTCTGTGTCCAGCGGCATTACTAGGCACTCTGAAACATGAGGCTGCTCCCAGTTCAGCCTGGTAGCAGCCCTTCTAACGCTGCCCTTCTAACAGCATTAGTGGGAGGCAAAGATGGAAGGAAAGGAGAAATGCAAAGAAGAAGGGGGAAGACGAAAGACTAGAATGGGGAGGAAGGGCAGGTGAGAAGACAGAAGGGGGCAGAGAGGAGGCATGCATTCTCAGCATGCTCAGGAGGTCCCGGCTCTCCCTGGAGCCTGGAGGGCAAAACCAATTTCTCTCCCTCCTTCCCTCCTTCCTTCTTTTCCATCCTTCGTTTCTTCCCTGTGTCTTCCCTTCCCCACTCTCTTCCTCTCTCCATCTCCCCCTCCTCTCTCCCTTTCCCTTCCTCCTTCCCTTCATCTCCCATCCATCCATCCTTCCTTCCTTCCTTCCTTCCTTCAATTTTTCTTTCTTCAGAGCCTCAAGAGAAAGTTGGTAATTCTTCATCCTTAAGGAATTATGACAAGGTTTAGAGCTCTTGGAATGTGCAATGTCTCAGAAGCACAAAGAATTTATTATCTATTTTCCAAACAAAGCAATAATTAGATCACTCCAGATAACTAATATCATGTTTTCAGAAGCCCTGAGTAGATGATAAGTTAATATTTGTACAGTTGACCTTAAAAATGTGACAGCTAAGAAGCTCTTGGAGAGATGCCCAGAAAGGCACCAATTATTACAGGATTTAGCAATGCCATGTGAAAAGGAACTTTTCACTATTCTTTGAAAAATACGTCTCCAGTTTTGTAAACCACTATGCTAGAGTAACTGTGGGATTATTCTTTGACAGTATAATTACATTTTAATTGTATAACAATTATGCGTTCAGTAGTAACGAAGGGGGGATCCAGTAGCCAATCGGCTGCCACCGCTCTGAAATGTAGGCTCTGTGGTTCATATAGGAGAAGAGGTGGCCATCTGCAACTTCTAGCTGTGTTCCGGCTTTTACAAAGATGGCGAGGACTCTGTCCAAGACATTTGGGCACTCACATTGCCCAAAGAAACAGCCACTGTCTGTCAAAAACCCAGCTAGAGGCTGTTTTACAAAATGTTCTAAGACATATTTAGGAAAATATTCCCTGTTGTGCAATCAGCTCCCATGGGACAATGAAGTCTACAGAGAAAAAAGGGAGCATTTTGCAGGGGGCTGGGATGGGTGCGGGAGCCTCATCCAAGATTCTCCTTGGACAGTCCCACTTGGAACTGTTCTCCTTTCTTTCTGCTCTAAATGTGAAACAATTCAGGCTAGAAAGCACAACTAGCACTAATGAGCAGTGAAGTGGCCCTGAATCCCAAAAATCTATTATTTTCTCCCTATTTTTTTTTTTTACTACCCATCCCCCACGTCCCTCACTTACAGATCTGCTGTCTGGGCTCGGAGGACAGGAAAACTACAGATCTCCTTCACTGTAAGCTATTTTCCCGAACCCCAGCTTTCTAAAACACTACACGTTTTGTCTCCATTATAATTTTTAACCCTTTAAGTGATGCACATTGTGTCTAAAAGGGTAGTTGTGACATTTGGACAAACGCAGCTACTTGGAAAACTGGAGTCCGTTTTAAAATGGATCTGAGCAGTACTATTACACATTAAATATTCACCGATCTATACTCGTGAAGGGTAGAGAAGTAAGTCATCCCGGACTTGAAGGCACGACCAAATAAGCTCCATTAGCTGCAGAGAATGCACAGTGTCTGCGCTCACAACCTTCTCTCTGTGTCTTTCTCTCACTCTCTCTCTCATTTCTGGATCATTTGAAAGTTGAAGACCTTATGTCCCCCTAAATATTTCAGATCACACCGGGTGATATATTTTAAAGATACTCATCAGGTGTTGTTCAATTTTCTCAGAGAATTAAATAGTCGTCATTTCTTTTTGGTTCCCACACTCCAAAACCCATATCTGCCTTTCAGGAAAGCGGCACCTTGAGAATCTTGGTAGCAAGCCGACCCAGAAGGGCCAGCTCCTTCCTTTCCCAGCATCCCTTGCATCCTCTCTTTCCCAGCATCCCTTGCAGTAGGGCATGGTCATGTGACCAGGCTCCACCAATCGGGCATGTATCTCATCCATGGACTTGGGAGTTGGTGACACAGGAAGCAGGGATGTGGACCCTTGTTGTGGCGATGGGCATCATCTGCGTCGAGAGCCCAGATCGCCATGGCTGCCCCAGTGTGGGGTCCTTGTCAGCCCACGTGGTGTGCGGGCGGTGGCCGTGGTCCCGGAGCAGCCCGGCTTCCCTGCAGCCTGTTTTAAGCCCAGTCCTGGGGGCTGCCCCTTTCCCCGTCCCTGAACCCTTCATCCCCGCAGCCAGCCAGAGCTCCCCCAGTTGCCCCGGCCCTGCGCCTGCAGAGGATTTTTCACGCTCACCATGCTCGGAGCAACACGGGGTCACATATGCCCCTGATGCTGGCCTTGCTGTCCGTGTCTCCGGAAGGGCGCCGGTGGGGACGGTCCTACCAGGACAGACGTGGAAAGAAGAGATGACACCATGGCTCGTGCGCAGCGAGGCTTAGTGGCCGAGGCTCCTGTTCTTAGGGTGTCCCTACCGTGTACTATACCCAGTAGCCTCTCAACCACCTAACGTTGTTTGGAGAGAAACAGTATTTTATCCTGTAACACGACTGCATTTTACAAAGTTAGTTTTCAACATTTTGCAATCTTCGTGGACCCCCCAAAAGTCTGCTCATGTTCTCCCCGTGTCTGTGGGACCCTGTGAAGAGCGCCTTCTGCAAAGAGTTAACCAGATCTGTGTAGGCTAACTACAACCAGACATATCTTAAATTGTCCCTCCATCTGTCCTGCCCCAGGGAGGGAAACAGCATTTTTTTTTATTTATTTTATTTTATTTTATTTTATTTATTTATTTATTTATTGCATGGCTGTTAAATGTGCCCATCATGAGAATGAAGCTCTGAGAGGTTATGTGACTTGTAGGTTTTAAGTAGCAGAACCAGAGTTGATCCTGGATCTTGGGCCTCCCTGGTTTGGAACTTGGTGCCATTTAGCAAACGATTCAGACATTTTCAGACATTGTGTGTAGGAGTTGTGGGGGGTGGGGATGTGGATTCAGGGGGAGGGTGCTTCCTCATGCACAGAGAATGGGATCATAAACTGGTGCATTTTTTATGAAAAGTGATTAGGTAATATGCTATGAGAGCCTTGAGAATATTCCCAATCCGCTTCCAGGAATCTGTCAAGGGGACTCAGTCAGAGATACAATGAAAGCTTCAAACTCAAGGTTGTTTATTTCAGCTTTATCTATAAAAGCAGAAATTGGAAACATAAATAAGTCAAAGGGTGGGAATGATTGAGAAATGATAATTCATCCCTTTATGCAGTCATCAAAATCTGTTTTCAATGGCACATGAAATTGCTCATGAGGTGATGTTAAATGGAAAAAAGAGACATAAAACTATATTCAGCATATCATTTATGTATATTTATATTTTATATATTTAATACATATTTATAATTATATACCTATATGTCACTAAAACAAAAATGTTAAGATGATTCTATCTGGCTAGAAGGATCATTGGTGGTTTATAGTATTTTCCAGAATCTCTACAATGAGATTTTGTAAGAGAATCTACAAAATTCTGTAGGGTTCGTTTTATTTTATGCATTTATTTTTACTTATTCTCCCCAGCTTTACTGAGATATATTTGACATATAACATTATATAAGCATCAAGTGTATAATGTGATCTGATACACATACACATATTTAAAAATGATTACCACATAAGTTTAGTTAACACATACATCACCTCATATAACTTTTTTTTGTGTTTTTTTGGTCGTGAGAACATTTAAGAACTACTCTCGTGGCAAATTTCAAGTACGTATCCAGTATTGTTCCCTGCAATCAGCATGCTGCACATTTGATCCCAGAACTTATTCACCTTCTAACTGGAAGTTTACACCCTTTGACCAGCATCTTCTAATCCCCACCCCATCCCGGCCCTGGCAATCTGCATTCTGCTCTGTTCTAGTGCTCATTTGTGTATTAAAATAAAAATGTGTATACCCATGAATCTAGATCCCCATATTAAAAAGAAAATGTTCTAATAAGATTAGATTAAAAGCAAAACAAACAAACAAAAAAACCTGACAGACCCACAAGAAAATGACCAGAGGTGCTGGGAAAGAGACAGCAGGAAAGCAAAGAGAAGGCAGACATCTAATATTGACATAAGACAAAGTGGAGACTTATTAAGAAAGTGCATTCTGAAAAACCTTGTCATTTTTTAAAAAGATTTTATTTATTTTAGAGAAGGAGCTCGTGGGGCACCTGGGTGGCTCAGTCAGTTAAGCGGGTGCCTTCAACTCTCAGGTCATGATCCCGGGGTCCTGGGATCGAGCCCCACATCGGGCTCCCTGCTCAGCGAGGAGCCTGCTTCTCCCTCTCCCTCTGCCTGCCACTCCCCCTGCTTGTACTCTCTCTCTCTGTCAAATAAATTAATAAATAAATAAATAAATAAATAAAACCTTTAAAAAATATAAATAAATTAAAATAAATTTAAAAAGAGAGGGAGCTCATGCGTGGCGTGGCGGGGGAGAGGATGCACAGAGGGAGGGGGGAGGGGGAGAGAGAATCTCAAGCAGACTCCCCACTGAGCACAGAGCCCGATGCAGGGCTCGATCTCATGACCCTGAGATCATGACCTGAGCCAAAATCAAGAGTTGGATACTTAACCGACTGAGCCACTTAGGCGCCCCCGAAAACCTTACCAGTTTTAATGAATGAATTATAGGATGTCTTCAGACTTCTGCACTGACTTGCCGTCAGCCAGAGAAGCCTGGGGCACCAGTCTCTTTCTGAGCTATTTTCTTTGTACCTAATGGCGGAAACACCAACAGCAACTTCAGGGAGTAGCTGTGGATTGGGATGAGCTGTGTGTGAAAACACTCATGCAATAATGTGCCTAAGTAGTTGCTCAATAAATTTCCTTTTCATTTCATGTTGCTGAACAGCATGGCAACAAAATAAGCAAAGGAAAATTTATTAGACATTCAAGGGAAGTAGATAGAAATGTAACTATCAGATGAGATTGTAACTCACTGTTGTCCAAACTCTGACAATAGCAACCACCTCAAATTGTTGTCTGGGGGATCAAGAGAGATACTGAAGGGTTCTGTAAACCGTAACACAGTGTATGCAAAATAATATTTATGGGAAGTGATTACATTTTTTCCAAGGTCATAAAGAAATTCTCAATAAATTTTAAAGAAATCCTTGCAATCCATGTTTATGACCCCAATATAATATCTAGTATTAGCCATTTATATTTAAACCAGAGAAACTCCATCCCCACCAACATTTTTAAGTGCTCTCCTGAATAATACTTACATATAATAAATGAAATAAAGAATGTAATAGTAACTGATTTGGAAAATAAAACACTATATATTGAAATCAAATTATAAATTATAATAATAAATCAAACCATGCCTTAAAAGAGATAATGTAATATTAGATTTTGAATGCAGGATTAGTTCATGACCTCTGATGTGATTTGAAAAAAAATCACAAAACAGACATTGGAAAGGTTTGGTGATAGGGGCGCCTGGGTGGTTTGACTTAGTTGGTTGAGCAGCTGACTCTTGGTCTCGGCTCAGGTCACGATCTCAGGGTCCTGAGATCCAGCCCCACCTCAGGCTCGGCACTCAGCTGGGAGCCCACTTGGGATTCTCTCTCTCCCTCTGCCCTTCCCCCAAATCACACACGTGCTCTCCCTCTCTCTAAAACAAAAAATAAGTAAATCTTAAAAAAAGATTTGGTAATAAAAAAGTTTAAATCATATAAATGAGGGCCCGCTGAGATACTATATCCAGACTCCATAAAGAGCTCATGGAAATGGAATAAAAAAAAAATTAAAGGTCCAGCGGGTAAGTAGACAAAGGATTTTAACCCACAGTGCATCCTTCATTATGAACTTGTGTATAATAGATGGAAAGATAACCAAGAACACATAATTAAATACCAATCTAGTTTTCCTATATGCTGGACGTGTTTCTGAGCAGTGACCTATTAACTCATTTCACATGCCACCACTCTGTACGGTAGATAGTGTTGTTCTCATTTTACGGATGGAGAAAGGAATCCCAGGGAAGTGGAACGGCTCACCCACAGGCCCCCCACCAGGATGTGGCAAAGCCAAGTTTCGAGCCTAGGGTGTATTCTCTCTTGGTCACTACCTCACCAAGGTCGAGGGAACAGAAGGTGTGTGAGGGAAGCTGTGGACGCAGCACGATTTATCATGGTGAGCACCCAGCAATGTGGCAATGCAAACTAACTTATACCCACCGAAGAACTGACATTGTCATTAAATTTGTAATTAAACCAACTCTGAGCTACTTGAAAGATAGGGTAAGTGAAAAGAACGTCAATTGCAGGCACACGAATGTTTGCAGTGATGGAAAACACATGTGCATGTAGACTAGCATGGGAAGGGGACCCGGAAGGCGAGAACAGCGGGCATGGCTGTAAATTGTCACACAGTGTCAGGTGATGGCATTAGTCTTGCCCCAGATACAGCACCCTGGCTCCTGGTGGGGTTAACTGGGGCCATAGCAGGCCCCTGCCCTTCTGCTCCTGGAGGGTCCCCATGCCTCATCCTTCAGTCTCCTCACCTCCTTTGGGGGGACTGCCCTGGCGTCCCACCCCACCTGGCTCCAGGAGTCCTGGGTGGCCACTGCAACCTGCTTCTCCCCACTTGGCGAGGCCGCCTCCTGTCCCTGCCTACAGCCCCCGGACCCTAGCGGGTACGGCCAGGTAGCCCCCCTCCCACCACCGAGCCTGGCCTGGGGTATATGTTGAAGAACTCAGACATCAGTACTACAGAGGAAGTTCTAATGGCTTCATCACATTGATCAGAAAATGCAAACTTTCCCTCTGAGGACACTGTAAATTTTGACCCAGAATTTCCTATTGTAAGTTAGGCATTCCGGAACACCGTACATGGGAGGAGCACGAGGTAATCTTTCAAACTGAAAAGGGAATGTGGGACGATAACTGCAATTCAGCTGAGATGTCAGATAATTAATTTTTCATTCTCATTCCAAGAGTTCCACTGTAATAACAATTCTTTTAAAACTTGCACATTTTTCTAGATAGTAAATTTTACTGTAAAAAGACTTTGATGAGAATTTGCATGACCCTTACCATGGGCCTTCATTTGTTCCATTTACCTATGCAGGGCAGAGCTGCTGCGGTGGTGTTTTTGCCCATAGTTGTCCAACTAACAAAAGTCCGAAGAGCCGAGATGCCCTTCAACAGATGAATGGATAAAGAAGATGTAGTCCATATATACAATGGAATATTACTCAGCCATCAGAAAGGATGAATACCCAACTTTTACATCAACATGGATGGGACTGGAGGAGATTATGCTAAGTGAAATAAGTCAAGCAGAGAAAGTCAATTATCATATGGTTTCACTTATTTGTGGAACATAAGGAATTGCATGGAGGACATTAGAAGGAAGGGAAAAATGAAGGGGGAGAAATAGGAGGAGGAGACAAACCATGAGAGACTATGGACTCCGAGAAACAAACTGAGGGTTCGAGAGGGGAGGGGGGTGGGGGGATGGGTTAGCCCGGTGATGGGTATTAAGGAGGGCACGTACTGCACGGAGCACTGGGTGTTATATGAAAACAATGAATCGTGGATCATTACATCAAAAATTCATGATGTATTGTATGGTGACCAACATAACATAATAAAATTAAATTAAATTTAAAAAAATTAAAATATGGGTATTAGGGACAGCTAGAAAAAGAAAAAAAAGTCCACATCTTGAGGATGCACCGAACAAACACCCGGGAAAAGCATTTAAAAGTGCATTAAGTGCAATACCGAGATTGCTCCCGCTTTTCGGCCGTAGTAACGAAATCAGCGGTGGCTCACATTTGCACGGCACGGTGTCATTTTCAAAGCTCTGAAGGTATCAGCTCGCTTTCTTTTCCCGCCCTGCAAAGTTTCTGGGGGCTGCGTGGGCTTTATTTGATGGGCCCTAATGAAGCTGAGAGGTTGAGAGGTGCATGCACTAACAGCACGGAGCCTTCCCCCGGTCCCGCTCTCAGCTCACCAGCGACCTCTCTCCTCTCATCTCCAGATCGCACCTTCAGAGGGGCAGGTGCCTTGGGATGCTAATTGTATACACATTAGGAAATGAAGGAGAGGGAATTTAAATACTACTACGATTGCACGGCCAGTGAATGAAAAAACCAGGGCTTGAACCCAGCAGTTCTGCTTCTGAACCTACAACCAGCACACTTAGGTCCTATGGCAGCAATTCTCAAAGTGCAGTCCCCAGACCAGCAGCCACGGCAGCGTTTGGGAACCCGTCAGAGATGAAGATTCTCGGTCCCACCTCTGGATTCTGCATTTGAGCCTCTGGGATGGAGGCCAGCGGTCTGTTTTTGCCAGCCCCGGGTGATTTCAATGCTCTTATCCTTCTGTGTGTATATACGTAGACACACGCACGTGCACGCGTATGAGCACGTACATACCCGTGGCCGTTAGCTGGTGGGATGAGGACGCAAATCCAGGTGTTCCGACTCCTAATTCCATCCTCTACCAGCTATTCTCAATCCCTCCTGAACATTGAATCATGTGGAGAGTTTAAAAGCAACTCATTAACAACAAAAACAAGAAAACATGGAGAAACAAACAAACAACATCGCGTCGATCCCACCCCAGGACAATTAAGTCAGACTCGGGGGGTAGTGCCAGGCCCTGCCTTTGTTTAAAATTCCCCAGATGCGAAACAGCTGTTTCCACGAACTATCTGATAATCTCTGGCAATTGGTTTATAATTCCAGAGCCAGGCCCTAAAAAGTAGACAGGAAGCTGTGTGTGCGTGGGCGGGGAGCATGTGTGGGGTCACCGTAGGGGTCAGTCTTCACTGTCCAGTGACCGCCTGGGCCACATCTTCGGGGAGACTCCATGTTCGTACCCTAAGTGTTGGAGTCCTGAGATGAGCAGTAAGGGTTCATCTCTGGCTGGTCAGAGCCCCCAGAGTAAGATCTCCTGATCTCCTCCAGGGAGGTGTCAGGCGTCAAGTGGACAGTGAAATGAAATGAAAAATGAAATGAAAACCTCACCGTGGTGCCTCCTGGGGTGGTGGTGTAAGCAGGATTGCTCTCCTGCTCGCCCTGGTACAGCCACACCTGCTCTCCTCTCTTCTTTCACGCTACCTCTGTGGGCTTATATCTTTTATTAAAACTTTTTTTTATTGTTTCAGTAGTATTTCAGGAAGAAGGGTTACTCAGTGCATGTGTTAAGCCTGGCACTTCTAACCAGAAACCTGTACAGAATTCCCTAATAGGGTCCTCCTTTATCCCAGATGTGTGTCCAGACACATTCCCTCTACTCCCTAAAAAAACAGCTACCTCTCATCCTCATACACTTACTCGGTCCTCTCCTCCCACAGGGCATTTGCCCATGCTCCTCCCACTGCCAGAAACACTCTTCCCTGCAGCGCCTGGGCCTGTGTTTGCAGCATGTTGTGGCGTGGTTAATGTCTGTCTTCCCAGCTCACTGTAAGTTCATGAGGCCCAAAACTTGTCCGATTGTGTGCATTGTTGCATCTACCTCTTGTACTCAATAAGTACTTTCTCAGTGAACAAACGAATGCATGGGCACATGGAGGCTTGAAGGCGTTCCAGTTTTGGCAACAACATGAGCCTGACATGAACTGGCTTCACAGATTGGTCAAGCTGGAACATCTCAAAACTCCTCCAGCAAGAGTGTTCGGAGCCACCCTGACCTACAGTCCAAAACCAAAGGCACTGCTAAGCCAGGCTTTTACTAAGAATAGCTCTAAGATCAGAAACACACAGGTAATTAACACCATCCCCTTACACACTAATACTCAGTTTCTAATGTTCAGAGTCCCATGCAAAGCAGAGACTTAGGTCACCTGCTTCCGGTCCTTTCTTGTACTTCTCACCAATAATCTTGGCTGCATAACATGTTAGGATCACAGTAAAAAGGAAACACAATCCATGGGGTGTGGGAGAGTTGGTATTTGTGGAAGCATTAGGAGCATTCAGGAAAAGCCATAAGCAGATATCAAGGGTGGAAAAACACTGCCGCTTGCCGCGATGGGTCTTTGCGATGTGGTGGAACACTATCGCTGAGTTGGATTCTCAGCAGCCTGTCTAGGAAACGTGGATGGGATCGATGGTGATGGCCCGTCCTGTAATGCCGTTGTTCAGGCTTCCTCGAGCTGACATGATTAAGTGAGCACAACCCAGGATGAGACCTATTCTGCCAGCCTTCCTCCCGATGGCCGCCCCTGTCTAAGCCCCCACATGGGCTTTCAAATCAGACCTTGCCCTGAAAAAGGCTTCCTCTTATTCTACTTAGCAACTCAAAGCAGGCTGGACCAGAATCCAGAAACCTGACCTTTTATATACCAGCGCGAACACCAGTGCTATAGGAGGATGGGAAAAACCCATTTTCTTGATTCGTGTCTCTTTATACAATGATGAAGTGGGGCTAGAGGAGTTTTAATTTCTTCTACAGCCTGAGCCCCGAAGTCCAAGATCATGGTGTTGACAGTGCTGGTTCCTTCTGAGGCTGTGAGGGGGGATCTGGCCCAGGCCTCTCTCTGAGCCTCTCATGGCCCCAGGCATCCTTGGCCTTAGCTACATTCACGTCAGCTACCCTTTGTACGCATCTGTCTCTGGGTCCACATTTCCCCGTTTTATAGGGTTTAAGGACACCAGCCCCAGTAGCACCCACCCTAATGACTTCATCGTCAATTGATCATCTGCAAAGACCCTATTTCCAAGTAAGTTCACAGTCACAGGTGCTGGGGGTTGGGAGTTCAACATCTATTTTGGGGACATGATTCAACCGATGACAAATCCTAACACAAATATTATTTTTCCAACATAAACCATACTTGGCTAGGGTTTTGGCTTTTTAAAACTAGGCTATTGTTTTGTTTTGTTTTTCCCAAAACGTTGAATAGTTTTTATGAAGTTGGAGTGAAATTCACATAACATGAAATTAACCATTTAATGTGAATAGTTTGGTGACATTTCGTGCATTCACAATGTTGTGAAACCACCACCTCTGTCTAGTTCCAAAACATTTTCATTACCCCAAAAGGAAACTCTGTACCCATCAAACAATTTCTCCCCATTCCCTCTGGCGCCAGCCCCGGCAACCACCAATCTAGGCCTTTGCTCTTTGAGGATGTTTTTAAGTATACTGAGCTTACTCTGCCCCACACTGTACTCATCACCTGAGTGTACCAGAGAGAGTTCACAGCACTCTAGGAGATGAGTGATACTATTGAATTCATCAGTGTTCTCCAGATAAACAGAACCAACAGGATGTGTATATATGGGGAGAGAGAGAGTTTTATTTTAAAGAATCGGTTCACATGATTGTGGAGGCTTAGGAAGTCTCAAATCTGATGGGACAGTTCCAGCAGGCTAACTCAGGAAAGAGATGCAGCTCAAGTCCCAAGGCCATCTACTGGCAGAATCAGTTTCGGCTCTATGAAGGCCTTCAACTGATTGGATAAGGCCCACCTACATTATGGAAGGCAATCTGCTTTATTCAAAGCCCACCAACTTAAATGTGAAGCTCATCCAAAAAACACCCTCAGAAAAACATCCAGAATAATGTTTGACCAAATATCTGAGCACGATGGCCCAGCCAGGTTGACACATAAAATTAACCATCGTGACTATGAATCATCACTTCCTCTTTTTCTTAAGATTTTATTTATTTATTTATTTTAGAAAGAGAGGATGGGGGGAGGGGAGGAGGGGGAGGGAGACAGAGAGAGACTATCAAGCAGACTCCCTGCTGAGCACAGAGCCAAACGAGGGACTTGATCTCATGTCCCTGAGATCAAGACCTGAGCTGAAACCAAGAGTCAGACACTCAACTGACTGAGCCACCCAGCCGCCCTGAATCGTCACTTCTTTTTTAAAGCTGGAGGAGCCTTGGATTTCACCACGCCCAGTTTGTTATGGATGAACTCAAGGGCCCGGAAAATGAAATGATCTGTCCAGGCCGGCGGGTTCATGGAGGGCCCTGCTCCCATCCCCCCGCCTTGCTGGGGGGTCCCGGGCAACCCCAGAGCCCTCTGCACGCCCACTGGTGAGGAGCTGCAGCGAGGAGCTCATGCCAATGGAACGAACAGCAACTTTTCTTGGTGCCTGACGGCAGAAGTTCCAGAAGGATCTTTCCAGACGTGGGGCTAAGCATTTCACAGCACGGAGTGCTTTTCAAAGACACATTTCACAAAATGCCAGTCCTTGAGGAGATAACAGCGGGTTTTCAGAAAAAGAGGAAAACAGGATGGCTGAACATTGCTGCTCTCTTTGAAAAACCACAGAAACCATAGCAGGAACAAATGTGACAGAAGAAGGCTTCCCGCCAAACGTGGGCTCTGGGGGGTGGGGAGGGATGAGACTCCTCCTTTCATCGCGGAGACAGAGACGGACCCTCCGCCGGAAGTGAAGGATGCCTCTCGGGAGAACAGGCTGTTCCCACGGTCACAAAACACACTCATTTTCCAAGAGACAAATGGGGTGACCCGCCAGCCTTCAGTCTGTATAATAATGCAACTCAGTATTTATGAGACTTTGCAACAAAGGATAATTAAAAACGGGAACACAGCGAAATATAATGAGAACTGCACAGAGCTCTGACAATGGACACATGACAAGAAGTGGCCTTTAGGTACTAAAGACAAACAGAGAATTTGTTTCTTTTCATGACGCTTTAGATTTAAATTTAGTCTTATAGGAGATTTAACATATCTCGGAAGCCACAAATTTACTTCTAGCTCCTTATTGGGTTGGGTCGGGTATGTCACACCGAGATCTTAGCTGCTGTGAAGAGAGGAACCCCACATTATAGTCCTGGTGGCTGAGTAGCACCAGTTAGGGTGTTTGAGAAATGGTTTGTAAAGTAGGTTCAGATAAATGAGAAATAAACACAAAGATTCATTCCGGGAACCACATCTTTTAGAAGAAGCACCGTGACAAAGGAAGGCTGAGGGGACAGTTTGCATGGGCACTCCTAGTCATTTCCCTCTTTGATTTTTTTTCTCTGCTCATCAGTGGTAAGTAGAATTGCTAAAATGCCCTGGGAGATAAAGATAATGACACAGCTTTTTAAAAAAACGACCATAGTTAAGAGAATTTCAAGAGCATTTTATCCAGATCAGACCATAAACTCAGCGCTCTTCTGAGCACAGGCTGAATGTTGGAACCTTGGAAATGATGAAATAAAAACACTTTAGACTGGTTCACCAAATTGCATGTCTAAGTCTCTGTTGAAGGAAGAATGCTGCCAAACTCATCCATTCAACATAGCTGTGGATTTAGCTTCAGACAGTAACGTAGAAAGATAATAGATTAAAGAAGAAAAAGCATGTGATTGTCTTAACCGATAGAGGAAAAGTATTTTGTAATACTCAATGGCTATTAATGGAAAAGAAAAGTTCTTAGCAAACTGGGAGAAAAGGTGAACTTCCATAATGTGATAAAATTTTATACCAATCACTTGCAGCCAGTCCTCTACTCCTGATGGAGAAATCTTAGACACATTCCTTTTAAGATTAGTTATAAGACAAGAATGCCCATTGTTGCTGGGGCTGTTGAAGATACTGTCAGAGGTCCTGGCCAATGGTAAAAGGAAAGAAAATGAATAAAGGATATAAGGATTAAAGAGGAAGAAATAAAAGTGTCATCATTTACAGACTGAACATTTGTTTGCCTGGAAAAGCTCCACAAAGTATTGAAGCTAAAAACAATTATTCATCAAGTTTTGGGTCACAAGATCCACCCTCAATATCATTGTTCTGCATCAGCAATAACAATAAAAAGTATCATAAAAGTAATAACCCATCCACAAGAACAGCACCTTCTTAAGTATTTAGAAATTCAGAAATTAGCTTAATTTAGCAATGAGCTTAACCAGTAACATTCAAAGTTTCTGTCGTGAAGCTTCTGAATCATGATGAATGTCCGAGATGACTGAGTAAATGGAAATGCTGCATACTTTGGGGAGAGATGATTGAATATTATGAAGATGGCAATGATCACCCAGCTAGTACATAAATTCAATACAACCCCAATCAAAACTTCAGTCCATTTTTTTTAGAAACTCAGAAACTTACTAAAAATTATGTGAAGAAATAAAAGTCCACCAAAATGTAAGTCAACCTTACAAAAAAAGAAACAGAATTTCCCTTACCAGATATTGAGACATATTTCAAGGTCATAGGAAAGCAGCATTGGCCCTAGAAGAGTCAAACAGAGAAGTGAGGTAGAGAGAGCTCAGGAAACAGCACGTTGTGGGAATATATGGCGCATTAACGCACATGTCCAAGAAGAATGGGCAAATCAGTGAGCAGACATCTTGGGACAACTGGCTCACTCTATGAAGAAAAATCAGATTGGATGCCTACACCAAACCACATCTGAAAGTGGACTCTACTTAGGTTAAAAACCAATTGCGGCAGGTAAAATTATAAAGTAACTAGAAGAAAATATTGTAGGACATTTTGGGGACTTGGGTTAGGAAAGTATTAGTGAAAAAAAAAAAAAGAACTCCAAGGGCAAAGTTACATGGAAAAATTAATAAATTTGTGCACACTAAAATTAAGGATTTCTACTCAAGGAAGGATACATTGGACAATGTTATTAGACAGATCACACAATTACAATGTCTAAGACTGACAAGGGATGGACATGTAGAACATACGAGGAATTCTTCCAAGTCTACCCAGAAAATGTGGCAAAAAACAACAGAATGGCAAAAGGATGTGAACAAGCAAATTAGGAGAACATTCAAAAGTTAACAAGCATATATGATGATTGCTCACATTCATTAGTTTGAATCAGAAAAATGCAAATTAGGGGCGCCTGGGTGGCTAAGTTGGTTAAGCATCTGCCTTCAGCTCAGGTCATGATCCCACGGTCCTGGGATTGAGCCCCATGTCAAGATCCCTGCTCAGTGGGGAGCCCACTTCTCCCTCTCCTTCTGCTTGCCGCTCCCCCTGCTTGTGCTCGCTCTCTCTCTCTCTCAAATAAATAAATAAAATCTTTTAAAAATGCAAATTAAAACAACAAGAAATTACCACTGTAGATGAGCACAAACAAAAAGCTACAAATATGGAGTCAGAGGATTCCCTTAAACACTGCTTCAGGGAAGGTGGACCAGCCATTCCAAATGATGGGATATTACGCAGCCCAGTTAGACAACAGCAGAAATCCTGAGGCAGAAATCCTGTGCCCAGGTACATTATCCCAAAGAAATCCATCCTCAGGTGCATGAGGAAGCATGCATGGAGATGTTCATCATGGCGTTATTTATGGGGGTAGTGAGTTGGAGGCATTCAAGTGCCCGTTGTCAGCGGAGAATAGGAAAAACATGGTGTATGTGTTCTCCAGCATATTATGCATCAGGGAGAAGAATATTTACTATTAAGGGTGCATCTTAGAAACAGTGAAAAATAAGAAACACAATGACATGTCTATGAACTTCATATCATATTTACTATAGCACCTATGATATTTTAAATATATCAAAACTTAATATGTATTAAGGTTACAAACATTACATATCAATTACATGTGTAAATAGATTAAAATATACTCGCAGAGTTCATCTTCTGTCATATTCCGATGAGATGGTCTTAGGCCAAGCATCCCACTTAGTAAGACTAAAAAATGTTGGACAAAATATAGGAAATATTTGTGTGAAGAAAGATCCAGAAGAAGAATGAAATCAGAAGAGGTGACCCCCGCATCCGGGGCGCATTTGCTCTTTTCCAAAAGGACAGACCGAGGGACTTCCTCTTCAATACGAGCTTTTCACAGGCTCTCCTGCCTTTCTCTGGAGGATAAAATTGGTGTTCTGGACCCAACAGCAGGGAGGGTCTTAGAAACACACCAAGCTTTCAATGGGACCCTAAAGACTGCACCCCAGGAGGAAAGTGAACAGGAAATGGACCAGCCCACACCAAGACGGATAGCCAGCAATGAATCATCCTCCACTGCCACCAGGGGAGGTGACATGCAGCTACTTCCAGAAGCCACAAACAAACAACCCAAAACACCTCTCTGTTAGGAGAGTAAACTCTTCACCTCATTAACAGCGTAAGGACACCATTTATCTCTCCCTTAGAGTACAGCTGCCTACCGTCTTTTCTCTCAGATCTTATTCATCTGAAAATATCTTTATCTTTGCTTTGAAGGGGTATTTATCATATTTGAAGAGACTACATTTACGCAGGACCTTTATACTGTGTCCTTTGTGTTTCTTAGAACTTTTTTTCATGTTTTTGATCATTTATTGTCTGTGTGCTAATTCCCTCCTCGCAGTATCTAATCTGCCCTTAAGCAATGTGCTTAGAATTCCAGGTTGCTAGTTATCCTATCTCAGTACTTTCAAGCTTATCCATTGCCTCCTGGATTTTATCATTTCTGTTGAGAAATTAACAGTCTTATTTTCACTTTGTGCCAATTTATTTTAGAATTTTGAAAGAAACTGAAATTTCCAGAGAGAAAGGAGCTACCCAAATCAACAGAAGATACAGAAAATATAAATAGTTCTCTGTTCCAACCAGAGAGAAAACTTATTCTCAGACAGTGTCACCAGTGAATTCTCCCAAACATTTAAGGAAGAAATAATACTGCCGTTTTACAGAATCTTCTAGAAAATAAGAAAACTCATTTATGGGTCCAGCCTACCCTTGATATCAAAGCCTGACAAGGACATGATAAAGAATGAATGTTACAGGTCCGTCCCACTCAAGCGCACAGATAGAAAAACACTTCAGAAATGTTTTCTTTTCATATCAGATCTAGCGGTTTTCAAAAGAATAATATGTCATAACCAAGTTAAGTTTATTCCAGGAGTGCATTTTAAAATACATCACTGCATTTTACTGCAACAACAGAATAAAGGAGCATCATCAGATGATCATCTCGAAAGAGGCAGCAGAAGCGTTTGACAAAATTCAACACTCCTCATGTTAAAGGTCGGCCTCAACCTGACAATGAAGGGAACCTTCTCAATTTGATAAAGATGACCCACAAAAGAAGAAAAGAAAAGAAAAGACCTTTCTCAGCCTCATGGTTAAATGTAAATTGTTAAAAGCTTCTCCTTTGGACGAGGAACAAGACAAGGATGTCAGCTAGCATCTCTTCTTTTTTTTTTTTCTCTTTATTTATTTGAGAGAGAAAGAGAGAAAGGGGGAGGGATGGAGGGAAAGGGAGAGAGAATCTCAAGCAGATTCCCTGCTGAGTGCGGAGCCCGACATGGGGCACAATCCCATGACCCCGAGATCATGACCTGAGCCAAAACCAAGAGTCAGATGCTTAACTGACTGAGCCACCTGGGCGCCCCACTAGCATCTCTTCTGCTGACATCATGCTGGAGGTCCCAACCAGGGCAGTTACTTAGGGGAACAAAAAGACATAAGGATTGGAAAGGAAGATAAAACTTTCATTGCTTGCTGACAACATGTTATTTAGAAAAGCTAGGTTAAATGTCACAGTTCATGAGCAAATATATCAGAGTCACTGAGAAAAGGTCAATCTTTATCAACCAGTTTTATTTCTTCATATCAACAATTAGAAAATTAAATCTAAAAAACATTTTTAGTAACATCAAAAATTATCGAATACCTGGGAATGGATCTCATCAAAGATGTGTAAGGCCTTTATAAAGCAAGCTATTAATATTCACGAGAAAAATGTAATAAAACCTGAATAAATGGAGACATATACCATGTTCATTTTTTAAAAGGCTCAATGTTATAATGATGTTGGTTTGCTTCAAACTGATCTCTAGATTCAATGCCAACCCACATACAGGTCTAATAGGACATGTGTTTGTGTGCACGTGTGTGTAAATTGGCAAATGTATTCTTTTTTTTTTTAAAAGGTTTTTTTTTTATTTATTTGACAGAGAGAAAGACAGCGAGAGAGGGAACACAAGCGGGGTGGGCGGGGGGTGGGAGAGGGAGAAGCAGGCTTCCCGCGGAGCTGGGAGCCCGACGCGGGGCTCAATCCCGGGACCCTGGGATCATGACCTGAGCCGAAGGCAGACGCTTAACGACTGAGCCACCCAGGCCCCCCTTGGCAAATGTATTCTTAAGTATATATGTAAATATGAAGCCCCAGGAATAGACAAGATAATCTTGAGGATTAAGGACGAAGTTGGAAGATAAATACTACTAGCCAGTATGGGGTCAAAGATACATAGGAAAATGGAACCAAATAGAGAGTCCAAAAACAAACACACAAAAGGATACTTGATTTATGGCAAAGAGCACTACAGAGCAATAGGGAAATGGTGATCCTTCACGGAATGTGCTGGGTCAGTTAGTCGTTCAGAGGGAGCAGAGTGAATCTCATTCCTCCACCACAACTTCAGTCTCAAGGACTAAAGATGAGCAATAAAACTTCCAGAAGAAATAGCTTCATGATCTTGAGACTGCAAAGATGTATCAAACAGGAACCAAGAGGTATTAATCATAAAGGCAAAGGTTGATAAATTATACTTCATTTTAATTAGGAGCTTCTGTTCGACAAATGACATCGTTCTGAGGTTTAAAGAGCAAACCTCAGAGTGAAATAGAATATTTGTGAGACATATAACTGACAAAGGTCTTGTATCCAGGAAATAGAAAGTGTTCCTACAGATTAATAAGAAAAAGACAGACAAACCAAAAGAAAGATGGCAAGAATTTTAACAAGCCCTTAAGAAAAGAAATTCTCCAAATGACCAATAAACATAAATATTCATTCTCATTAGTCATCAGGGAAATGTGATGAAGACCATAGTGAGCTATCACTAAACCCACCAGAACAGGGAAAATTAAAAAGATTGACAAAGCTGGTGACAGCAGGATGTGAAATAATAGGAACTCTGACATATTGCTAGAAAGAAATAGAAATTCTGCAACTGCTTTGGAAATCTCTTTGGCTGTTTCTAGCAATACTAAACATATCTAGCACTTCCACCCCTAGATTTATAACCAGCAAAATGCATATATATGTGCACAGACAGACATATTCAAGAATCTCCATAGCAGTGTTATTTGTAACTGTCACAAACTGGTAACAATCCAAATGTCCATTAAATATAGAATAGATAAATAAATTATAGTATAACAAGGCAATGAAATAGTGTGTGGTGATAAAATCAAAGTAACCTAGGTGCCTTGGGTTGAATGAGTCTCAGAAACATATCATTGAGGGGCGCCTGGGTGGCTCAGCCGGTTAAGTGTCTGCCTTCGACTCAGGTCATGATGCAGGGTCCTGGGATTGAGCCCCGCGTCGGGCTCCCTGCTCAGCGGGGAGTCTGTTTCTCACTCTCCCTCTCCCCCACTCATGTTTGCTCTCTCTCTCTCTCAAATAAGTAAATAAAAATTTTTTAAAAAGAAATATCGGTGACTAAAAGACACAGACACACAAGAATGCCTGTTTATGATTTCATTTATATGAAATGCAAAAATAGGCAAACTAATCTTATGGTTTTAGAAATCAGGATTGTAGTTACCTTTGTGAACAATGAAGGGAATGGCACGTGAGGAGCTCTGCGGCCAAGAAATGTTCTTATTGACCTGGTGCTTATCACGTGTGTGTTTACTTCATAAACATTCATTGACATGAGCTCACTTATATGTGGAATCTGAATAGTCAAACTCACAGAGGCAGAGAGTAAGGTAGTGGTTTCCAGGAAGTAGAGGATGGGAAATGGGGAGATGTTGGTCAAGGGGTACAAAGTCTCAGTTATGCAGGATGAATAAGTTCCAGAGATCTAAGGTGCAATGTGTTGACAAGTAACAATAATGTACTGTGTCCCTGAAATTTGCTAGGACAATATAGTTCTTAAGTGTTCTCACCACACACACACACACAAAGGTAACTTATGTGAGGTGATAGATATGTTAATTGTTCTGGAATATTCTGGAAGGTGATCCCGGCCAACAAATATGGTGCACCCATATGGGCATGGCACCTGGTTGGGAAGTGGATGGGTGATGCTAGAAACAAAGCAGGGCTGCAACAGCATGGGAGAGGAGAACACACTGGTGTCAGAGTGCCAACCTCAAGGGGGGACAGCCACCGGGGAGACAGGGGTCCTCTCTGGGCTCCAAACAGGTGTGTGGACAGGAACGCAAGCAGAAAGCCCACGAGAGGGGAAGGCAGGGACTGGCAGAAGAAGCAGGAGTTGCTGACATTCCTGGAACAGATTCCGAAAAGAAAGCAAAGCATATGTATTTCTCATGTTTAAAGTAAATCTGCACATTTTACAAAAGTTTGACAATACAGAAAAATATAAATCAAAGAAAGAAACATCACCCAAGCCACCAGCTGACAGTGCTGGCAGGATGCCCTCTCCAGCCTTACGATCTGCACCATGGGCGCATGGGGGACACCGGAGGCTCTTCTATAACCCTGCTCTTGAACGCTGAAAACAGCAACATCAGCATTTTTCTGAATGCTCGTCAGTCTAAGACCATCATAGGAGAAAAACCAAGATTTGCTTTGGAAGAAAGAGGCTGACGAATTGAACTAGACACTAATTCCAGAGATAACCTGCAAGCGTCTTGAGCTGAGGCAGGTGTGAATCTCAAAGGACAAACCCACCAGCAGCCACAGTGAAGGCCATTGGATGCTGCATGTACGCAAATGGGAAATTGCAAATCTATCCACCTAATCACTGGATCATGCTAAGGCCACATAAGACCTTTTAAAATCCTAAATTTTCCATTCACACATATTCAAATATCTCAGAACTCCTTGAGAAGACAAAGTCAATGAACATTTACTTAAAAAAATGAATTTTGAAGTTTGAGAATAAAAGCGGACGATCTTCTTGGGGTAAAGAAAGGAGAGTTTATAAGATACTGAAATTCAAACTTAGAGTCATAGTCTCAAAGAGCAGAGAATTCAGTGAAATATGTGTGAAAGAAAAGCGCTTTGAAC
Source organism: Phoca vitulina (assembly GCF_004348235.1). Taxonomy (NCBI): domain Eukaryota; kingdom Metazoa; phylum Chordata; class Mammalia; order Carnivora; family Phocidae; genus Phoca; species Phoca vitulina. Next base: position 5,668,036 of record NW_022589704.1, on the reverse strand, counting down.
ATGTAAATTATATTTCAATATTAGTCTGCTAGTACCACTCACTTATTTACGTGTCAAAAGAAGTCTCCCAGGGAGGAGACTTTCAAGGGAGGTTTGATGTACTGCCGCGTCACACGGGGCAGAATCAGCGAAGGTGAAGTCTGTGATTTAATCACGCCAACAGCTTGGTGAGTAAACTCACTCTGCTGTGACACACGGAATTTACAACTGGAAGTTAATAAATGCAGTTCTCCGCACCAAGCATTGTAACAAACGCAGTGTCTGTGATATTCCTACCCCCGCTTGAGTTTACTAAGCAGCTCTCATTCGAGGATGAGCACTAATGTGAACCTCAGAATGCCACAGGAACGTTCCTTGCCCCTTTTATTAAGCAGACTCAGAAATTTATTTTTAAAGATAAAGAACAATTGCATATTTAGTTTACATTTTATGGTTTGTATTTACATCCTCTCGGCCCCCTTAATTTTCTAGACCAGGCAGTGTTGCAAACCGGAGACTTCACATTCTCGAAAGCGTTTTCGTAAACATATCGTAAGGAACTTGTCACTAAGCTCTATTGAGACTTGTGGCCGGCTCACACAACTTTTAGACAAGGCTCAATTATGGTACTTGGGGCTAACGCGAGTCTCATCCCCAGACACAAATCTGATGCTCACGTTCAAGGCCGTTGGAAGTGTTTGGGGCGGCAAGCCCAGCATGCCTTTGAACCCACAACTTCACCTCTTAGTAACTTTGCTTACTCAACTTCTCTCTTTTCCAATTTTCTCACATTTTTGCTTTATCTCCTCCTCCCCTCTGTATCTAGTCCCCCCCATTGCATATGGCAGAACACGAAGGCAGTGGACTGGCTTACGTGGTGACTCTCTGTTCCCTGGAGGGGTTCCAGGCCGTTCTCAGTCTTCACAGCAGTTACCATCTATAAAGTCGCTGCGAACGCAGGATCGGTGAGGACCAGATCATTGCCCCTAGGGAAATACACGGTTAGGTTCCTGCCGGCCTCTGGTCACATTTTCCAACATTTTCGTCAACCAGTCAAGACATGACCTTGTTTTAGGTGCGTTTATGTTGAAAGACAACTTACTTAACACACCCGTGGGCTCATTAGCCGTGAACACGCAGCTCCGGAGCCGTCACTCCTGCCTGACGCACACTGAGCTAAGGCTCCTGTTTGCTCCGAGAGGTACGTCGCAGCCTCCTTGCACCGAGGAGCTCAGCACTGCGCATTGGGGCCACTTCCAATAGCAAAACCACCAACAAAAAGCACACAACTGTGAAACACGTGGCCTTTCACGGACCGTGAAGAGGACACTTCTCTACAGTGTGAGTGAGGAAGCAGGAAGGCAGGGTGGCAGCCGACGCCACCTTCTTACCTGCGAACAGATGGGCAGCGGAGTGACTCAGATTCCTCAAGGCTCTGCTCATGTCTGCACATGACCGCAAATGCACCAGGAGCACTGATTTGGGGGTTTCAAATAAATTTTTCCCAGGTAGGCAAATTTGCAAATCGTAATCTTCAAATAATAAGGATCGTCTGTGTTTTGTTTCTCTTCTTTGGTCTCAGTTTTCTTATTTGCAAAATATATCGCGGGAGGAGGGAACAGGGGAGGTGTTGGCTGGTTTTCAAACTATGGGCCCCGGAGACCCTAAGGATCAGGGGCCGGGCCTCCAAGCTGGGGTGCGGGGAAGCTGGGGTGCCATCACTCCTCCCTTTCTTCCTGTGACAACCGCACCGTTGGTCCCAGAGCTGCTTCTCCCTTATTCCACCACATGCTCCCACTAAACCGATTTGCTGCCCACACCACCAGCCCCGCTCGGGGCGTCTGACCAACTGGGGTGTATCGAGGCCCTGGCCTCCCTCTCCTGCCTCATTAATCAACCCAGGGTGGCAGAGTTCTCTAGTGCACAAGAGGGAGCCTGGGAAGGAGAGCCATTCTTGTTCCGTCTGGCGGTACTACGGGCCACCTCCGGCCTGGGAATGATGCCATCGCCAAGGGAAACGGAGCCAAGAGACAGGAGAGGGAGAAGGAGAGAGGAAACCAGCCCAGCCTGACAGTGGGGTTGAGCCTCTGAAGTCAGCTGACTTTCAGACTCCCCAGTAAATGCACTTAAAAGAATATGTTTCTTTACTTAAGTGAATTCAAGTTGGATTTCTGCCCCTTGAGAAAAAGCGAAGCGCCCTTATTTGCACATTGGCCTGGACGAGTTAGAACTCGCTGGCTTAGATGGTCTTTATGCTTCTCTCTCCTTCTAGTTTTCTCTTTTCCCTCCCCCTCCCCCGCCCCCGGGCCCCCTTGTCCCCTTTGCCCCCACAGCACGGGGCTGTGGAGTCCCAGTCATTATCTGACAGGTGCTTTCCAACCACATGTCACCTCTCTTTGTCTTATTTTGAAAAGCAGAATGATACATGGTTTCCTGACCGCTGTCCTTAAAAGCACACGCAACTGATTTCTCCTTATAAATGGTGATTGATTTTAAAGATGACTGTCCTTTCATTTTTTTTACAAGGCACGTGGCATACATCCAGCCAAGGGAGGGAAGCAGAAAAGAAACATCGGGCTTCTGGAGCGCGGTTTCGGGGCCTGTGCACGTCTGAAGGAACAGACGACCGTCCACCCTGGCTGCTTCTGACTCATGTTTCCTGCACCTTTCACTCCCGGCTCCGCTGCGGCGTCCTCCGGGCCTGTCGTTCTGATAACGGTGCCGCCCGATCTGGCGCGCAGCCTGGCAGTTCCTGCTCGTAATCACGCCCCCAGAGCTGTCATGAGGCTGGCGAGCCATCAGAGTGCAGAGCCAGCTCTCCCACGTGGCTCCACCATGTTGAACCCCGAAACTTTCCCTCATCCAACCAGCCAATCTGACATCATCGCCTTGACCTGGAGGATCTGCGCTTCTCGGAAGAGGCAAGCGATGGGTCTCGTGGGGACTTTTCCTTTTTTATTCTCCCACCTGCTTCTCACTAAAGTAGACCAGCCGCCCCCGCTTGCTGAGTTCCAGCCACCGTGTGGCATCTTCAACACATTCATTCATTTAATTATCCTCAGACCCATAATGAGTGGGCATGTTTTTGTACTTTACGGATTAAGACACTGCGCCTCAAGAGAGGGAAAGTGACTTGCCCAGGATCGCCCAGCTCAGAGATGATGGAGCCGGGACTGGAACCCAGCCCTGCCCTCCAGGGGCCCCCGATGGAGAACAGGGAGAAGCAGCTGCCCCTCTGCAGTGAGGGAAGAATCCTTGTTTCCCCCCTAGCTCGGCGGCTTGGATCATTGTTCCAGAGAAGCCAAAACTGCATCTTCAAGTTCCCAAATAGGTCGGCTCTGTTCTTGTTTTGTGCAGCAGGTGGGAACTGGGGACTTTTTGGAAGTAGCCTAAGCAGAGACAAGATAAGGATGGGAACGTGAGGGATGGAGACAGGTTAGCAGGCAGAGTGTAGACCTGGGCTATCTACACCAGAGTGTAGACCACTGGCCGCCTGGGGCTGCTGAGCACGTGGTGTGCGGCGAGCCCAGGGTGGGCCGTGCTGTGTGTGTCATGAACATGGCAGGGTTTCCAACACAGGGTATGACAAAGAGAATGCCAAATGTCTCATCGACATTGACCATATGCCGAAATGACAATACGTGGGATACACTGGGTGAAATAAAATAGATTTTTTATTTAATTTAATTTTTTTTATTACGTTATGTTAGTCACCATACAATACATCATTGGTTTTTGATGTACTGATCCATGATTCGAAATAGAACAGATTTTAAGAGTAATTCCACCTGTTTCTTTTATAGTTTTCATGTGGCTACCAATGCATTTTTAACTACATACGAGGGCCCCATTTGAGGTCCACATTCCATCTCTACTGGACACACGGGACCAGACAGATAAACGCCCTGAAGCAAGTTAGCATAACTACCACCAGGACCTTCCAAGGCTCAGAAGGTCACACGCCATAGGAAGAGAAAATTACGGAAGGAGGAACCTTCAGGACAGAATAGATGCTTTTATGAAATCCTTAAATACCCAGACAGAGTGTTCAATGTATAATGTTCGTAAGGCAATGAGTAAGAGTCTGTAGCTACAGGATGAAATGCATGATTAACTTCGGAAGCTAATTAAAGCCGTGAAATAATGGGATCAATGGCGTGGCCCTGCAGCATGCATTGGCACCGTCCGATGGCCCCCGCAGGTGCAGCCCCCTCTCCACCCTGCACCGCGCTCCAGCAGGCAGGGCGGGCTGGGCCTCCACCGGCCGGTGGGCTTGGCCCACGGGTGCCAGTGGCAGGAATTTAAAGGGCGAGAGTGGAGAGAGGCCAGGGTGCCGGCAGTCTTGGCCACGCCTTGCTGGGCTATGGGTTGGCGTGGCTGAGGCTCGCTTGCCAGGACCACAGCTCCTGCCAGATGGTCACTCCGCAGCCACAGCCAGTCCTTGGGACCGATCCCTCCCCCAGGCCCAGGGAGCTCATACCTTGTCGCTTTCCCCGGAACACTGCCCACTCCTTGTAAACAAGCCTTCAGCGGGCTCTCTTTGCTGATCGCCTTTGAGTGTACCACCCAGTGCCTGCCCCCACCGTGCCACCACCACCCCAGTGGACGCGGAGGACAGAATGAATGAATGACAAACCACCTGGGGGTGAACCCAACTGTGCCCCAAACAGCTGGGAGAGAAACCAGGCGAAGGCAACCCAAGACGCCAACACGCATGGACTTCAGGGCACTGGAGAGACCCCTGTGCAGAGTGCAGGAGGGGACGGGACACAGGTGGGCATGAGAGGGGAGAGGGGACGAGAGCAAGTTTGCAGTCCAGCAGTCTGGGGCCACCTGGGTGACCACCCGGCCTCATCTTCCTCATTTGTAAGGTGAGCAGTGTCCACCTGACACGTGGCTGAGAAGCTCAGTCAAATGTAGGCCTGGCCGGGGGAAGAGAGACCGCCAACAGCCAGTTCAGGGCTGGTTGGCGGGTAAGAGAGCCCCCAGGGAACATCGGTGCTCACACCAAACTTGAGTCAGAAACAACAGCTGGGACCTGCCCCCTCGTCCTCAGTGACCTCCCTGCCTCTGGCCCCTCCATGCTGGAGCAGGGCGAGCTGTTGGGGACCCTCCGCAGCCCTCCTCAACTGGGGGCCTCAGGGAAAGGATGAGCAAGAGCATAAATCATGCACCTGAGCAAGGGGAGGCTGCAGCTGCTGGGACAGCTATCCCCTCCACTGGCCGGAGAGCTTCGAGCTAATCCGCTCTCACGGCAGCTTCCCGAGGACTCGGAGTCTCCACAAGCCAGCGCAGCATCCTTCCTGCCTCCGTGTGATCCGCCTGACCAGCCTCTGCCCTGTGCCAAATGGGGAGCCCAAGGTGGCATCACCAGGATTTGGGTTGAGAGCATCAAAGACTTAGCCCTCCAGTCCCTATTTGCTGCCGTGGCTGGGTTAACAGGGACCTTGACCGGCTGACTCACCATCACCCTGTCTCCTCGTGAGCTCCAGCCCCTCCTAGTCTTCCCCAACTGGCCTCCTACTTTTCACAGAGTACTGTACCTCCTACTCCACACAGACCCACCTCCAGCTCCACTCTGTCTGCTTCCTCCCTCCCTCCTCCCTCCCTCCCTCCTTCCCTCCCTCTTTCCTGCCTTCCCTCCTTCCCTCCCTCCTTCCTTCCCTCCTTCCTTCCTTCCCTCTTTCCTTCCCCCCTTCCCCCCCTCTCTTTCTTGCAACACTGCACAAAATCCATCCTTCACCGGAGGAAATTTCCCACAACCAGGTCCTATTGTGTTATTGGGGTGACCTTCTTCTTCCCTGTCCCTCTTCTTTCCTGTGTTCTGGGGCCACTCCTCCTGCCTGTGAACCCCAGTTTCCCAAAATGCAGATTATTTACACCCTTCTTTGTCCTAACCTCTCACACTGAGACTAAGCAAAGGGACCCTCACCTTTTGTGGCTATTTTGGTTCTTTGCCTAAACAAAGAGCAATTTTCTCCAAAGAGGAATTCCGCATTCTCGCTGGGTCATAGCAATGTCCTTCTACAAACAGATTTCGCAATTATCAGTGTCCCTACTATCCCTTGTCACGCGGTCTCCTTGGCTGTCCTGCTTTTTGCTAAAGCCCCAGCACAAGCCACAATGACTCACACAGTAGACGATCTATTTATATTTGTTAAATGAGTAAATGGATGCTTTAAGATGAATCAGTGTAACCTGCCAGAATTATTAGAAAAGAAATCCCAAGCCCATGCCTATGGGATGACAGAAGATCAGCCACATCCTCCCCTGGGTGAGGAAGCGCGGATCTGGCAGTTTGGGCGGCTGAATCCCACTGGCATCAATCAGTGTCATCTGCTCTCATTTCTTATGAGACTCATGGGCTCTAAACAGCCTCACTTAATCTCATTTTAAATCAGTGTGCAGTCTTATTAAAAACAGAGACCTAACATTTATAAAATGCATAATTCTTCTCTATTCTGGTCTTGGTGTAATGCCTCAAAACAGAATCCAGTCTCCAATGCTGACATTCCCATCTGCAAAGCCCCACCCTCATTCCCCCGCCACGAGCAGGTTCAACCCTCTTTAATGGTGGCGAGGACGGAGAGAGCTGTTCCTCACAGAGAAACACAACGCAGAGAGTTGTTTCTCACAACTCCATGCTCTCCAGGGCTCGGGGTCCCTCCACGCAGCAAAGCCAAGCAGGAAGGTGTATTCATGCTGGTTCCATCCCACTGGCAGATAATCAGCGGCAGGAAGGCACGCTGGCTGAAGCTCTCTGTCTCTTCCCAACCAGCCCCCTGCTCTTGCCCGAACTACAGACTGTCCTCACAGCACCTTCTCCCATCTCCACCCCTGACTCTCACTTCCTCTCACCACCAAAACCACAGAGTCACTTCCCCTTCAGGACAAAGACACATGTTTGCTAACCAAGGTAGATTTGTCTTATTCCATGGAATCAGTATATTTTATTCCGACCAACAGAACTTAATATTAAAAATATTCCCAACTTGGAATGAACACATTCCAAATCTCAGAACCTTAAGATAACATAACTTGTTTTACAGAGCACGTTTCTCTCCTAGTTAGTGTTACCATGTAATAAGAGGCTGTAGTTGAAGCTAGGAGTGGGATGGGGTGGGGGGGCATTTTGACATGCCCAGCCTCCCTCCAGCCCTGGGACAGCTCCTGATCTCTGCAGATCCATGTGCTTCATGGAGCACTAACTGGATGCCATTTGCCAAGTTTTTTTTTAAGTTTATTTATTTATAATCTCTACACCCAAAGTGGGGCTCAAACTCACAACCCCAAGATCAAGAGTTACAGCCATTTGCCAGTCATTTTCAGTAAACAGGAATAGAACACTGAACAATACCTGTTGATAACATTTTTTACAGCAGATATTGTATGAGCGTGCTCGAGCTTCAACAACAGACATTTACTTCCTCACGGTTCTGGAGGCTAAAGTCCAAGATCAAGGTCCCGGCAGGGTTGCTCTCTCCTGAAGCCTCTCTCCTTGGTGTGCAGATGGGCAACTTCTCGCCATGTCCCCACATGGTCTTTCCTCTATTCCTCTGCATCCCGACATCTCTGTGTGTCCAAATGTCTTCTTCTATAAGGACACTAGTCAGATTGGACTAGGACCCACTCTAATGGCCTCATTGTAACTTAATTAGCCCCTGAAAGATCCCATCTCCAAATACCGTCACACTGTGAGATACTGAGGGTTAGGTCATCAACATACGAATTTTGAGAGGACACAATTCAGCCCGTAACAGATATGATATCCTCTACCATGGTTTCAAATGCTGCTTTGCCACTTTCAAATTGGATACCCTTGGGCAAATTTCTTAACCCCCCTGAACCTCAAATACCACATCTTCCAAATGTAGGTGATGATCGCCATCCATCAAGACGTAGGTAAGGATTCAATGAGATGATGTGGGTGAAGTGTTAAGTACAGTGAGCATCACATAGTGGGTGCTCATGTAATGGAAGTCTCCTTCCCTTTGATCTTTTCCTCCCCATCTCTGTATCTGCAGCTGGGAGCCCTGCCTGAAATTTCACAAAGAGGGGTGAGTGTTCATTGTAATGGTGACAACAGTTGACATGGCACACGCTTCTCCCGATCTCTTGATCACCAACCATAGTAGGACCCCATCAGCTTCACTGAGCTTCTGATCCAGGACCGTGGAGGTTCAGAGGGAAGTTGGTAGCCTTTATTATGGTAAGAAACCTGTGTTTACACTCTGGGTCTGAAGAGAAAATACAAGCATTATTTTAATGTCTTGTTATAAAATGCTTGATGTTGACACATCTTGTCTACTCAGAAGTCCCTGAAGCGTTACAGATGTACCTTCCAGTTGATTTTTGCTTTTCTACTTCCAGCTACTATTTTTAAGGAGATTTTTCTATGTTTTCAGTTTTCTTCTTCTCTTGGCTAAATATATTTCCATAATTAACATATTTTCACTTAGCAGATTTATATTTATCATTATTACTTATGCCCATCTCCTCTTCTGCTTTTATAAACTGAGAAATGAGATTTTTTTTCAACTGGTTAAACATTACTTTAAGACTTCTTTTCAACCATACATTTTTTTTTTCATTTTCACCCTATTTTCTCCATCCTTCTGCTTTTTATTTTCTGTTTACTTTAAAGGGATCGAGCACTTTGAGAAAAATCAAAATATCATTTTGCAAATAAAAATTTCTCCTCCACCCTTAACCAGTGAATGGAACTGTATATGAAGTCTGTCCACTTCTCAAAGTCTCATTATCCATTTGATGTATTCGATCTTATTGCCAACTTGTAATAAATTCATTCTGCCTGGGCTCATAAGAGCTTCATTCATTCAATACATTTCTGCTTAAATGTCCACCCCAGAAGGGCTGCAGCATTCCTGTTCTTACGTATGCAAATCCAATTTTGCCCATTGGTAAATGAACACACCTGCTAAATGATCACCTGGTCTTTCCAATGGCATTCACAAAAGACTCACCTTTAAGATGGTGTAAAAGGGGATGATGATCCATGCCTCCAGTGGAATTTTGTGCTAGAGGACAGCCAAGTCTCTGTCAAGTCTGGGGTTCTAGTAGTCTGCAAGATGCCTCATGCTCTAAATAAATTGATGTCTTTCTTTGACATGAGGTCTGTCCATAATCCACTCTGCTTTCATGGTCAATTACTGTCAACTTTCTAAGGAATGTAGCACCTTACTTTTCCTTCAGAAAGAGCATGAACACATCAGTTAATTGCTTTGATGCCAAGAAAATAAAAGCGAAGTGGCTATTATCCATCTCTTAACTACTCCAGTTTGTAAGTCAAAATATAAATATATTTATTTTTATAAATTAAAAATAAAAAAAAGAAAGAGCACGAAAACAATGTTAAACTAACAATAGAAAAACTCAGCTTGGAAATGGAAATCTCTTTGTTGGGCTGAGTAAATCAGCAAGGCGAAACCAGAACCCTGAAAATTAAGCCACTGGGAGTTTTTTTCAGGACTTGAATAATTCTGTGTCTTCCCTGGAGTGGCATTTAGGGGATATGGTACCAAGTTCATAAACAGTTTATCTTGTGCTACCAGCCACAACAGGAGTGTGTCTTCATACCATCCAACGTAGGTCTACACATGCATGCCAATGATTTGTAATCCAATTTTGACAGTCAAAATGTATTGAATGAATGAATGAATGAATGAATGAATAGCATGGTAGAATAAGAATGATTATATTCCTCTATAGATGTGAGCCTGGGCCTTCATTTTACAGAATCCTAAGGTCTATACCTTCTCACTCTTGAAAAAAGAAGAAACTGAGACCCAAAGAGATTATATGACTTGGCTGATATCCCATTGGAGAAAGACTCTATTCCTGAGCCCTAGTTTTCTGCTTCAACCACTCCATTCCCTTCTGCGTTGCCTTGCAAGATGGAGGACATGCTAACCAGAACGTGCACACCTGGCTTTCTTATTCAGTGAGCTATCTGGGGCAGAGACTCTTACTCCATCTGTACCAACTCTTTTCTCATTCTCACAATGAGGAAGGAACACCCACTGTGCTACCCACCTCACTAGAGATGTGGAGGAGGGGTCCTCGGATGAGCCTGTGGGTAGGATTGGAAAAAGCAAACCAACATTGAATACTGACATTATTTTACTAGCACTTTCCTCATTCGTGTCACTGAACACTGCTTAAGGTCATATTTCTTCCTTAACTTTGGTACAGCTGGATATTTATTAGGAACATTTCCTCCTGGATGTCTCCAAATTCTTTGGTTCATGTTAAAAATCCTGGGTGATGGAAAGAATGTGGGTTGATCATTGAGTATTAAATTCTGCAGGTATTATGCCATAACCTGGCATGCCAGAGAAACTGCAAAGCAAAAACTGTGGGTGGCCGCAACCCCAACACAACCTCAGTGGCCAGCCACAGAAACACAAAGAATCTTGGAGGAAGTTAGATTTTGGTTACAGGCAACCACAGGAAACTCGCTATCACAAGTTGCCATATGGTTGTGATCCATCTACTAAGAAGCAGATTTTCTTTGGGCCTGTGAGTCATTGTCCAAAATCATTGTTCTCTTTTGAGTACATGTGAAATCAGATTATCTGTTTATGCATTTTTCTTCAAATTCTAGAAGAATGAAGCACATACCTAAGAGGTATTTTCTTTCCTTCATTCCCAATCCTTTAGATCCCTTTGTCTTAGCTTATTGCCTCGGGCTTGTTGTTGAGAAAGTCTGAATTCTTCCATGAGAATTCTAAGCACTCCCAATGACCAAAGCTGGAATAATTTGAGCAATCAAACATAGTAGTATTGCATTATAATCCAATATAAAATAAATATCCATGAGTCCATACTGATGTAAATAAATGATGCAATAAATAAATGAATAGGAGAGAATAGACAAATCTCCCATGGAGAAGAATTCCAAATAGTTATGTAAATATTCTGTCAAGGAGGCAGTGGGAGGGCATGCATAAGCCCCCTTCTCCATAAGTATGGACCACGCACGGTAACTGCCTGACCAATACTCCTCAAAACTGTCCATGTGTCAGTCAAGAGGATCTTAAGGAGAAATATAAGTAAATAAAATATGGTATCCTACATGGATCCTTGAAGAGAAATGGATAGGAGGTGTCTTGCTCACAGTAAAATGCTGAGACCAAGCTGGTAGCTGTGAGGGAAAACTGGGTTGAAAAAAAAAAATCATCATTTTGCAAATACCTTGGTAGGGACTGTATCAGAAAAGAGTCAATAAGAGGGGCCCCTGGGTGGCTCAGTTGGTTAAACGACTGCCTTCGGCTCAGGTCATGATCCTGGAGTCCCAGGATCGAGTCCCGCATCGGGGTCCCTGCTCAGCGGGAAGCCTGCTTCTCCCTCTGCTTGTGCTCTCTCTCTCTGACAAATAAGTAAATAAAATCTTTAAAAAAAAAAAGAAAGAAAGAAAAGAGTCAATAAGGGAAAGGCAAAATTTTGATGAGAGGCAAAATATTCTGTGGATATGGACAAACAGGTTCTAAAGTTTATATAGAAATTCAAAAGACTCAGAATAACCAACACAGTACTGAAGAAGAAGAACCAAGTTGGAGGACTGACATTACCCGACCTCAAAATTTACTATAAAGCTACAGTAATCAAGACAGTGTGGCATTGGTGGAAGAAATGACAGATAGATCATTGGAACAGAGCAGAGTGCCCAGAATTAGACCCACATACATGTCACCAACTGACCTCTGACAAAGGAGCAAAAGCAGTTCAGTGGAGAAAGGATAGTCTCTTCAACCAAGGGTCCTGGAACAACTGGACCTCACAGGCAAAATAATGAATCTAGACACAGACCTTCCACCAAAATGGATCACAGACCTAAATGTAAGATGCCAAACTAAGAAGCAGGAGGTGATCCGTGCGGTCATAATGTGTATTAATTAGTCTACAATGATGAATAGTTATTAAATTGAATGGTGTCATAAATCATGAAACAAACATCAGCAGCATTTTCTCTTTTTAGGCAGATCCGCATAATAAATGAATTGGAACAGGAAGGAATGAAGGAAGGAAAGAAAGAAGGGGTGTAGGATTTGGGGAAGGCATGGAGGGAGGAAGGGGCTGGGAAAAGGGGAGGCAAGAGGTGGGGGGTGGGCCTGGTATCTGGGAAAAGCTGGAAGCCCTCCTCTTGCTATAGTCTTGACAAGCCATGCCCAAGCCAGTCTGTCACTCTTTAGCCCAAACCTAATAAAGCCTAGTGACATGAAGGGGCACATGTTTCTAGGTCTTATGATAAACCTAAGAGCCCCAAAATTCCACCCTAGAGAATGAGTGTGAACCAGGAGCAAGACTTTCTCTAATTTGGGGTTTTCCTGCTCTGAGACTCACATACTCCGAAGTTCACATTGACCGAGGACAAGAGAAAAAAATCATTGCAAAACATGGGCCTGCGTGAGTGTGCCTTTGTCTGGAGACAGTGTCTGTGGGTCCCTTCAGATTTTCACAGGAATTCTTGGCACTCCCACATTTGCCTCTACTTCCTTCTTGGACTTGGAGACAAATGATCCGATCCCCTCCTCATAGACCATTCCATAATGACAAAAACCCATGGGAACTGCGTGGTGAGCAAGAGCATTTAATGGAATCACAGGAAGGGCTCCAAATTATTACCAGGGCTTTTTCTGTATGTAAGCAAGAAATTTGGGACCAATTAAATACTTCCTTTAGTAAAGGAAATGTAGTCGTTTGTGTGTGTTTCCACTGTGAAGTGCCTATTCATTACACAACACTCGTCCTTCACCTGCATGCTAGTTTTATCCCATGCATATTATATCACAGACACCTTTTCCTTGAACCAAGCTTTGGTGTGCTGAGCTCACCTTTTCTCATTTTTAATACTTACATAGAAGGAAGCCTTTTTTTTTTTTTTTTAAGATTTTTTTTATTTATTTGACAGAGACAGACACAGTGAGAGAGGGAACACAAGCAATGGGAATGAGAGAGGGAGAAGCAGGCTAGAAGGAAGCCTTTTGAGATGACAGTTCTGATGTTGAAATCAAGTTATTTTTAGGAACTGGGTTACAGTTTTTTTTTTTTAATCTGGGATGTTTCATGAAAATTGTAGTGTTTTAATCTCTTTAAAAGATCTCTGGGAAGCCAGCTTTTTCTGAGGATGGTACACATTTCAGAAAAGGGATGAACCCTCTTCTAGACAAAGGTATACTTAGGATAAAACCATGGCATGGGGGTGCCTGGTGGCTCAGTCGGTTAAATGTCCGACGCCCTATCTCAGCTCATGTCTTGATCTTAGATTCATGAGTTCAAGCCCCACATTGGGCTCCATACTGGGCGTGGAACCTGCTTTAAAAACACACACACACACCCAGCACAGAATTTCCAGACACCGCGAGCCTCTGTCCTTTGCTTGGAGATCTTACAGAGTCTAACCTGATTTATTTCATCAGCTTTGCTGACAAATAGGGACTGTGTTTCTTCTCCACACACTTGGCCTGTAAAGCAGGATTTCTCCCTTAGCTGAACACATGCCAAGCTTGACTGATTAACAGCGTCTTAGCAGGATTTACCTGATCATATTTTGCATTTGCTCCTAGAACACCAGTATGGTAACAAGGATATTTGCTCTGAATAGTTATTTATATAGTCAATGATTAACTCCACGTTGTATTTAAAAAGTGCTTGCTGGAATCAGGCTTGGCCTCACATTTTTAAGGTAGAAGGCATCTGGTGATCTTTTCCCAATATATTCAGGAAATTCAGGGTTTAGATGCTCTTGGTCAAAGATGGACTAAACCCCTCTGTTTGTTATCTTACTATGTAACAAATTATCATGCATTTAGCAGCCTAAAACCATAGGCATTTACTATCTCACAGTTTCTGTGGGTCAGGAGTCTGGGCATGGCTTAGCTGGGTCTTCTGCTTAGCGTCTAACAAGGCTGCCATGGTGTGAGCCAGGGCTGTGGTCTCATTAGAAAGCTCCGGTGGGGAAGGATCTCCTTCTATGCTCACATGATTGTTGGCAGGAATCAATTCCTTGCAGGTTGTTGGACTGAGGGTTCCGGTATCTTAAGCACCCCAACTCCACTGTTAACACCCTTAACAAGATAGCCCCAGAGGGACCCATGTCCTCCTCACTCTGTGGTAACCTTGGGCATCTCTCTGTCCCAGGTGCAATAACTCTACCGGGCTCACTCATCCTCAGGTACATAATCTTCAATGGGCCATGAAGAGAGAAAGGGCGAGTCTGGAATAACTGGCATCCTGGCCAGGAGTCGGGGAGGACTCTAGCCAAAGGGCACATCCAAATTCCAATTCCATTGATGCAGGTCTAGAAGCACTCACTATACCTGACCTCAGGATGAAAGATCCCTTTGCTAGAGCCATCAGGGACAGTAGAGCCCTGGCATGGCATTTGGGGTTTCACTTAAGGGTGACCTTGTACCCTAAACTTGTAGAAACTGGACATATTGGTTACAATGACATTCTTTGGCTTTTGTCTAATAGATAGATGTTCAGGCTTCACAATGGAGCTCAGTCTCTTATTTATATTGATCTCTGACCCCATGCTAGAAGGGTATGTGGCCAGTTTCTTCCATGCCACCTGCTCGCCATCCTCCCAAAGAAGGACTATTTGGGTGCTTACGTAGAAGTTCTTGGGCCGTAGACTCCAGTTCCAACCTCTGTCTCAGCTGCAGTCCAGATGGGACTTTCAGACTCAGGATCTGAGACACCAGACTTGACCCTTTTCATAATTCTGCTGTCAAAAGTACTGTTTTCAGCCCAACCCAGAATACAAATAAACAAGAGTTCCTGATAAATTCCATGTTTAAGCAACTTGAAAAACAAATTCTATTCTTCCATTACAAAATAACAGGGGAAAGAAAACCCTTCTAACGAGACTCATGAGGCATCAGCCCTTCTGTGTTGGTTTTACTTATAAGGAATATTAAGTTACCTTACAAAACCCGAGTGATAATTCTGAATACATTCATGCAGTCACTCAACAAACAGTTACCAACACTGTGTTCCAGGTTCTGTTCTAGCTACTGGGGATACAATGGCAGGAAAAGAAACAAGAAGAAAAAATCCTGGAATCCTGGAATCATAAGAATTGTAGGAGGGAATTAGAAAGCTCAAGTTATTTTCGGGGATGTTGAAAGGACTGGCTAATATACATTAACATTTCCTTAAAAATCGTTCTTAGATTGGCAGTAATACATTTTTGATGATGCAAGAGTCTTCCAAATGTGACACAGATAGGAAGGGCCTATTATGTTCATATTCATATTTCCTGTTAAATATTCTAGGCAAAATTACTCTTTCACCGACCTCTCCATTGTATTTCCAAATAAAACAAGTAAGGCTGAAAATATCAGGATAGCGTTAAGGAATTGCTAACGTTGCCTTTTCAGATACAACCTGATACCTTGGACCCTGGGCTCTGAGTTAGCACTAGTCAGGGAAATCAGGGGCTTGCTATGCTGATGACTATTCAGAGCCTCAGTGGCTTTCACATACAACAAGGTGGTGGAGGCCATGGGTCGGCTCACCTGATGTCTCTTCCTGCTTCCTCCTCCCTTACCTGCCTGCCCTACAAAGGCCAGGAGCAGAGCTGGCTTCATGAGCCTGTCATCACACAAGGATGTGCCCCTCAGAAGGAGGCCCACTTGGAGTTTAAGTCCCTGTGGCCAATGTCTTAAAATTCTCAATAGTTTTCTCTTTGAATTTGTGCTTTGTGAGTGAAGTGCCATGGGACAATGGAATGTGCACTGGGGTCCTAGAGCTTTGGCTCACCTCCCACCCTCTCCTCCACCACCCACCCATTCTCAGCCACCTTCTCCACCGACCCAGCAACTGTAACTGGGGACCTGGGCATGGGTGTGGAGGGGGGGAAAACGGGTGCACTGCAAGCGCTGAGTCTGGGGGCAGGGCTGAGAAACCTGGGGAGTGTCCGTCTGCACTTTGTGAGCATCCGTATCTCTGACATTAAATAGCAAATAAGAACCACCATGGCAGGTAGAGAGAAAACCCACAGAAGAAAGGAAAAGCGTTTCCCTCACTTTTTGAACAGAGATCTTAGATGTTCATTTGGCTTGGGATCCTGAGAATGATGTGGCTGGCCCTGGCCATTAGTGCCTCAAACTCTATTCCCAGCCTTCCTCGTGGCTTAGAGGTGGCCAGCCCTGCCATCCTGCCAAATGGAGCTCCCTGAGAGCTAGAAACATTTGTCTTAGTCATTGTTAATTTCCCAACATAGGGCAAAAAGCAGGTGTTCAGCAAAACCTGATAGAAGTAACTAATTAAAGCCCATTATGTATTTGTGTGCTTGCTAATGATTGCTAATGTATTACTCAGGTTTGCATCATTTTTCCTGTTTGATCTGTTGAATCATGAGAAAGATATGTGTCCTCCAGTATAGCTTCTGTGAGATTCTCCTTTGATTCTCATACACTTTCTGTATTAGACACCTGTGTTCAGTACATAAAGGTCTCTATGACAATTGCTTTTGGATTGTACCTTTTGTTAATGTAATCATTTCTTTCTATGGGAGACTATTATTCAACCTTTAAAAAGAAGGAAATCTCCAGGGGCGCCTGGGTGGCTCAGTCAGTTAAGCAGCCGACTCTCTGTTTCGGCTCAGGTCATGATCTCAGGGTTGTGGGATCAAGCCCCAAGTCAGGTTCAGTGTTCAGCACAGAGTCTGCTTGAGATTCTCTCTCTCTCTCCCCCTCTGTCCCTCCCCCCTACTCACATTCTTTATCTCTCTCTAAAATAAATAAATAAATCTTAAAAAAAAAAGACGGAAATCCTTGGTTAACGGGTTCAAAGTGGCAGTTATGTAGGATGAATGGGTCTAGAGATGTAATAATGTACAGCATACGGCTGAAGTTGCTAATACTGTATTGAATACTGGAAATTTGCCAAGAGAGTAGATTTCAGATGCTCCCACCACACATGGAAAATAAGCAGTAACTCTACGAGGAAATGAGGTGTTAATTAGTTTGACCCCAGTGAGTATTTCACTATCTACAGGTATACCAAATCACGTACACTTGAAATGTATGTGATTTCCATTAAAAACATAAAATAAGGAAGTCATGGCATTTGCAACAACACGGATGAACCTGGAGGACGTTATGCTAAGCAAAATAAGCCAAATGCTTTCCAAACTGCCTTCCAGGAGGTCAGGGCAAATTGACTGATGCTGGCACTTGAAATAAACCTATCGTGCTCATTTGGAAGGTATAGATGGGTAAGTTCACCCGATTGGCACTTCCGTTCAGCATGAACTTTCAGATGCTGATTCTTCCCAGGGTCAACTGTAAGAAGATTGACACTTACCAGGACAGAAGATGGTGATTAAACAGCCCTTGTGGCCCGCATGGTGTCTTTCTGTGTTACTCGGACCCTGCCTGATCATTGCCGCCCCAGCTGGGAGCATCTGATTCCCGCGGCACCAGCGGCAGCTGCTGATCTCCGCCGACACCGCTTGACTTCCAGCCCTTCAGGGATGCTAAGACCAGAGCTACCTGACATCAGAACAATCCATCTGCTTCAAAAAATGATAAGCGAAACAATTATAAACAAAACAGCTGCTTGAACAACTGTGGTTTTTCTCCCCCTTCAACTGCTTGTTTTGTCCATTGACAACTCTGGAAAGAGCCTTCCCAGAAAAGGACAGGTTTTTTTGTGCTCAGAATGACGTCCTGGACAAGGGTGATTGATGTCTCCGTGGGTCTTGGATGGGCAAGGATATAATTAAAGAGCCAGCTGATGCGGGCTGACAGATCCCCCTCTCACGGTAGAGCGCTGATGCCCGGAATAAATCTCATTCCTGACGTTTCAGCCAGCCTCCAGATTAAACCATCGCCTTCATTTGCCGTCTTTGTCAGTGTCTGCTTTCTCATTGCAATTTTTTGACCTGAGTTCCAACAGACTGCCATTTAGGCCTTAGTAGATTATCTATGATGGGTTTGTCTAGGACTGTTAGTAATCTGGAATTTATGTCATTCATTGATTTGTTGTTGAACAAAATAAAACTGCTCGTGATCCAAACAAGAGAAATAATTCAGGAAGAGTGTTCGTGAAAGGCAGCAAATCCTGCTCCACTCCTTTCTCTCCAGCTTTTGTTCTGGAGGCAGCCGCATTCAACTTTCTGTTCCTCTTGTCCGATGGTTCTTCCTTGTGTCTAAATACTACGTATCTACCAGTCAGTTCTGATTTATCCACCCATCAACTGCCATTGGCGGTCTGTTATGGTGTGTCTCGTTACATCGACACCCCCACTTCCCCATGTCTGATAGCATCGTGGCCCTGCTTTTCGTCACCTTCACAGACATTGTGCCCCCATGATCCTCTGGCATTCCTAATCTGTCTCAGTGTCTGCTTCTCAAGGACCCAATTCACGCAGTCATACCCAGGGTATCTGAGAAAGCCGCTGAAAGATGGGGTTAGAGTACGTGACTCAACCCCAAGACCTCAGTTCTCTCCCCATTAATTTATGAATTCATCAAAATTCCAATACAAATATCAACAAGTAGTTTTGTGAAGCTAGAAAAGTTGATGCTGATGTCCATGTGGAAAAGGAACCGTGAGAGAATAGCTAGGGAGACAGAGGAGGGAAATGTAGGATGGGGTCCAGCTCTTCCATATTGGAAAACATCCTATAAGGCTTCTGGAAGTAAAACAGCAAATTGATAGGCAGGTGGAATAGAATAAAAAATCCCAAAATAGACCCAAGTGCATATGGAAACTTAGGATATGGTAAAGATAGTATTTCAAATCACCAGAGCAGAGACAAATGTTTTAATAAGTAGCACTAGGTAACTATTTGGGAAAAGATAAAATTAGATCCACACCTCCTACCATATGCAACAATCAAGTCCAAGGGGACCAGGGGTCTGAATGAGGAAACGTGAAGGCATGTACCCTCTATATGCAAACAGGGGTGAATTCTCTTTAATCTGAGGGTTGAAAGGCTTGTGGCTATGATCCCAAAGGGAAAAGCAATAAAAGAAAGGAGTGATCAACTTGATTCCATAAATATATATTTAAAAAAATTTTTTGTACAGAAAAAAATCATAAGTAAAGCTAAAAGACAATGACATTTGGGGGGTGCATTCATAACATTTATCAGGGATAAAGAGTAATGTCTACAATATAAAGAATTCTTTAAAATAGAGAGGAAAATAACCAAAAACCTGATAGAAAAATGGGCAAAAGATATGAACAATTCACAAAAAGACATAAAAATGGCCAACAAACATGAAAATATTTTCCATCTCACTCCTAATGAAAGGAATGTAAATTAAAACTACGGAGAGATTCCATTTCTCGCTTATCAGATTGGCAAAAATTCAGAAGTATGAAAACACGTTCTATTGGTGAAACTATGAAGAAACACGCTCTCTCCTGTGTTGCTGGCAAGAATGTGAATTAATACAACCCTTTAGGAGAGGAATTTGACAACATCTAGCAGAACTACAAATGCGTTTGTCGTGTGATCTAGCAATCTGACATATGAAGACAAGGTGATTCACTGCAGCGACAGTTATAATCGGAGGCAATCCAGTCACCCGTCCCTAAGACGGTGGACGAATAACCATGGCGCATCCACATAGTGCCTAGAGTACTATGCAGCTGTCCAAATGATGGCAAAGGTCAAATGATATGGAGAGATTTCCAGGAGACATGAATTTAAAAACAGGAAAAGCCACGTGCAAAAGAGGACTAAGGTATGCTACCTCTTGTGTAGGAAAAAGGGAAGAATAAGGAAATATATGTGTACATTTCTGCTCATTTGTGCAAAAAGATAAGCCAGAAGCTGATGGCATTGGTCACCCCAAGATAATGGGGTGAAAGGATGAGGAAGGGCTGGTACCATGAGTCTAGTGTTGCCTTTTGGAAGCACATTAATGTCTCCTAGACTTAAAATCAACAAGAACGAGACCAGTCCTAATGGTGAAGTGTACAGGGAACTTACCCTATGAATGAACTTTATTATGTGATTTCAAATGAATAGCATAACCACACTGAAGGATCAGGAGGGAGAACAAACCCAAATAACATTTCGAAACAATATTTTGACTCTGCGTCTTTAGGTCAGAGACAGAAAGAACAGTAAACAGAAATTGAACTCTAAGATTTGGTTTTCTCAGTAGCAGAGGTTAGCATTTCTGAAACTACTCTGTGTAGTCTAGCTTTGAGGAAATAAGTAAGTGTACTGTGGATCGTGGGAGCCAGATTTCTCAGCCAAGAAGGAAATTAAAAATATGGAAAGAAGGGGCACCTGGGTGGCTCAGTCGGGTATGCACCCGACTCTTGATTTCAGCTCAGGTCATGATCTCAGGGTCATGAGATCGGGCTCCATGCTCAGCGGGGAGTCTGCTTGAGATTGTCTCCGTCTCCCTCTCCCTCTGTCCCTCCCCCTTCCCGCCCTCTCTCTCTCTTTAAAATAAATAAATAAAATCTTTTAAAAATGTGGAAAGAAGAAAGATTAGAGTGATCCCATAGTGATGTACTGGAGATCACAGTATGAACACGTGGCTTTAAAGATAGGAAGGAGAGAGGGAAGGAGGGAGGAGGGAAAGAAATAGATGATAGATAGATGATGATAGATAGATAGATGATAGATGATAGATAGATAGATAGATAGATAGATAGATAGACAGATAGATGATAGATAGATAGATGAGTAGATATTGATGTATTTCTTTTGCTCTGAGAGGCCATGGAATCAATGATACCAAGTGGTAATAAGCACCTATCACCTCAATCTTAGTTTCTAAAAACCTTTATCCAATAAAGAGAACCAGGGTTTCTTAAAGAAATGGTTGGTTTGGGATCTGAAGATGGAAAAGGCCTTGAAGAAGAACCTGAAACATGTTGCATCTGAAGATAAGGATGTCTCCAAGAATGATGGGCATGTGTCAAAGGACAACAGGAGCACCTTAAAGGCATGCCTGCCAGCCAAGTCTGGGACAATTTGTGTATTAAAACAAGTAATGATAAAATACTGACAGACACCAACAAAGCGAGAAGAGACAAATCTCCTAAACGTACAATGCCAAGCTAATACTTGAGAAACAAATCATGAAATTGGAAAAATCTCCATTCAGAGACCATCGTAATAAAGTCTGACTCGGGATGGGACCAGCGACTTTGACAACCACGTGTCGTTGTCATGACGGGACCAGAGCACCGCCTAACCTGTAAGAGAGATGACTTACAGAGAGGTACCAGACCAAGCAGGCTTATCGCTTGTGAGAACGCAGATTGGGAAGGAGTTTAAGCCTGGTGTCTGATCAGGGAACAAGAGATGTCTTTGTTCCTGGGCACTCCATTTCCCTTCAGCCTCATCACCATTAGCCACATCAAACAGGACACTAGCACAGGTCTGAGAGGGGCAGGCACACGCTTGGTAGGAGCTTCTAGACTAGCAGAATCGCTTTGCCGCTGTAAGCCTCGGAAGCAAGTTGACGGGCAGAAAGTGGTGTTCTTCTGCAAGCCAGTGGGTTGGTGGGGATTACGCAGTCTCCAGACTATTCCCTTCCTTGGAGATAGCTACTGGGATCTTTCGCACCAGCAGCCTTGCTTCTTCACAAAGCATGCAATCACAACTCTCAAATCGTGGGCTCTGAGCCCCTGTGTGCAGAGGGTCTCCTGCGAGTTGCAGCATTTTTATTACATTGGATGTTCCTTGTCATCGTTCAGATGAAACATATCAAGACAGTCCTGGGGTGGGCACCATATGGTTATCGTCCCCGTCTCTGAGTGACACGAAGGAGAATAATGACATTCTTCCAGATCTGACCGGATCATTTT
This sequence comes from Phoca vitulina, assembly GCF_004348235.1. Classification (NCBI taxonomy): domain Eukaryota; kingdom Metazoa; phylum Chordata; class Mammalia; order Carnivora; family Phocidae; genus Phoca; species Phoca vitulina. The sequence continues at coordinate 5,646,241 of NW_022589704.1, read as the reverse complement.
AATCATGTAAACCATCCGCAACCCTGCTGCTAATCCCAGCTCGGGGCTTCCCATTTCCTGAAGTCAGCCTAGTAGGGAATTCGATTAATGAGCCACCCTTGAGGACTAGCTCACTCCCTTCATTACAACTGGGAAAACAGAGAAATGGAAATTGTGGGTTCTGCTCCACAACCTTTGTGTCTCGCAAGCCACAGAGCATTCCCTGCAAGGAACGATGGGGGTTTTGTTTGGGTTCGACTGTCAAAACCAAAATTTCTACTTTCTGTCTGTTGGCTGGTTAACATCTGTTTAGCTATAGGGCTACGAAGATCCTAATCCCATGTTTAGTTTTTGAAATGTTTATGTGCCTGCTTCTCCATCCAGAGTTTTCTCCACATCGTTTTTAGAGGGGAGGGAAACCCGGGCACGATGTGTGTGCGTGACAACAGTGCTTTCTTTCTGGACGGTAGGAAGTCATCAAAACTTAAATTTTGGGCTCTTTAATTTTTTTAAAGCTTTTCTCTTTTTTTTTTTTTTTTTTAAGATTTTATTTATTTGAGAGAGAGAGAGAGAGCACGAGCAGGGGAAGGGGCAGAGGGAGAGGCAGGTTCTCCCGCTGAGCTCAGGGCCCAACATGGGGCTCGATCCCAGGACCCCAAGATCATGACCTGAGCCAAAGACAGACACTTAACTGACTGAGCCACCCAGGCGCCCCTACATTCTTTAATTTAACATTAGTATAGTTCAGAGGTAGTATCCAAAATGATTTCTGAAGTCCTTTATCTCAATACTTCCTTAAACTGCCTGTTCTGCAAGTGTTATTTATTTCAGAAAAGGAAAAAAAAAAATGCTGTGTTTTTCTTCCTCTCTTTTTAAGATGAATATATGGACCTCTTGGAAGGGTTACATATCCACATTGGAGAAAACACGGAAAACATAAAATATTATCCACAGCCCCAATGTGAGGAAATGAATGTTTGGTATTTGTTAGAACTGTTTGCCTCCAGCCTGCTGTTGGCCTTTTTATTTTTGCATTTTTCTTGTGTCACAATTTCCCATTTTTATTTATACACATGTGTTGATTGCTTTTATCACTTTTAAGTTTAGAAAGTTATTTCTTCTCTACAGTCGTCGATTTAAATTTCTTACGGTTTTTTTTATATCTGATTTGTTTAAACTCTTTAATCCATTTAGAAGTTAACTTTAGTGGAAGATGAAATTTTTTCTTCTAAGGAACCACCAAGAGATGTCTCAGCAAATCACCTGGGTTCCATACGTGTCCCTCCCCTGCCCACTTCCCCCATGTATCCGCGGTGATGTCTCCTGTCAACATAAAGACTCCTCCTGGGGCGCCTGGGTGGCGCAGTCAGTTAAGCATCTGACTCTTGATTTCAGCTCCGGTCATGATCTCAGGGTCACGAGATCGAGCTGTGTGCAGAGCTCAGTGCAGAGTCTGCTTGAGATTCTCTCTTTCCCTCTCACTCTGCCCCCTGCCCCTCTTCCAGAGAGAAAGAGACACACTCTCTCTCTCAAATAAATAAGTAAATCTCTAAAAAAAAAAGACTCCTCTTGCTTGACCTGTGGACACAAGAAATTCCAAGTAGGAGGGACAACTTGTGGTTCAGTGGGGCTCTTACTGTGTCCCCGGACAAGAGCGTGACCCATCTAGGGGCCAGAACAGCTTATCCTGTAGAGCCCAGAATTGTAGGGACAGGAATCACCAAGTCCCCAGTGGGTCATTGGAAATCAGAGTGGTGGGGGGGGGGGGCATTCTTGCTTTGCTCTAGGTTCCAGGATGCAGTCTTCTTATTACAGGGGCACAGTCTGATTCAGGGTGCCTACTGCATCCTAGAGGATGGCACCCACCCTCAGAGTGCCATCTCAGCACTCAGATCGCATCCTCATGGGCTCACTCCCACATTTCCTCTACCCTTCTGGGCAAATGCTATGTTGTGCGAGATTCCAGGCTTGTGGATCAGGCACTTCTAAAAGAGCCAGGTAGTGGAGATTATGGAGGTAGTGGAAGATCCCTTTGCTGACTGCTCTGAGGCTCCTCGAAGCCGACAGCCCTCCATGTCACCAGGCAAACACCAAAGCAATGTTTCTAGGTGTGGAATATGGGGCCTCCAGAACCCAAAGGAGCTTAACACGTTCTTTTCTTTGCTTTGCTTTCTTTCTTTTCTTTCTTTCTTTTTCTTTCTTTCTTTCTCCTTCCTTCCTTCCTTTCTTCCTTTCTTTCTTTCTTTTTCTTTCTTTCTTTCTTTCTTTCTTTCTTTCTTTCTTTCTTTCTTTCTTTCTTTCTTTCTCTTTCTTTGTCCTTCCTTCCTTCCTTCCTTCCTTTCTTCTCTCTTTCTTTCTTTTCTTTCTTTCTTTCTTTCTTTCTTTCTTTCTTTCTTTCTTTCTTTCTTTCTTTCTTTCTTTCTTTCTTTCTTTCTTTCTTTCCAGAAAAGCATATAAGCTGTAGCAATTTGCCTTCTATTTTGGAGGACATTCTGAACGTGTCCTTGACAACTGAGCCCCTGAACCCTGTCCTGAAGTAACAGGTCCCTCGACTTTCCCAGCCTCTACCATACATAGCATGCGCCTCCCAAGGCCTCCAGCATACCAGCCACCTCCTGCTCATTGTTGCATGCTGTCATTGATGTGATGGATTAATGGGATGTGGTCCAGGATGCCCAGATGAGGCCAAAGCTCTCTGACCAATAGAGCTCCTGGAAAATCTGTGAGCCTGTGCTATCGTCCATAAAAGGTGAGTATGAATGGTTTCCGAGCCTCTTCCTTGACTGAGGTAGAATAAGTCACCAAATCAGCGGTGTATCCACCTACTCCAGGATCAACAGCATGTCTGACGTGGCCACAGCAAGGAGGCTACTACTTTGAAATTGCAGGGGTCCAGACTTACTCTCCAGGTCCACCTGCTCTCTGCAGGAGCCAAGCTGATGAATTAAAAGTGATTACAATTGGGACCAAGACCCTGCATTTTAGGTCTTTGATGATACACTACTGTTCCTTACTTCCCTTCATAAGCTGTAATCTTATTTGTTTTAAGATTTTATTTATTTATTTTAGAGACAGAGAGAGAGCACAAGCAGGGGGAGGGGCAGAGGGAGAGAGACAAGCAGGCTCCCCGCTGAGTGCAGAGCCTGACATGGGGCCCAATCCCAGGACCGTGGGATCATGACCTGAGCCGAAGTTGGAAGCTTAACTGACTGAGCCACCCAGGCACCTCTTTAATTTTATTTTTTAATTATTATCTTTGGCAGGGGACGGGGCAGTTTCAGGGTTTCCACTTAACCACTCCCACTATGATAGCTCTCATTTCATGAACCAATGAACCAATATGCGGATTCTTCCACCTATGAGATATATTGATCCTAACTATATAACGGGGAGCTAAGGACATGACCACCAGATGGATTCACCAAACCACTTGACACCTTCTAAGGTGTACTTTGACCAGGATACCACATACCTGGTCTCCAAATGCCCTCACTCCAACAGGGGAAAATGTGATACTTTGGGTCTCTGAGAAACAATGTCAACACAGATTCTTTTAATACTACTCCTCAAAAAGTCCTGGAATTCTCCTTTACACGGTGTCTAGGCACTTGAGTAAATGGCCATGGTCCCTCTGGGGAGAGACTGGGGTATTGTTACAGTATATAGTTAGGACAATGTTGGGGGGCCTTTACTTCTGGGAACCCAGGGAGCTTTTCAATCAAATGGGTTTCCAGCCTGAAACTTGACTTGGGTCTAGGACGTGGGCAACAGTTTGTGACTTTATTTGGAATGACTGCCCTCAGCCTCCTGCTCATCCATTCTTACTTTCTTTTGAATTTACATATGAAATGCCACTTAAATTTTGGAGGTTGGAGGCTCACCTGTTTTCCCCCTGGAATACCATGTTTTATTAAATTATCGTCACAACTCATACGCCTCACTGCCACTCCAATTTTATCAGTTGTTTTGATCATTGTGACCATCTGGCTTTTGGTGGCCCAGTGCTGGCCCATGGTATCTGTTGCTTTAGGGTCTCCAAAGTCCCTAAACCTCATTGTCAATGAACCAGATTCTGTGATGATCTCTCCTACTATCAGCCCTGGCCCAGGGCAGCTCCAAGGAGAAACCAACAGCCCACATGGAACAAAGACGATATGCCTGGATTATCATGGCAGATGGTGGAAGAAGGGATTGAAAGGCTCAGGGGAGTGGGCATACTCCTAGGACAACCTGATGAAAGCTATGGACCTTCTCCCAAGAAAAATGTAATACACAGCATTTATGTACAGCTTTGGGGAGATTGTTGAACAAGGGAAACCCACTCCAGAGTCCTCACTGAAGAACGCTGGATGACCTCTTAGCGTCCTCCAAGCTTACAAGTTTTATATTTCCAAGAAGAAGGTGCCCTTTGGAGGAAGGGCAGAGCTGCCAGCTTCCCCTGAAGAGCAGACTGCCCCTGTGACACCTCTTCTGGGTCTCATTCAAATAAAATTGTGGGAAAGAAAGTCTATTATGCCAGTAGGAAAAAGGCCACTGGGTATGGCCAGATGCTGGACATATTTTACATTTTTTTCTGAGACCACAAATATTTCCATGCTTTGAAACTGTTTTTCCTTTTTCCTGATGTGAGCTTGAATTTGCCCCTATAACTCATGCCCACTTAACATTCTTATCACTTCAATCTTTATAGCTAAGGCTTTCAGGTGATCAACTCTGGTTCTATTAATGAGTCATTAACTAACTCCATGAATCTAAAATGCACTCATTGAAGAAATATTAGCCCATGGTTTTACATCCATTCTTTATGTATAGCAGTGTGATTCCTTGTCTAGATCACACAAGGACATGTTGATTCACAAAGGAAATGTGTCTAATCAGACACTCTTCTACCAAAACAGAAACACTGGAGTCTGAGGGCCGTGCTCTAGGCTGAAGCTCCTCTCACTGGCAAGACTCCTGAGATAGGATTTTCTAACCTCCTTTCTAGGCAAGATGGCAGACCCATTCCTTTTTGCATCCTCTGTGGGACATTCCATCTCCAATTTTCCTGTCCCACCTTCAATGATTAGGAAGCCTGACCCTCTGCCATGGGCCCTGACTGAGCAGCATTCCCCTCACTTGGGCTGGGGTTATGCCCTGGATGACCTGCCTCTGAATCTTTTGAGATTCCAACAGTGAGAAGTGGGTTGCAAATAATAGAAACCAAACTCAAAGTAGTATAAGCAAAAAGAGGGGGTATATTTAAAAAATCCTGGGGTGCTTCAAGAGCTCAATAGTAAGAATCCACCAGGACTTCAGAAGCAAATGAATCTGGGGTGGGGACAGCAGTCTTGGAGGTCTCTCATCCCCCATCTCCCTACTTAGCTTCCTTTGCTTCTTTAGCCCACATAGCAGAAACCTCTGCTGCAGGTTTAAACTTTGGGTCCCTGAAGGAGGCTGACTTCTTTTTATCAATTCAAAGTCCAAAACCTCACAAAGCACTCTTGCCTGTGTTGAGTCAGGTGCACACCTAAGACCCCATCCACTGCAGCCAGAGGTGTGTCATGCAGCACTGTCATGGCGGCTCCCATGGGGAGCAAGAAATAGAATGGAACACAGATGAGCAAAGTTCCCCAAAATGAGCAAGGATCATGCTGGGTGGACAGAACTCCTGTCTCCTTTCCCTCTCCTCCTCCTCAGGTCCTAGAATCATCCCCTTAACTATAACTTAAGTTCCTCCAGCCCTTAACTATGAGTAGTTATATTTATATAACTACCTTAAAAGAGGCTTAGCTTCTCCAAAACTTCTCCTACTAGAACATTCCCATATAAACTATGAAATAGTTTATTAGAAATTTCCACTACCTGGAAAATTGAGGCTTAGATACCTCTTGAAAATAATGCCTTCATTGTGAATGACAACTAGAGGGCCCCAAGGAGCGGGCTCTGCCACCTGGCTCGTTCCCCTTCCCCCGACTCTTTGCTGTCACCTGGAAACAAGTCTGGCAGAGGTCATGAACTATGGAATGAAGGAATTCACAAAATCAGTGAAAGGAACAACTTCAAAGGATACACTCAGAAATTGGCACCAGTAGGGCACTCTTGGCTCTGTTCCACACAGAACAGACCACGCAATTCATAATGTCCCGGTTGCCGCCCCAATGTGCATAACCGACGTCCATTCTGTACCTCTGATCACCACCACCATCTCTGGGTTGGCAGCCATGTGGTACATTCCCAAAGTGAAAAAACATGTTCAATGTTACTCCAAACTCTGTTCTAGAAAATGAAATTGCTTCGAGCTTAACACAATTTACAATTTATCTTTGGGGCACCCCTGGGAGGGAGCTCTGATCGAGAGAGTTTCCACACATAAGCCCTTCTCCTATCTTGCTGGAAAAGACCTTCTAGGGTGGGAATTCTTAATCTGAATCTTTGGCCCCCAGGAGACTTCAGGATGGTGATCCTTGGAACCAAGACCCTGCTAATGTTATATATGAAAGATTATGTGGATTTCTCTAGGAAGTTCTTAGCTTTCATCAGATTCTCAATGTGACCCGTAAGCCAAGAGAGATTTCAAACAGTTATTTTTTGGAAAGAGCTAAAACTGATCCTACCTTGGATTCCACCCCATCCGTTGATACTTTGTTCTGCAAGCCGGGGCCAGAGGCTGGGGACCCACTGAAAACAGGCTGTGGAGGCAGCCCCCCTGCGTCACATCCTGAAGAGTTGTGAAGGGTGGACCAGGAGTGCAAGAAACGTTGGAACCTTTTCGGGTCCATGTCCTCCCTCTTCTAGTGTTCTCTTTAACTCCCACAGACTCAGCCACCACCACCAGCTCGATGGGCCCGAAGCCTGGATCCCCACCCTCCACACTGCCTGACCTGCACTTGAACTTGGGCAGTCCCTAGCTACCCCAAACTCAGTATGAGTTAGGTAGCATGGAAATGCTGCCAGTCTGGGAGATGAGCCCGCCCCATGGGAAGCCCCGGCCGTATCACCTACTCACCAAGAAGCTCGGGCAGCCCCGGGTCTCTCCGAGCCCCTTTCCCCACATAGTAGTGGGGGTGATGAGCCCTTCCCTGTTGGCTTGGGTGAGCACTGAAGGCCAAGGCCAACACTTTGTTCAAGACTGAATCAGTGTCTTTCCCTCAAACTAGACTCCACCCAGTGTCCTGCTCTGTAGAAATCCTGTCTCTCTTCAGTAACTCATTCTACCAATAGCCCCCGATCCTGCTGAGCACTGGGCCCCATGCTCGGCGCCATGGATGTGGTGGTGGACGGACAGCCATGGCCGCCCTGGGAGAGAAAAGGCCCCGTGACTACAGAGAAAGTGTGGTGAGATGAAGTTGGAGGCCAGGATGGACCTCACGCAAGCTCGTCCGGCTGCAGCAGGAAAGCCCTCCGGAGGGCTAAGCAATGGGGGTCCCTCGGGTTTTCAGCTGCCGCTGCGTGCAAGAGAACTGCAACCGGCGAGCGTGGCAGCAGGGGACCAGGCACAAGCCGGGGCGGGGGTCCGGCGACAACCGGGGGCAGCAAGTCTTGTCCAGGGGTGAGGCTGGGCTGAAAACCTAGCGTCTGTCCCCTCTCCTCCCCACACCCCATCACTTTTCCTTTAAAATGTATCTCCCCATGACACCTTCTCCCTGTCCCACACCTGCTGAGAGAGAGAGAGGGAGAGAGGGAAGAGAAATAGGGAGAGAGGGGGAGAGAGACGGAGGAGATAGAGCACTTGGGAGCAGAATCTGGTTTCAGAGAATCGATCCCACCATCCCGGGATGTCATGTGTACATGGCCACCAGCAGCCCACTGCACGCCACAGCCAAGCACCCTTCCTCCAAGATGACCCACTCGACAGGGCACCCGTTTCTTGAACCCGCAGTAACTCAGTTTTTCTCATCTCCCATCTCCATACCCCGGCCCCCCAACCCCATCCTCCCTCCCTCTCAATAGTCTGCTGAAAGCAAATACACATATACTTGAAGGCAAGCTACAGAGCTTTTTAAGAGAAGATTTTAATTGTTTTGAATCGTCTACGGCAGGTTTCATTTCTTAGCGATAATTGATAAGGCAGACCTCATAGGCAAGTGGGACTGTTTTTAAAGGATGCTTTATGCATTTAAAATCAACTTAAAAATAGATGAATTTAAGGGAGACCCCAAGCTATATTTGCATATGATGTCCTTTATCTGTGCGTCATTTGCTATCAACAGCACAACTGTCATCTCTGGGGATTTTGTAGGATTAATTGAAGAGGATTTATTTCTTTCTCTTTACTGTACTATATTATTTTGTTCCAGTCTAAAGAACTGAGATATTATAGCATAGATAAAAAAATGAACAGGACTACTTGCTCGTTCCTGGCATGGAAACCTGCTAATAAAACCGTAATCCCTCAGCTCTGCGGTAGTAAACAACGGGAGAAAGTCTGCTTTATTGGTCGAGATCTTTCCTCAGCCCGTAACTAGGAACTACTGAGCTTTGAGAGATTTCTGTCTGACACTAAGCTCTTTCTGCATGCAACAGAAACACACAATACTCTGACCTGTCAGTTTAACATGAGGGAGAAATACTGTCTTGTAGCACAAATACGTTAGTCACCGCAAACAGAATGCTCTTTAATTATAGCATTTTTCTGGTTAATCTCCAAAAATAATTTCTCAAATTATCCTAAATTTAGGTATTTTTAAAAATCTCCTAACTCAATTTTCCCCTTCAACCTACATTTTCCTAGAGTTCTAGCAAAACATCAATTTAGACAGTCAACTAATTTAATTAGTCAACTCACTTAACTAAAACCCCATAGTTAAATTTAGGTCAAGGGGACGTTTTCCAGAATTTGAATTTCTTGTTTTTCCGGGTTACAAAAGCCCACCCTCATTTGCAGACAGACATTTGTCTTTAGCCCTGTTAGCTGTCCCCCCAAATGCTGGGCTCTGAGCAATGCTCAAAAACTAACTTGGCTTCTGTTAAGCAAAAGGTGACCCATGGAGAGTGCATGTTTGATTATGACACTCAGGGGAAGTAGTAAAGTGAGGCTCGGTCACCTCCGTGCATGGGACTGTGTCACCTCCAGGGGTAAATGCAAAACAACCCTCATGATGAACTTCCCCTTTGGCTCATGAGGGTCATCCCTGTGGCTGAGACTCCTGCATTGTTGTCTTTGTTGGTCAGTGACAGGTGTCTTTCCGGCTTTCATGGTCCCGTCCCCCCCTTTCTTGGTTTTCAGAGCTGGCAAGGGTCTGTGTGGGCCTGCTGCGAGGTTTTGTTCCCTGAGCGGAGGGTATGCGTCAGTCACTGTCTCCCTCTGGTCCCTGCAGGGCTGGTCCTCTTTGAGCTGTTGGAGCTGCCGATAGGAGAGACTGGCTTTGAACTCCAGCAGCCCGGGAGAGTAGTCGTCCTTGGTGGCCCTAGTGAGCCGGAGCCAGCTGGTAACAGCTCACAAGAGCCAATTAGTAAAGTTTTCGGAATTTTGCAAGCCAGTTGTTCAAGCAGTGGTGGCTTGAAATCAGCCACAGTAGGACCATTTACACCACAGAAATGGGCACACTTTAAAAATCCAGGCTTTGGCTCTTTCCCCGCTTAGAGCCAGTGGTTAAACATTCCTCAGCATACCATGGGGCCGGGTCATCCCTTGGCTACCGGGAGACCAGACGTAGAGTTCCTAATTGCTTTTTCAGCCTGCTGGAAAGCCCGAGAAGATGGTGCTACCAGGGCATCAGACTTCCCAGAAGAAAGTGTGGTTGAAGCCAGAGGTTACAGCAGTTATTCTTCCATTTAGCCTTGAAAGTATGAGTCACTCCTGTTGCCTTTCACTGAGCCAGGTTGCATAATAGATGTCCGGGGCAGCTCGGAAGACTGCATCGTACTTTTCTTCCATTTTCAGTATTGCTTCTCTGGGAATCTGCAGGATGCCCCTGAAAGGAGAGGTGAGGTTGAGGCAGTGGCTATTAAGACCAGGAGATTCCATTACCTGGGAAAGAGGCGAATGTCTGTGTGAACGCTGCAAGGACATGCAGGGTTCGTTGCGGGCCCGGAGGGTGGTGGGAGCACATTACAGCTAAGTGTACTGTGTGGTGCGTGCGGCCCCTGTAGCCGGTGCTGTCTGGGCCTCCCTCAGCCCTTGAGCCTCCCGCTGGCCTCCCACCCAGCAGCTGCGCCTGAATTCAAGCCCCCAGGTGGCAACTCTCAACAAAAGACTGACAGTTGGTGCACAAATGCCCCGGCACCCAAGGTAGGATGGCTGAGTCAAGTCCATGGGTCACCCAAAGCTCCCCAGCATTTTATGGGCCAGGATTCCACGTGGTGATAATAATGCATTCTTCATTGTGTCTCCTCCCCTCCCTAGCTCATTTTTCCACTTTCCACCAGTGCTTGCTAAGATTAGCTCCCAAGTAAACGCCTGGGGCTGGAATCCCCGCCCCACCTGGAGCCTGCAGCCAGGGAAGATGGACGAAGGCAGCCCTCATGTTCACTGAAACCGAGCTCACCCTGCGACCACTCATTGTGCACCTGCTCTCATAAAGCAACTAGACCTGTACCCAGACTCAGTGCCGGCAGATTCCAGCCAGGATGCTCTTCATGCTCCTGACCCTGGAGCAGGATAGTGTGACCTCCTGTTGCTGGGAATTAAACCCACTGGAGGCTCCATCCCATGTTGGATCCCTTAACTTATTATCGTTAGGGAGCTGAGAACTGAGTAGAGAATGTCTGATGGACTTTTTTTTAAAGTTGTATTTTGGAAGTTTTTAAGCATACATAAAGCACAAAATTGATGTCACTGTGTCGCTATGTTGTCAGGAGACAGAAGTCACCTTATGGGTGATGGGCCCATCTGGGTCTAGAGTAGTTGTGACATAGGACAGAGATGATAGGCAATCTGGTACATCAAATGGGGTTGCCACCATGCCCTATATTAACAAAACACAGTGACCGTATGAAAAATGGTCATGCCTAGCTAGGCCGGGCATCATAGTGGTTGGCGAGCAGACTGCCCTGCACCAGGAGTAGGCCTAACACAAACCTGGAAGCAGAGGACAAGCTCTGAAGAACTTTCGCAGGAGTAAAGTGGAAACTGAGGTCCATGCATAAGCAGGGCTCTTAATGTGGAGGTGAGGAAAAAAATCTGCCAGCCAGCCCCAGAAAAGGACAAGGAACGGATGGCTCATTAGACTCTGAATGGGGAGAAATGTCTCCCTTTGCCTCCCTCTGGTTTGATGTTTGGTTTCATAGTTATAGGCATCTCCAAGCTCTGAAGTTAGTGGAAAAAGCAAAAACAACGTAGAGGGGAATCCGAGGCGATATTCGGGAGGATAGACGGCGGGGGAGGGGCCTCCGTGGGCCGCTTCTGGCAAGTGATAGAGCCGCGGAGCACAAAATCGGAACTTTTAGAAGTCGGCTCCACTGAGGGACGTCACTCTGGTGGCGAAGTGGGGGGTGGAACCCTCGCGGGACAGTGTGGTCTCAGGACCCTCGGGGTCACAGAAAGACCGGGGGTGCCTGAGTGCGGCAGAGCTCCCAGGTATCGGAGCAGGGAAGCCGGCTGCAGAGACGGAGCCCAGGCGCGGGCTCTCAGCTCGGGGTTGCTATAAACCGTGATCCGCGGCACAGTCGGGCCACTGCTCCTCCAGCAGGGAACCAACAAGCAGCAGATCCGGGGAGACTCCCCTTCTTCCCCCGGGAGGAGAGGTGCGGGAGCGCACCGCGGGGATCTGCTGGGTTTGGAGACTCCACCCGGGGTCGGGTGCCGGATAGAAAGGCGCGGTCACAGGCCGGGTGAGCGCGGAGTGCGGCCGGAGACCGGGGAGACGGGAGTGACTGACTGCTTTTCTCTGGGGGCGCACTGAGGAGCGGGACCCCGAGTTCTCGGCTCCGCCGGGGCGGAGACTGGGAGGCCGCCATTTTCACTCTCCGCCTCCAAAGCTGTACGGAAAGCTTGCAGGGAACAAAAGCTCCGGAGAGCAAACCCGAGCAGATTACTTAGCCCGGACCGGCAAGGGCGGGGCAATTCCGCCTCCGGCAGAGACATTTGGGAACCACGGCAACAGGCCCCTCCCCCAGAAGATCAGCGAGAACAGCCAGCCAAGACCAAGGTCACCGATCAGTGAGAATGGCAGAACTCCAGCGCTAGGGGAACACTGCACATAGAATTCATGGCTTTTTTACCATGATTCTATAGTCTTTCAAAGTTAATTATTTTTTTTAACTGTCTTTTTTTCTTTTTTCCTTTTTTCTTTTTTTTTGAATTTTTCTTTTTCCCTTTTTCAACCAACATCTTATCAATCCCTTTTTTAAAAAAAAAAACATTTTTATTTTTCATTTTTAGAGTCATATTCTATCCCTTCATAGTAGTTACCCTTATTTTTGGCATATATATATAAGTTGTTCTCTCTTTAAAATCTTGAGGTAGTTTCTTCTAACAGATCAAAATATACTCTAAATCTCTAGTGTATGGTTTTTTTCTACTCCCCTGCCTGATCACATTCTCTCCCTTTTTCCTTCCTTTTTTTTTTTTTTTTAATCCTATTCTTTCTTTTTTCAAACAACTTATCAAATCCTTTTTTAAAATTTTTTATAATTTCCATCTTTATAGTCATATTCCATCCCTTCATCATATCAACCCTTATTTTTGTACATATATAAGTTTTTCTTTCTTTAAAATTTTGGGAGGGACTTTCTTTTAACAGACCAAAATACACCCAAAATCTAGTGTGTGGCACTAATCTATAATCCAGCCTGATCATATTTGATCACATTCTGTTTTTGTTTTGTTTTGTCCTGCTTTTGTTTGTTTTTATCTTTATCTTCTTCTTTTTTCTTTTTTTCTTTCTTTTTCTTTTTTCTCTCTTTCCCTTTCTTTTCCCACTGCTTCAGGTCTTTTCTGATTTGTTTAGAGTATATTTTCTGGGGACGTTGTTACCCTGCTAGCATTTTGTTCTCTCATTAATCTATTCTCCTCTGCACAAAATGACAAGACGGAAAAAATCACCTCAACAAAAAGAACAAGAGGTAGTACCGACTGCCAGGGACCTACTCAATACGGACATTAGTACGATGTCAGATCTAGAGTTCAGAATCATCACTTTAAAGATACTAGCTGGGCTTGAAAAAAACATGGAAGTTATTAGAGAAACCCTTTCTGGAGAAGTAAAAGAACTAAAATCTAACCAAGTAGAAATCAAAAAGGCTATCAATGAGGTGCAATCAAATATGGGGGCGCTAACTGCTAGGATAAATGAGGCAGAAGAAAGAATCAGTGAGATAGAAGACCAAATGATGGAAAATAAAGAAGCTGAGAAAAAGAGAGATAAACAACTACTGGATCACGAGGGCAGAATTCGAGAGATAAACGATACCATAAGACGAAACAACATTAGAATAATTGGGATCCCAGAAGAAGAAGAAAGAGAGAGAGGGGCAGAAGGTATAATGGAGCAAATTATAGCAGAGAACTTCCCTAATTTGGGGAAGGAAACAGGCATCAAAATCCAGGAAGCACAGAGAACCCCTCTCAAAATCAATAAAAATAGGTCAACACCCCGACATCTAATAGTAAAATTTACGAGTCTCAGAGACAAAGAGAAAATCCTGAAAGCAGCTCGGGAGAAGAGATATGTAACCTACAACGGTAGAAACATTAGATTGGCAACAGACTTATCCACAGAGACCTGGCA